>NC_136779.1:2334333-2934333 GCF_947034865.1 Barbatula barbatula
ACATCCTTGCATTCATTTGAACCATTCGGAACTAAACACTTCTGACAGTTCAAAGTGCAAATTTCCACATGGACTAAAGCGTTTCACGTTTTGGCTGCCTAAAAAGAGAGAGGTCTGCAGAATTGAAAACGGGGTCTGGGGAAGACCGAGATCAAAATCCAAACGATATTGAGCTCTCTCCTCAAACGTGATGTTGGGCTTTTATCGGCTGCCAGCTCCTCCAGCGCTGCTTTATTAATAGAAAATCTTCAGAGTTTACGGCGTTTAGTCTCTCATCCCGAAACCCGTTGCTCGTGTTATTTTGAAGCCGTACCAGACGTCAGCGGGTCGGTCCGGCTCGGAGATTTTACAGCGTTGAAACTTATTGATGTTGTTATTCGCTTGGCCGATATCCAAATCAGGAAATGATGCATCGAGAGCGAGCCAAGCCTGTCGGTGGCGTGCTTTTGGGTTTTCAACGTAGAAAAAAACGTATGCGTGCAGACGCTTTCATTCCAATAAAAGCGCAGGCCAAATGATCAAGTGTTTGGCTAACGCTATCTCTAAAGCAACCATCTATGCCATTTAAAAGGTTAAGGGTCCGCATTTCAATTGGGGTCTCTCGGTTTCTGCCGCTCTGAGTGGGCTGTCCTTTAAAAGGTAGGAGGCTCTAGCACGGCCCCTTCTTTTGGAGAGGATTCGGGCAGTATTCGGGCCCTGTAGGTGCAGGCATAGAGCGGGGAAAGAACTCGACAATCAATGCAGCGTGTCTGGTGTAGTTCGCCCGGAGCCAGAAAAAGCAGCTGCCCGTGTGTTTGCCCGCTCTGATAGAGTCGAGCTAATACACCAGCAAATGCATAAGCACAAGTGATCCGCCTGGAGCTGTTTTATAATGAATTCCCTCATGAGCGCGTGAGATGAAAATGGGTGTTTTACTGGAGGGGCTACACCAGCTCTACACATTACCTTATACATCTCTCTCCTCTCTCTCTTTCTGCTAGTCTCTCTCTCCTCCTCTCATGAGCTGTTTCTCATGCGTCCTGTTATCTTCATCTCCCTCCCATCTAATATTTCATCTAATATCTCCAGATCTCTTTTATATTTTCAATTTTTTTTAACTAGTTCTCATCTCGTATGAACATTCAGAAATAATTTTCACTCTGGGATTCAGAATAAATACTGTTGGACTTTTTACTCTAAAGCTAAATATGGTTTTATTCCAATTTTGAGAAGTTTGTATCTGTTGTCAAGATTGGAAGGTAACTTGTTATAGTTTTAAATCACTTTAACTTCGGTAAACTGTTTCTTTAAATAGAGCTGGTGTATCGAGTTTGTAAGATATTTTTAATTGTTTTATGAACGCATATTGATGTTTATATTGATGTACAGAAGTTTGATATTCCAGGTTCTCCTAAATACATACTGCTGTGTTATTTTAAAGTGAATACGAACTTGTTTTCGTTGCGTTATTTGAGTACTGAAGAATACAGAGCATCTTTTCTCTTATTTTCACCTGTTTGTCCAGTTTTTATTTTCTGCAAATAGAAACAATATGTACATTTTGCTTAGAAATATGCTTAGTAGTTCACAGAATGAATCAAAATTGATCATTTTACCGAAACGCATAAATGGTGCATTTACATAAACTGGAAATCATTTTGAAATGGTCTCCCTTTTTTCCTCGCCTGTATATTGCATATTGCCATTCAGCATACAAATACTTAGATACGATTTGTTTTGTATACAGTATTTTGCCCAGTCCTTCTTTTGTGTTTGATTTTTTATGATTGTTTACAGGTTTCAGTCGTCAGATTGTTCAGATCCTGAAAGATCACAACGTACAGTACAGCAGTTTTGACATCCTCTCAGATGAGGAAGTCAGACAGGCACTCAAGATTTACTCCAACTGGCCGACTTATCCGCAAATCTACGTCAACGGAGAACTCGTCGGAGGATTGGACATTTTGAAGGTGGGATTCACAGATAGCGTTTCATGCAGTTGTAAAGACTTATGAAATATAATCATGGTTTTACTACAATAAAACATGGTTACTATAGTCAAACAACAGTACTTACAATGGCTTTGATACCGTAGCTCTAGTTTAACCATGGTATTTGTATTACATTTGTGGTAATCCATCAACCAATAAAAAACATGGTTTCTACACATTTACTATAAAAAAAAAACCATGGTTCATTTTCATAAGGCCTGGATGTCATTTTATCTCTTCCAACACATCTGTTCTGCGTTAAATCTTGTATATATCACTTTAACCGTTGGCTTATCTAGCCTTTAGCCAATTTGTATATTCTCGGCTTGCTGTTATTAGCTCTATGTTGCTCTACATTCCCAGCAAGCTTATACTGCTTAAAGCAAACCGAACAACCCTGCTGAGAGAGGAGGGCTAGATTAGCCAGCATCCATCCCGTTTCTTCTCTCTCTGCTCCTAGATGCCTTTCCTCTCATTAAGAGAGCGAATTTACCTTTACGTAGGTAAAATATATCACAGCGGGGAGCTGGTACTCATGAAAGTGTTTTCAGAGGTTTTTTATATACTCCACAGGAGCTGGTTGAGTCTGGTGAGATCGAGAACACTTTCCCCAAGACCGTCTCACTGGAACAGAGGTAGACAGATGCACAAGTACTTACGTAAATATTTTTCTCTGTCTTGTTTTTGGGCTGGTTTAAAATAAAAAATTCCCAAACAGGTTGAAATCACTGATCAATAAATCATCCGTCCTTCTCTTCATGAAGGGCAACAAACAGGTGAGTGAACTTACTGTGTCATGCATTTTCTAACGTCTTAAAGGTCAAGTGTGTAGTTCTTTTAGAGGATCTAATGACAGAAATGCAATATAATACATAACTATGTCTTCGGAGGTGTATGAAGAGCTTACATAATGAAGCGTTATTCTTTTATTACCTTAGAATGAGCTATTCTCATCTACATGGACGCATCGTAGGCCGCCTTATGTTGTTTCTAGAGTAGCCCTAAACGGACAAACTGCTCTACAGAATGTGTTTCTCCTTCAGCAAAGAAGCGAAAACATGACAACATCTTTGGCCTTTGTCAGATTCTGAAGTGTTTTGAAAGGGAAGGGGTGAGTGGTGGAGAGAGCCATTGGTTGCACTTTGCAGCCTAACCACTAGAGGCTGCTAAATTTCCATACACTGGACTGTTAAAGGGATATTTCACCCAAATATAAAATAAATCTGTCATTTATTCAGCCTCATGTCACCCTGTATATGACTCTTAAATTCTGAAATCATTGTTGGTTAAGTTTATGAGAGCGAAGTTGAAGGGATGGCAGTGATATAATGAAAAAAAGTAAAAACTAGACAGTATTGTAAAAATGTTTCTCTTTTTCTCTATTTGCTTTTCACCTCTGAATGAAAGTCAAATGGGGTTTGGAAAGACCCGAGAGCGAGTAAGTTATGACAGAGATATTTCTGTGGCTTGTTTCTTTAACGTACAGTAATAGAAGTTGGGTGAGAGTAAAGCGAGGCTCTCTTTCTCTCTTAATGGAGGAGAAAGACCCTCACCTCACTCTTCATAACTGTATTGATCTTTTACACTTACACATGAAAGACTAGTTTTAAGTCTTTCCTCATGAGATTTCTCTCATCTCCCTCTCTCCCACCACTTCTTTCTCTCTTAGTTATTCAGACTCGCTCCAGAGTATCTAAATGGTTGCACTTGTACGTTTCTGAATGAAAGGTTGGATCTCTGCTGGGCCCAGAGGAACCGGTTGAGTCTTATACTTTGCTCTTTTTGGGAGTCTGTGTGTTTTGGTGGGAAAAAAACAAATCATGCGAAGGGCTTCTCTTTATTGTAGACTTTTATGACAAGAAAAGTTCTTGTGTTTTAATAGCTTTCCTGTAGGTCAGTGGTTAACAATGCCAAGATCATGGGTTTGATCCCAGGGTATTGCACATACTTAGAAACAAATGTATAGGATAATGTAATGTAAGTCGGATAGAAGCATCTGTCAAATGCGTAAATGTAATTCATGACTTTGTGAATACTCAGGCTGCCAAGTGTGGGTTCAGCCGTCAGATCCTTGAAATAATGAACGGCACGGGGTGAGCGGAAATCATGATTTCATTCCTTTTCTTAGACGGACAGACTTCTTGAATAAAGTTCTTAACATTTGTGAGTTGTTAAAAACAAAAAGGACATGCTATTAAAGTCACTCATGTTTCTTATTAATATTTCAGGGTCGAATATGAAACATTTGACATACTGGAAGATGAAGAGGTAAATGTTCCTTTTACCTCTGAAATGTATATTTACATTTATGTTCTTAGCATGTGGTGTCTTATCAACGTAAGAAACTGTTTATGGATAATAATGTATATGTTTTTCTGATATACACGTTTGGAGGATTTCAACAGGCCTGACTTAACATTTAACCAAATGTGTGAAGGCAAAATACATCCAGAATGATTACAACCCGAATTCTGGAAAAGTTGGGACGTTTTTTCAATTTGGATAAAAGGAAAACTAAAGGAATTTCAAAGCACATAAAGCCAATATTTTATTCACAATAAACATAGATAACACAGCAAATGTTTAAACTGAGAAATGTTACACTTTTATCCACAAAATTAGCTCATTTAAAATGTAATGCCTGCTACAGGTCTCAAAAAAGTTTATTTTCAAAACAGTTTGAAGACATCTGGGCATTTAGGCTATGAGTTGCTGGAGTTTTGGTGTTGGAATTTGATCCAATTCTTGCTGTATATAGGTTTCCAGCTGCTGAAGAGTCCGTGGTCGTCTTTGACGTATTTTTCGTTTAATGATGCCCCAAATGTTCTCTATAGGTGAAAGATCTGGACTACAGACAGGCCAATTCAGTACTCGGATTCTTCTACGACGAAGCCATGCTGTTGTAATAGCTGCAGTATGTGGTTTTGCATTGTCCTGCTGAAGTATACAAGGCCTTCCCTGAAATAGACGTCGTTTGGAGGGAAGCTCTAAAACCTTTATATACCTTTCAGCATTCACAGAGCCTTCCAGAACATGCAAGCTGCCCATACCGTATGCACTTATGCACCCCCATACCATCAGAGATGCTGGCTTTTGACCTGAATGCTGATAACACGCTGGAAGGTCTCCCTCCTCTTTAGCCCGGAGGACGGCGTCCGTGATTTCCAACAAGAATGTCAAATTTGCACTCGTCTGACCATAGAATACTATTCCGCTTTGAAATAGTCCATTTTAAATGAGCCTTGGTCCACAGGACACAACTGCACTTCTGGACCATGTTCACATATGGCTTCCTATTTGCGTGATAGAGCTTCAGTTTCCATCTGCTGATGGCACGGCGGATTGTGTTTACCAACAGTGGTTTCTGGAAGTATTGCTGGGCCCATTTAGTAATGTCATTGACATCATGCCGATGAGTGATGAGGACCCGAAGACCACGGGCATCCAGTAAAGGTCCCCGGCCTTGTCCCTTACGCACAGAGATTTCTCCAGTTTCTCTAAATCTTTTGATGATGTTATGCACTGTAGATGATGAAGCCTTTGCTATTTGACGTTGAGGAACATTGTTTTTAAAGTATTCTACAATCTTTTTACGCCGATATCACAGATTGAAGAGCCTCTTTACATCTGAGAGACTCTGCTTCTCTAAGACATCCCTTTTATAGCTCATCATGTTACAGAACTGATATCAGTTAACTGAATTAGTCACTAGATGTTCTCCCAGCTGAATCTTTTCAAAACCGTTTGCTTTTTTAGCCATTTGTTGACCCCGTCCCAACTTTTTTGAGACCTGTAGCAGGCATTACATTTTAAATGAGCTAACTAGTGTAAAATTTCTCAGTTTAAACATTTGCTGTGATATCTATGTTCTATTGTGAATAAAAAATTGGCTCATGTGATTTAAAATTCCTTTAGTTTTTATTTTATTCAAATTTAAGAAACGTCCCAACATTTTTCGGAATTCGGGTTGTATTTAGCAATACATTGTATGTGATCATTTAAGGGACAATTTACCCAAAAATGAAATTTGTGACATTATTTACTCACTCTAAGGTTGTTCCAAATCTGTATAGATTTCTTTGTTCTGATGAACACAAAGGAAGATATTTGGAAGAATGTCAGTAACAAAACAGATCTCATCCCCCATTGACTTCTTATAGTATTTATTTGACCTACTATGGCAGTATATGGGGATGAGATCTGTTTTTGTTCATCAGAACAAAGAAATGTGTACAGCTTTGGAACAACCTGAGAGTGAGTAAATGAAGACAGAATTAAATGTTTTGTGTGAATTGTCCCTTTAAATAAGAAAGCTTGTACAAAACATTTATAGGACAAATTGCTTTACACCTTAACAGTTTTTATAGAAGTGAATTGTCTAAATTGTATAAACTGTTGCGCTACTATTGGATTTTGTTTTTTAATCTTAACAGGTTCGACAAGGATTAAAGTCTTACTCCAATTGGCCGACATTCCCGCAGCTGTATGTTAAAGGAGATCTGATTGGAGGACTGGATATAGTCAAGGTTTGGTTCTTTTTTTAACACACCCATATCACATCCTTCTGGTTATACCAAGCTCTAGAAGATTGTATTGGTTAAAAGTGATGGGGACCTTTAAATATTGAAGTTGAGATCCACTCCTATTGTTGTTGAAATATTGTGCCCTGCAGTAGTTGTTTTTGTCCAGCGGAGGGCAGCAAAAACTAAAGGTACAGGCACAAAGTGATTCCTGTCATACCATCCCATCATCTTAATGTATTACAAAGGATCAGCCCATTTATATGTTACAGTAGCACCTTTGATGCAACAGTCTCTGGCTGAATGTGAACTTGTTTTAATAAATTGTCTCAATTTCACACTATCAGATTTGACATACTTGGTTGAATATAAAGGAATTAAAATAAATTTTATTTTCATTAACTGCACAAATGTTGTTTGGGTGGATGAGAGATGTTTGCGTCATCAAACAGGAGCTGAAGGAGAACGGGGAGCTGGTGTCTGTGTTGAAGGGGGAGAACTGAAGTGTTCCATCATGAAAGAATATGACGATCAAATCACTGATATACCTGCAGATGCACACATGAACCTCAGGACTTCAGTTTGTCTTATTCCATCCAAGTTGGACTTTTATGGAGTCATTGTCAAACATCCCTCAGCACTTTGTTGAACCTGTAAATTCAATAAAATGTGTTTCTTTCACCATTTTGTATTTGTTGCACGTTTTTCGAAACCCTGCTATTGTATTGACGTCCGTCTGAGGTGATCCAATCACTGGTCAGCCGAGACGGATAGCAGTTCACCTGCATGTCTTGTTACCAGTTACAGATATTATATACTGACAAGATAGAACTGATTCGTGAATTCATGATTAAAGAGTTAATTCATTCATTGCAGGTTGGTAGATGAGTGCAGGCTTATTTTCTGGATTTGTGTTCTTTCTTATGAGGAACTGAATGATGGATCAACCACAATCATGTACATCGACTTTAATGAATGTGATCTTTCAGCTCCTCCGACGGAAGGATTTCTTATTGCAATTAAAAGACCAATAAATATTCATCAGCTGTGTTTATTTGGAAAAGTCAACCCACACCTCTTCTGTCTTTGAGCCGAGAGTGAAAAGTGCCCGTTTTCTTTTTCACTTGCACACATGTACACCAAACACACCTGTGCCAACCCAATGATCCTGTGGAGGAAATCTTTTTCATTAGGGTGACTAAATTAATTTCTATGTTGGGGAAACGATCTCCAATGGGCTTTGCACAGAATTGAATGGGTGTCTTAGTTATTTAGTTTTTTGAGGTAGCTGTAAAGTTCCTCCTGGAATTGGGTTTGTTTTTAGTGCGTTTGGATTTTGTTAGGAAGTTTTAAAGTGTATTTGTTTTAGACATCATATACATATATATAGTGTCATAGGCAACCAGCTTCCTACATAACTAGTAGTTTAATCTATCCTTTCATTCTTTTCTCACATATTTCAGATTAAAATTAATTTAAACGTGTAGATGAAATTGTGAATGAGGCTTCTGGTTCTTAATAGTAAATAATATAGATTTCTGCCAGTTGGAGTTATTTTGACAGTTGTTACACTGGTATTCTGTTGCACTCATTGTTTGCAGAGAACAACACTGAGCTAATATCTGCAACACAAGTCACAGGTAAACATTTTCTCTGATGAGCATAATCAGATTCTGTGAATTACATTTCTGTGAAACCCTTTTTCCTTCAGCCACACATACACATCATTGCATGTTATATAGTAGGCCGTCTTAAATATCCTAATTATTAAAGCAGCTCCAAGTGGGTAAATGGCCATAGCAAACAATTAATGTTTTTTTAAAGTAATAATAAAACTAGATCTGCCAGCAGTAGTTTTGGTACCTGCCACTAAAAATAATTCAATATTACATTTGAACAAGTGCCATCAAAGACGTGACAATCTATATTCTTTAAACTTTATGAGCAATTCTAATATTTTCAAGTTTATTCCCTGTCAGAGAATATTATTAAAGTTGTGAGAGAGAAATTAATGAAGTACTTTATTGTTAACTTAAATAAAAAAATGCATTGTAATGGTTTTCTGAAGAGCATCACTACTGGCTGACAATATCTGAGACAGGTGAACCAAATATATTAATTATATAATCAACTAGGCAAGTTTCACAGGTGAACAACATTTTGTATTATTGCTTAAGTGATCTGAGTGGACAGACAAAGTCCTATAAAATACAACTGCATGAGTTTGAATGCATACATGGGTTTGTAGTTGCTGTGGTTTAAGTGTCTCACTGCTGTTTGCTGGAGTGGTTTTGAGAACACAGATTTTCTGCTATGGATCAACAGTGGAGAAGGTTCCTATTGACTTAACTGAAATGCTCTTTTTGTGTTTTGTGTTAGTTTCCTCGTGTTTACTTTTTTGTTTTTGTAGGTTCCACTTACTGTTTGTCCTCCTGACTTTATGGAAACATGCCATTGGATATCCAGGTGAGTCTCAAACTTAATTCAATGTGTTGCTTGAGTCTCAGCTTTGCCTGACTTTCATTTCTCTGTTCTGCAGGTTTGAGTTTTCAACTTAATCCACGTAGCTTGCGTTACCACGAGGCTCTTTCACCTCGGGGATTCAAGTCTTCGTCAGCTGCTTTGATGACTAAGAATATTCCCCTTGATGTGCACTCCAATGTTGCTGCCTCCGGCACCTATAAGTCTGTGTCTCAAACCCAAAGTTCACAAAGTGGCACTGTTTCTGCATCTTTGGTCCTACCCCAAAATCTGCAAGGTTTAGACGGTCTTTCAACACCGCTACCGCTCCATGGTTCCTCCAGTTCCAATGTTAAAGGTATGGCCGTACAGACTGCAGGTGGACCAGGTTCCAACAGCCAATATGACTTCAAGTATCGCACTGGACCGCAAGCTGAAGGTCAACTTGTTTCTGCCCAAGGAGGAAGTGGCTTTAGTCAGGCTTTTCCAGAGACTTTCTCTACACTTAACATTGCACCATCTGTTCTTGGCCAGTCCAGCAATGAAAGATTGAGTTCTAGCAGTTCCCAGAGTGGCTCTGATCTTCAGTTGGCAGGGATGGCTAGCCAGTTGCACACTCAAGGAAGTGGAGCCGCTAAATTTCTTGGTGCCTCCAATCAGCATGCCCCTGGGTCTCCTGCCCATGCCAAGCTTTTGTCCTCATCTGGACGGTTTCCCAGCCAGGTTACAAGCAGGCAAGGTTCCCCAAGCCTGTTAACCTCAACTTCTCAGGACAGTTCTAGATCAAAATTGCCAGCAAGTTCTAGTCAGGTTGTTTCTGCGCAGGGAGGAAGTGCCAGTCTTGGTGGCTTGTACTCACAGTCTCAGAGTACATCAAGTCAGTATAGCCCTGTGTCTGTTTTTAGCCCTTCCAGTGAAAAGGCTTCTGGCTTTTCTCTTGGTTCTGGCTCCCGGGGTGGGTCTAGTCAGTTTTCAGTGTCCCATCTCTCTCGTCTGGCACAAGCTGTAAGTAGTAATCCTGTTGGTTCGTATGTACAGTCTCAGGGCAGCCCCGGTCAACTAGCCTTTGGTTCTCCACAGTATGCAAGTGTATCTATGGCTGCAGCTCCGACTACATCTAGTCAGTATAATCAAGGTAGTGCAAAGTCTCTGTATTCTACAGCATCTATGGCTTCACCGCAGGCTGTTTCTGGGCAGTATAGGCAAACTACTGATGGTGCCTTTTCTTCTATCCAGTCTTCTCGATTGCAGCCTTCTGTATCTAGCTCCTCCCAAGGTAGTCAGAGCTCTGGTGTAGCTTTGTCACGGAGTAGGTTTTCTGTTCCAAGTGCCCCAGGTCCCAGTAAGTCCTTAGCCTCCGGCGGACGCCTTAGTCAAAGTGCCTCTGCTTCCCTGTATTCTAGTGCCTCTATGCCATCACCCCAAAGTGGTGCTAGTCTGTATAGTCAAGCTACTGGCAGTGCCCTTTCCCTGTCCCAGGGCCAAGCCCCTCAAAGATGGCAGCCTTCTGCATCTCTGTCATCCCAAGGCTATCAGACCTCAAGTTCAACGGTTTCACAGAGTAGCTCTCAAGGTGCCAAGTTCCCCAGTAGGTTTTCCCTTTCATCTGGAAGTGGTCCAAGTCGACTAGTTTCCACACAAGGAGCAAGTATTTACGGTGGTTTGGCTCAGTCTCCGAGCTCTTCTGCCCAGTATGCCCCTGCATATTCCAAACCTGCTTCCTCACCCTTGGGAGTAAATGGTCAGTTTACCAGGGGTCAAAGCCTTTATCCATCAAGTTCACAGAGCATGGCTGGTGGTACACTGGGCTCTTCAATTCGTCATGCATCTGCACATCGAGAAGTTGGATCAATTGCATCTCTTCAGCCTCAAGTTGATGCTGGCCAGTATGCTCCTAGACCTTCTCTGGATGTTAAAGTGCCTGTGTACCGTCATGACACCTCAAGTGGGTCCTCCATGTCTTCGCGCCTGCAATCTCAGACCTGGCAGCCTACTACTTCTAGGAGGGTGTATAGCAGTTCCCCAACTTCCGGTGCAGCTAAAACTCAGACCAGCGTTTCCCCTCAACGTGTCCAGAGTTCCAGTAGGCTTTCCTCTGTGGCTGGAGGTAAAAGTCGACTTTTCACACAGAGTAGGGGAAGTTACACTGGCTCCCTGGGCAGTGTTGGACAGTACACCCCTGGTTCCCCTTCATATACAAAGTTTGGTGCCTCATCTCTTGGTGTTTCTAGCCAGTCTACTAGTGGTCAGAGTTCTTCCAGCCAGTATTCACCACACTCTACAACTGGAGCTGGTGGACAGCTTACATCTTCCAGTGGCTTTCTGTCTGCGCAAGGAGAAAGTGGTTCTGTTGGGTCCTCTCTCCTGTCTCAAGGTGCTTTGGCCAAGGAGGCGCTTGCACCTATAGATGCAAGCATGTCTGCTGCTAGTCAGACTACAGCAGTTTCAAGTGGCATTCCAGTCTCTGGTGCAGCATTTCAGAGTGGCTCTTCTGCATCCAGTAGCTTATCCTCCTTGCAAGCTTTGAGCGCTCCTGTGTATTCTGTACCCCAGAGTGCATTTGCTATTATCCACGTGTCCCCCTATGGAACCAGTGGGGTTTCCAAGACTCCATCTTCCGGCTCAAGTGTCCAAGCAACTTCAGAAGTTGTGTCTTCATCCCAGGCTCAACCTTTACGTGAATCGGCCGGTTTTGGAATGTCCGGTAGCTACGATTCCTCAATTGGCCAGAGTGCTCCAGTCTTCAAGCCATCTCGGGGCTCCTTAGTTGGACACTATGGGTCTAAGGGCTAATGGGCTTGTGCCGTATGGTGCTTTGTTGCAACACTTAATTTGTGACTCAATAAATGATTTGGAAGGATTCCTTTGTGTTGCTTCTTTACTTTAAAACTGGAACTCTAGGTTACTCCCATAAGCTATTTCTGTTAGTTCAAACCGGAATAATGTACTGCTCCAATGCAAAAGTCAACACTCCTCATTTGGCTTTAAGCCGAGAGTGCAAGACACTTGGCGCATGTGTATACCAAACACACCTGTGGCTCTGGATAATTGCTCTACTGTGATAACCTGATGATTCTGTGGCGAAAACCTTCACCTTCGATAAGCCAGCTATTCATTTATCTTTATGGTAAATTTCTGTATACTTTGACAGGTTTATTGTCTTTACATGTCACAGGACTTATTTTAAGTGCATCTAATGCAGGGTGTAAAGGCATGGTTCAACCAGAAGTCAATACTATCAGTATTTCACCCTCATGTTCAAATTTGACTTGTCAAAAAGTATTTTGAGGAGTGTCTCAGTGGTTTTGTCTACACAATGGAAGTCTGTTTTCCCTCATATTTTGTTCTGCAGAAGAGTTATTCAGATTTGAAGTGACATTATGGTAACTAAATTTAAATTATTTTGCGGTGGCTTTGACATTCCTCCTGGAATTGGGTTTGTTTCTAGTGTATGGCTTTTTTAATCTTAGTTTTTGAAATGATTCTGATTGTCATCATAGTGTAAAAATATGTAATTCTGTCATAGGTAACCAGCTTCCTACATAGACTAAACTAGTTATCTTTTATTTCTCACATTTCAGGTTAAAATTAATTTAAACATGTCGACGAAATTGTGAATGAGACTTCTGCTTAGATCTACATGGATGCATCGCAGGCTGCCTTACATGTTGTTTCTAGAGTATCTCTAATCAGGCAAACTGCTCTACAGAATGTGTTTCACAATTATGTTATCTCCTTCAGCAAAGAAATTAAAACATGACAACATCTTTTGTCAGCGTCTGTAGTATTTTGAATGGGAAGGGTTGAGTGGTGGAGCGAACCATTGGTTGCACTTTGCAGCCAAACCACTAGAGGCTCCTAAATTTCCATACACTGGACTGTTAAAGGGATATTTCACCCAAATATAAAATAAATCTGTCATTTATTCAGCCTCATGTAACCCTGTATATTACTCTTAAATTTCGAAATTTTCATTGTTGGTTAAGTTTATGAGAGCGAAGTTGAAGGGATGGCAGTGATATAATGAAAAAAAGTAAAAACTAGACAGTATTGTAAAAATGTTTCTCTTCTCTATTTGCTTTTCACCTCTGAAAGTAAGTCAAGTGGGGTTTGGAAAGACCCGAGAGCGAGTAAGTTATGACAGAGATATTTCTGTGGCTTGTTTCTTTAACGTACAGTAAGAGAAGTTGGGTGAGCGTAAAGCGAGGCTCTCTTTCTCTCTTAATGGAGGAGAAAGACCCTCACCTCACTCTTCATAACTGTATTGATCTTTTACACTCACACATGAAAGACTAGTTTTAAGTCTTTCCTCATGAGATTTCTCTCATCTCCCTCTCTCTCACCACTTCTTTCTTCTCTTAGTTATTCAGACTCGCTCCAGAGTATCTAAATGTTTGCACTTGTACGTTTCTAAAGGAAAGGTTGGATCTCTGCTGGGCCCAGAGGAACCGGTTGAGTCTTATACTTTGCTCTTTTTTGGTAGTCTGTGTGTTTTGTTGGGGGGAAAAACAATTCATGCGAAGGGCTTCTCTTTACTGTAGACTTTCATGACAAGAAAAACGTTCTTGTGTTTTAATTCATGTCTTTGTGAATACGCAGGCTGCCAAGTGTGGCTTCAGCCATAAGATCCTTGAAATAATGAACGGCACGGGGTCAGAGGCTTTTACATCATTATTTCATTCCTTTCTGGTAATTTAACTAAGACAGAAAGACTTCTTGAAAAAAGTTCTTTACATTTATGTTCTTAGCATGTGGTGTCTTATCAATGTAAGAAACTGTTTATGGATAATAATGTACAGTGGGGAATAAAAGTATTTTAGTCAGCAACCAATTGTGCAAGTTCTCCCACTTAAAAAGATGAGAGAGGCCTGTAATTCTCATCATAGTTACACCTCAACTATGAGAGAAAGAATGAGAAAAAAATCCAGAAAATCACATTGACTGATTTTTAAAGATTTTATATGCAAATTATGGTCCAAAATAAGTATTTGGTCAATAACAAAAGTTAATCTCAATACTTTGTTCAATACCCTTCGTTGGCAATGACAGAGGTCAAATGTTTTCTGTTAGTCTCCACATGGTTTTTACACACTGTTGCAGGTAGTTTGGCCCATTCCTCCATGCAGATCTCCTCTAGAGCAGCGATGTTTTGGGGCAGTCACTGGGCAACAAGGATTTTAAACTCCCTCCAAAGATTTTCTATGGGGTTGAGATCTGGAGACTGGCAAGGCCAATGTGATGGGGACCTTTAAATATTGAAGTTGAGATCCACTCCTATTGTTGTTGAAATATTGTGCCCTGCAGTAGTTGACATTACTCAGTTTAACACTAGCAGATTTGACATACTTATTTGAATGTAACATTGTTTGGGTGGATGAGAGATGTTTGCGTCATCAAACAGGAGCTGAAGGAGAACGGGGAGCTGGTGTCTGTGTTGAAGGGGGAGAACTGAAGCGTTCCATCATGAAAGAACATGAAGATCAAATCACTGATATACCTGCAGATGCACACATGAACCTCAGGACTTCAGTTTGTCTTATTCCATCCAAGTTGGACCTTTATGGAGTCATTGTCAAAAATCCCTCAGCACTTTGTTGAACCTGAAAATTAAATAAAATGTGTTTCTTTCACCATTTTGTATTTGTTGAACGTTTTTCGAAACCCTGCTATTGACATCCGTCTGAGGTGATCCATTCACTGGTCAGCCGAGACGGATAGCAGTTCACCTGCATGTCTTGTTACCAGTTACAGATATTATATACTGACAAGATAGAACTGATTCGTGAATTCATGATTAAAGAGTTAATTCATTCATTGCAGGTTGGTAGATGAGTGCAGGCTTATTTTCTGGATTTGTGTTCTTTCTTATGAGGAACTGAATGATGGATCAACCACAATCATGTACATCGACTTTAATGAATGTGATCTTTCAGGTCCTCCGACGGAAGGATTTCTTATTGCAATTAAAAGACCAATACATATTCATCAGCTGTGTTTATTTGGAAAAGTCAACCCACACCTCTTCTGTCTTTGAGCCGAGAGTGAAAAGTGCCCGTTTTCTTTTTCACTTGCACACATGTACACCAAACACACCTGTGCCAACCCAATAATCCTGTGGAGGAAATCTTTTTCATTAGGGTGACTAAATTAATTTCTATTTTGGGGAAAACAATCTCCAATGGTTTTGCACATAATCTATCTTAGTTTTTTGAGGTGGCTGTAAAGTTCCTCCTGGAATTGGGTTTGTTTTTAGTGTGTTTGAATTTTTTTAGTCTTAGAGACTGACAAGTTTTGAAGTCAATTTCTTTTACACATATATAATTGACAAGTGTAGGCAACCACCTTCCTACATAACTAGTAGTTTAATCTATCCTTTCATTCTTTTCTCACATATTTCAGATTAAAATTAATTTAAACATGTAGATGAAATTGTGAATGAGGCTTCTGGTTCTTAATAGTAAATAATATAGATTTCTGCCAGTTGGAGTTATTTTGACAGTTGTTACACTGGTATTCTGTTGCACTCATTGTTTGCAGAGAACAACACTGAGCTAATATCTGCAACACAAGTCACAGGTAAACATTTTCTCTGATGAGCATAATCAGATTCTGTGAATTACATTTCTGTGAAACCCTTTTTCCTTCAGCAACACATACACATCATTGCATGTTATATAGTAGGCCGTCTTAAATATCCTAATTATTAAAGCAGCTCCAAGTGGGTAAATGGCCATAGCAAACAATTAATGTTTTTTTAAAGTAATAATAAAACTAGATCTGCCAGCAGTAGTTTTGGTACCTGCCACTAAAAATAATTCAATATTACATTTGAACAAGTGCCATCAAAGACGTGACAATCTATATTCTTTAAACTTTATGAGCAATTCTAATATTTTCAAGTTTATTCCCTGTCAGAGAATATTATTAAAGTTGTGAGAGAGAAATTAATGAAGTACTTTATTGTTAACTTAAATAAAAAAATGCATTGTAATGGTTTTCTGAAGAGCATCACTACTGGCTGCCAATATCTGAGACAGGTGAACCAAATATATTAATTATATAATCAACTATGCAAGTTTCACAGGTGAACAACATTTTGTATAATTGCTTAAGTGATCTGAGTGGACAGACAAAGTCCTATAAAATACAACTGCATGAGTTTGAATGCATACATGGGTTTGTAGTTGCTGTGGTTTAAGTGTCTCACTGCTGTTTGCTGGAGTGGTTTTGAGAACACAGATTTTCTGCTATGGATCAACAGTGGAGAAGGTACCTATTGACTTAACTGAAATGCTCTTTTTGTGTTTTGTGTTAGTTTCCTCTTGTTTACTTTTTTGTTTTTGTAGGTTCCACATACTGTTTGTCCTCCTGACTTTATGGAAACATGCCATTGGATATCCAGGTGAGTCTCAAACTTAATTCAATGTGTTGCTTGAGTCTCAGCTTTGCCTGACTTTTAATTCTCTGTTCTGCAGGTTTGAGTTTTCAACTTAATCCACGTAGCTTGCGTTACCACGAGGCTCTTTCACCTCGGGGATTCAAGTCTTCGTCAGCTGCTTTGATGACTAAGAATATTCCCCTTGATGTGCACTCCAATGTTGCTGCCTCTGGCACCTATAAGTCTGTGTCTCAAACCCAAAGTTCACAAAGTGGCACTGTTTCTGCATCTTTGGTCCTACCCCAAAATCTGCAAGGTTTAGACGGTCTTTCAACACCGCTGCAGCTCCATGGTTCCTCCAGTTCCAATGTTAAAGGTATGGCCGTACAGACTGCAGGTGGACCAGGTTCCAACAGCCAATATGATTTCACCTATAAGTATCGCACTGGACCGCAAGCTGGAGGTTCCGGTCAACTTGTTTCTGCCCAAGGAGGAAGTGGCTTTAGTCAGGCTGTTCCAGACACTTTCTCTACGCTTAACATTGCACCATCTGTTCTTGGCCAGTCCAGCAATGAAAGATTGAGTTCTAGCAGTTCCCAGAGCGGCTCTGATCTTCAGTTGGGCGGGATTTCTAGCCAGTTGCACACTCAAGGAAGTGGAGCCGCTAAATTTCTTGGTGCCTCCAATCAGCGTGCCCCTGGGTCTCCTGCCCATGCCAAGCTTTTGTCCTCATCTGGAAGGTTTCCCAGCCAGGTTACAAGCAGGCAAGGTTCCCCAAGCCGGTTAACCTCAACTTCACAGGACAGTTCTAGATCTAAATTGCCAGCAAGTTCCAGTCAGGTTGTTTCTGCGCAGGGAGGAAGTGCCAGTCTTAGTGGCTTGTACTCACAGTCTCAGAGTACATCAAGTCAGTATAGCCCTGTGTCTGTTTTTAGCCCTTCCAGTGAAAAGGCTTCTGGCTTTTCTCTTGGTTCTGGCTCCCGGGGTGGGTCTAGTCAGTTTGCAGCGTCCCATCTCTCTGGTCCGGCACAAGGTGTAAGTAGCAATCCTGTTGGTTCGTATGTACAGTCTCAGGGCAGCCACGGTCAACAAGTCTTTGGTTCTCCACAGTATGCAAGTGTATCTATGGCTGCAGCTCAGACTACATCTAATCAGTATAATCAAGGTAGTGCGAAGTCTCTGTATTATAAAGCATCTTTGGCTTCACCGCAGGCTGTTTCTGGGCAGTATAGGCAAACTACTGATGGTGCCCTTTCTTCTATCCAGTCTTCTCAATTGCAGCCTTCTGTATCTAGCTCCTCCCAAGGTAGTCAGAGCTCTGGTGCAGCTTGGTCACAGAGTAGGTTTTCTGTTCCAAGTGCGTCAGCTCCCAGTAAGTCCCTAGCCTCCGGCGGACGCCTTAGTCAAAGTGCCTCTGCTTCCCTGTATTCTAGTGCCTCTATGCCATCATCCCAAAGTGGTTCTAGTCGGTATAGTCAAGCTACTGGCAGTGCCCTGTCCCAGAGTCAGGCCCCTCAAAGATGGCAGCCTTCTGCCCCATTGTCATCCCAAGGCTATCAGAGCTCTAGTACAATGGTTTCACAGAGTAGCTCTCAAGGAGCTGAGTTTCCCAGTAGGTTTTCCCTCGCATCTGTCAGTGGTCCACGTCAATTAGTTTCCACACAAGGCGCAAGTATTGGTTTGGCCGAGTCTCCGAGCTCTTCTGCTCAGTATGCCCCTGCATATTCCAAACCTGCTTCCTCACCCTTGGGAGTAAAAAGTCAGTTTACCAGGGGTCAAAGCCTTTATGCATCAAGTTCACAAAGCACGGCTGGTGGTACACTGGGCTCTTCAATTCGTCATGCATCTGCACATAGAGAAGTTGGATCCATTGCATCTCAGCCTCAAGTTGCTGATGGCCAGTATGCTCCTAGACCTTCTCTGGATGTTAAAGTGCCTGTGTACCGTCATGACACCTCAAGTGGATCCTCCATGTCTTCGCGACTGCAATCTCAGACCTGGCAGCCTACTACTTCTAGGAGGGTATATAGCAGTTCCCCAACTTCCGGTGCAGCTAAAACTCAGACCAGCATTTCCCCTCAACGTGTCCAGAGTTCCAGTAGGCTTTCCTCTGTGGCTGGAGGTAAAAGTCGACTTTTCACACAGAGTAAGGGTAGTTACACTGGCTCGTCTCAGTCCCTGGGCAGTGTTGGAAAGTATACCCCTGGTTCCCCTTCATATACAAAGTTTGGTGCCTCATCTCTTGGTGTTTCTAGCCAGTCTACTAGTGGTCAGAGTTCTTCCAGCCAACATCCACAACTCTCTACAACTGGAGCTGGTGGACAGCTAACATCCTCCAGTGGCTTTCTGTCTGCGCAGGGAGGAAGTGGTTCTGTTGGGTCATCTCACCAGTCTCAAGGTGCTTTGGCCAAGGAGGCCCTTGCACCTATGCATACTAGCATGTATGTTGCTAGCCCAACTGCAGGGGTCTCTGATGCAGCATTTCAGAGTGGCTCTTCTGCTTCCAGTAGCTTATCCTCCTTGCAAGCTTTGAGCGCTCCTTTGGCTTATGTACCCCAGAGCGCATTTGCTATGAGCAACACTGGTTCCATGACTCAATCTTCAGGCGCAAGCCTCCAAGCAGCTTCAGAAGGTGTTTCTTCATCCCAGGCTCAGACTTTGCTTGAATCTGCCGGTTTTGGTGCAAGTGTTGAAAGGAAGGGAATGTCCGCTGGCTCCACATATGTGCTATCCAGTAGCTATGATTCCTCATTTGGCCAGAGTGCTCCAGTCTCCAAGCCATCTCGGGGCTCCTTAGGTGGATACTATGGGTTTAAGGGCTAATGGGCTTGTGCTTCATTGCAACGTTTGATTTGTTTCTCAATAAATGATTTGGAAGGATTCTTTTCTTGCGTCTTTACTTTAAAACCGGAACTCTAGGTTACTACCATAAGCTATTTCTCTTAGTTCAAACAAATTATGTACTACTTCAATGCAAGTCAACTCTTTTGGCTTTTAGCCAAGAGCGTAAGACACTTGGCACACGTGTACACAACACACCTGTGGCTCTGGGTAATTGCTCTACAGTGGTAACCTGACGATTCCGTGGCCGAAACTTTCGCTAAGTTAAATTTGTCTACATAACTTCACAGGGTTATTGTCTTTACACCCTGCATTACATGCACTCAATAAGTCCTGTGGAATGTAAAGGGTGGTTAAACCAGAAGTAAATACTCAGTATTTCCCCTCTTGTTCAAATTTGACTTGTCTGCTGAACACTAAGGTATTGAGGACTGTTTTAGTTGGTTTGTCTACGCAATAGAAACCAGGGTGTTTGATTAGCAGTGTTTCCCAAGAAATATTGTTCCTCAGAAGAAAGTAATTCAGATTTGAAAGGAGATTAAGGTGACTAAATTTTAAATTCTCCAATGTTTTTGCACAGAATTGTATGGGTGTCTTAGTTTTTTGAGACTGCTCTGGAATTGGGTTGGTATCTAGTGTTAGGATTTTTTAAATGTTAGGTTTTGAAAGATTCATATTTAGGTTTTGAAGTCATATTTTTACAGATATATATTTGATAAGTGTCATAGGCAACCAGCTTCCTATATAACTAGTTTTGTCTATCCTTTAATTCTTCTCACATTTCAGATTGAAATTAATTTAAACATGTGAATGAGGCTTCTGGTTCTTAATAGTAACTTTTGGGTTAATTTTACAGTTACACTGGTATTCTGTTGAACTCTGTTTGCACCGAAAAACACATACTATCTGCAACAAGTTACAGGTAGACATTTTCTCTGAGCATAATCAGATTCGTGTTCTCTACCATTTCTGTGAAACCCTTTTTCCTCCAGCCACATACAGTATACACATCATTGCATGTTTTTTGTAATAGCGGGCAATCTTAAATATCCTAATTATTAAAGCAGCTCCAAGTGGGTAAATGGGCATAGCAAACAATTAATGTTTTTTTAAAGTAATAATAAAACTAGATCTGCCAGCAGTAGTTTTGGCACCTGCCACTAAAAATAATTCAATATTACATTTGAACAAGTGCCATCAAAGACGTGACAATCTATATTCTTTAAACTGTATGATCAATTCTAATATTTTCAAGTTTATTCCCCGTAAGAGAATATTATTAAAGTTGTGAGAGAGAAATTAATGAAGTACTTTATTGTTAACTTCATAACCGAAGGTAAATAAAAAAATGCATTGTAATGGTTTTCTGAAGAGCATGACTACTGGCTGCCAATATCTAAGACAGGTGAACCAAATATATTAATTATATAATGAACTAGGCAATTTTCACAGGTGAACAATATTTTGTATAATTGCTCAAGTGATCTGAGTGGACAGACGAAGGCCTATAAAATACAACTGCATGAGTTGGAATGCATACATGGGTTTGTAGTTGCTGTTGTTTAAGGCTCTCACTAGTGGTTGCCGGAGTGGTTTTGTTAACACAGATTTTCTGCTATGGATCAACAGTGGCGAAGGTTACTATTGATTCAACTGAAATTGTTGCGTATTGGTTTCCTCGTCTTTACTTTTGTTATTTTTGTAGGTTCCACTTGCTGTTCGTCTTCCTGACTTTATGGAAACATGCTGTTGGATATCCAGGTGAGTCAAACTTAATTCAATGTGTTGCTTGAGTCTCAGCTTTGCCTGAGTTTTTCATTTCTCTGTTCGGCAGGATTGAATTCTCAACTTAGTCCACGTAGCTTGCGTTACCACAAGGCTCTTTCACCTCGGGGATTCAAGTCTTCGTCAGCTGCTTTGATGACTAAGAATATTCCCCTTGATGTGCACTCCAATGTTGCTGCTTCCGGCACCTATAAGTCTGTGTCTCAAACCCAAAGTTCACCAACTGGCTCTGTTTCTGCATCTTTGGTCCTACCCCAAAATCTGCAAGGTTTAGATGGTCTTTCAACGCCGCTACAGCTCCAGGGTTCCAATGTTAAAGGTATGGCCGGACAGTCTGCAGGTGGACCAGGTTCCAACAGTCAATATGACTTCACCTATAAGTATCGCACTGCACCGCAAGTTGGAGGTTCCGATCAACTTGTTTCTGCCCAAGGAGGAAGTGGATTTAGTCAAGCTGTTCCAGGGACTTTCTCTACGCTTAACATTGCACCAGCTGTTCTTGGCCAGTCCAGCAATGAAAGATTGAGTTCTAGCAGTTCCCAGAGCGGCTCTGATCTTCAGTTGGGTGGGATGTCTAGCCAGTTGCTCTCTCAAGGGAGTGGAGCCGCTCAATTTCTTGGTGCCTCCAGTCAGCGTGCCCCTGGGTCTCCTGCCCATGCCAAGCTTTTGTCCTCATCTGGAAGGTTTCCCAGCCAGGTTACAAGCAGGCAAGGTTCCCCAAGCCGGTTTACCTCAACTTCTCAGGACAGTTCTAGATCAAAATTGCCAGCAAGTTCTAGTCAGGTTGTTTCTGCGCAGGGAGGAAGTGCCAGTCTTCATGGTTTGTCCTCACAGTCTCGGAGTACATCAAGTCAGTATAACCCTGTGTCTGTTTTTGGCCCCTCCAGTGAAAAGGCTTCCCGCTTTTCACTTGGTTCTGGCTCCCAGGGTGGGCCTAGTCAGTTTCTCTCTGTTCCGGCACAAGGTGTAAGTAGCAATCCTGTTGGTTCGTATGTATCGTCTCAGGGCATCCCCAGTCAACTAGCCTTTGGTTCTCCACAGTATGCAAGTCTATCTATGGCTGCAGCTCAGACTACATCTAGTCAGTCTTCTCGATTGCAGCCTTATGTATCTAGCTCCTCCCAAGGTAGTCAGCACTCTGGTGCAGCTTTGTTACAGCGTAGGTTTTCTGTTCCAAGTGCCCCAACTCCCAGTAAGTCCTTAGCCTCTGGCGGAAGCCTTGGTCAAATTGCCTCTGCTTCCCTGTATTCTAGTACCTCTATGCCATCACCCCAAAGTAGTTCTAGTCGGTATAGTCAAGCTGCTGGCAGTGCCCTTTCCCTGTCCCAGAGCCAGGCCCCCCAAAGATTGCAGCCTTCTGCATCTCTGTCATCCCAAGGCTATCAGACCTCAAGTACACCGGTTTCACAGAGTAGCTCTCAATCTCAAGGTGCCAAGTTCCCCAGTAGGTTCTCCCTCGCATCCGGCAGTGGTCCAAGTCAACTAGTTTCCACACAAGGAGCAAGTAGTTATGTTGGTTTGGCTCTGTCTCCGAGCTCTTCTGCCCAGTATGCCCCTGCACATTCCAAACCTGCTTCCTCACCCTTGGGAGTAAAAAGTCAATTTACCAGGGGTCAAAGCCTTTATGCATCAAGTTCACAAAGCACGGCTGGTGGCTCACTGGGCTCTTCAATTCGTCATGCATCTGCACATAGAGAAGCTGGATCCATTGCGTCTCTTCAGCCTCAAGTTGCTGCTGGCCAGTATGCTCCTAGACCTTCTCTGGATGTTAAAGTGCCTGTGTACCGTCATGACACCTCAAGTGGGTCCTCCATGTCTTCGCGCCTGCAATCTCAGACCTGGCAGCCTACTACTTCTAGGAGGGTATATAGCAGCTCCCCAACTTCTGGTGCAGCTGCGACTCAGACCAGCGTTTCCCCTCAACGTGTCCAGAGTTCCAGTAGGTCCTCTTCTGTGGCCGGAGGTAAAAGTCGACTTTTCACACAGAGTAGGGGTAGTTACACTGGCTCGTCTCAGTCCCTGGGCAGTGTTGGACAGTACACCCCTGGTTCCCCTGCATATACAAAGTTTGGTGCCTCATCTCTTGGTGTTTCTAGCCAGTCTACTAGTGGTCAGAGCTCTTCCAGTCAGTATTCACCACTCTCTACAACTGGAGCTGGTGGACAGCTAACTTCCAGTGGCTTTCTGTCTGCGCAGGAAGAAAGTGGTTCTGTTGAGTCCTCTCACCTGTCTCAAGGTGCTTTGGCCAAGGATGCACTTGCACCTATGGATGCAAGCATGTCTGGTGCTAGTCAGACTGCAGGAGTTTCAAGCGGCATTCCGGTCTCTGATGCAGCACTTCAGAGTGGCTCTTCTGCATTCAGTAGCTTATCCTCCTCGCAAACGTTGAGCGCTTCTGTACCCCAGAGTGCATTTTCTGTAATCCACTTGTTCCCATTTGGACAACCCACTGGTTCCATGACTCAATCTTCAGGCTCAAGCGTCAAAGAAACTTCAGAAGTTGTGTCTTCATCCCAGACTCAAACTTTGCGTGAATCTGCTGGTTTTGGTGCAAGTGTTAAAAGGAAGGGACTGTCCAGTGGCTCCACATCTGTGCTATCCAGTAGCTATGATTCCTCATTTGGCCAGAGTGCTCCAGTCTCCAAGCCGTCTCAGGGCTCCTCAGGTGGATACTATGGGTTTAAGGGCTAATGGGCTTGTGCCACATGATGCTTTGTTGCAACGCTTAATTGTTCTGTTTGATTTGTGCTTCAATAAATGATTTGGAATGATTCCTTTGTCTTGAGTCTTTAATATAATTAGCCTAAAGTAGCTTGTTTAAACCATAATGTACTGCTCCAATGCGTAAGTCAACACATCACTTTTGCGCCGAGAGCGTAAGACACTTGGCGCCCAACACACCTGTGACTCTGGATAATTGCTCTACTGTGATAACCAGATTCTGTGGCGGAAACCTTTTAATACAGTCAATACCTTTAAGTCAAATATTAATTTCTCTAAATGGACCTATGGCATTTCTGTATACTTTGACAGGTTTATTGTCTTAACATGTCACCGGACTTATTTTGAGTGCATCTAATCAAGGGTGTGAAGTGATAGTTCCACCGGGAGTAAATACTGGCAGTATTCACCCTCATGTTAAAATTTGAATCGTCAGTGGATCACAAAGGTATTTTGAGGAATGCTTCTGTGGTTTTGTCTACACGATGGCAGTCCAGGTGTTTGGTTATCAGCGTTTTCCAAAGTATTGAATTTACATCAGGGTGACTAAATTAATTTCTGTATCTGTAAAAACTCTCCAATGGTTTTGCACAGAACTTATTGGGTGTCAGTTTTTTTGAGGTGGCTGTTATATTCATCCTGGAATTAGGTTTGTTTCTAGTGTTTGGATTTTTTAATCTTCGGTTTTGAAATGATTCTGATTGGTCAGGAAGTTGGTGTCAAATATTTTCACACTGTTTTTGTGTCATAACCAACTTCCTTCATAGACATAACTAGTTATCCTTTATTTCTCACATATTTCATGTTGATGAAATTGTGAATGAGGCTTCCTTAGTTAAATATTGATTTCTACCAGTTGTGGTTAATTTGACAGGTGTTACACTGGTATTCTGTTGCACAGAATAAAACCATGGTTCATTTTCACAAGGCTTTGATGTCATTTTATCTTTTCCAACACATCTGTTCTGCGTTAAATCTTGTATATATCACATTAACCGTTGGCTTATCTAGTCTTTAGCCAATTTGTATATTCTCGGCTTGCTGTTATTAGCTCTATGTTGCTCTACATTCCCAGCAAGCTTATACTGCTTAAAGCAAACCGAACACCCCTGCTGAGAGAGGAGGGCTAGATTAGCCAGCATCCATCCCGTTTCTTCTCTCTCTGCTCCTAGATGCCTTTCCTCTCATTAAGAGAGCAAATTTACCTTTACGTAGGTAAAATATATCACAGCGGGGAGCTGGTACTCATGAAAGCTGTGTGTGTGTTTTGTGGGATTCAAAGGTGTTATATATAGCTCACAGGAAGGGCAACAAACAGGTGAGTGATCTTACTGTGTCATGAATTTTCTAACTTCTTAGGGTCCAGTGTGTAGTTCTTTTGGAGGATCTAATGACAGAAATGCAATATAATATACATAACTATGTCTTCGGAGGTGTATTTTTTTATTACCTTAGAATGAGCTATTTCCATCTACATGGACGCATCGCAGGCCGCCTTACATGTTGTTTCTAGAGTAGCCCTAAACGGACAAACTGCTCTACAGAATGTGTTTCTCCTTCAGCAAAGCGAAAACATGACAACATCTTTGGCCTTTGTCAGCCTCTGTAGTGTTTTGAAAGGGAGCCTCACCACTAGAGGCTGCTAAATTTCCATACACTGGACTGTTAAAAAGATATTTCACCCAAATATAAAATAAATCTGTCATTTAGTCAGCCTCATGTTACCCTGTACATGACTCTTAAGTTTTCCGAAATATTTTTCATTTTTGGTTAAGTTTATGAGAGAGAAGAAGTTGAAGGAATAGCAGTGATATAATGAAAAAAGGAGAAAACTAACCTGGATTGTAAACATTCTTATCTCTCTTAATGGAGGAGAAAGACCCTCACCTCACTCTTCATAACTGTATTGATCTTTTACACATCCTTCTGGTTATACCAAGCTCTAGAATATTTTATTGGTTAAAAGTGATGGGGACCTTTAAATATTGAAGTTGAGATCCACTCCTATTGTTGTTGAAATATTGTGCCCTGCAGTAGTTGTTTTTGTCCAGCGGAGGGCAGCAAAAACTAAAGGTACAGGCACAAAGTGATTCCTGTCATACCATCCCATCATCTTAATGTATTACAAAGGATCAGCCCATTTATATGTTACAGTAGCACCTTTGATGCAACAGTCTCTGGCTGAATGTGAACTTGTTTTAATAAATTGTCTCAATTTCACACTATCAGATTTGACATACTTGGTTGAATATAAAGGAATTAAAATAAATTTTATTTTCATTAACTGCACAAATGTTGTTTGGGTGGATGAGAGATGTTTGCGTCATCAAACAGGAGCTGAAGGAGAACGGGGAGCTGGTGTCTGTGTTGAAGGGGGAGAACTGAAGTGTTCCATCATGAAAGAATATGACGATCAAATCACTGATATACCTGCAGATGCACACATGAACCTCAGGACTTCAGTTTGTCTTATTCCATCCAAGTTGGACCTTTATGGAGTCATTGTCAAACATCCCTCAGCACTTTGTTGAACCTGTAAATTCAATAAAATGTGTTTCTTTCACCATTTTGTATTTGTTGCACGTTTTTCGAAACCCTGCTATTGTATTGACGTCCGTCTGAGGTGATCCAATCACTGGTCAGCCGAGACGGATCGCAGTTCACCTGCATGTCTTGTTACCAGTTGCAGATATTATCTACTGACAATATAGAACTGATTCGTGAATTCATGATTAAAGAGTTAATTCATTCTTTGCAGGTTGGTAGATGAGTGCAGGCTTATTTTCTGGATTTGTGTTCTTTCTTATGAGGAACTGAATGATGGATCAACCACAATCATGTACATCGACTTTAATGAATGTGATCTTTCAGCTCCTCCGACGGAAGGATTTCTTATTGCAATTAAAAGACCAATAAATATTCGTCAGCTGTGTTTATTTGGAAAAGTCAACCCACACCTCTTCTGTCTTTGAGCCGAGAGTGAAAAGTGCCCGTTTTCTTTTTCACTTGCACACATGTACACCAAACACACCTGTGCCAACCCAATGATCCTGTGGAGGAAATCTTAAAGATATTTTGACTCATCATGCCAATTACATCAGTCAAAAATGCATTTATCTATAAACAGAGACATGGCAACAAATTCTGTCAGTATTTATTCACCCGCCTGTTGTTCAAATTTGCGACTTTTGTCCGTGGAACACAAAAAGGATATTTTGAGGAATGCCTCAGTGGTTTTGTCTACACAATTGAAGTCAATGTGTTTAGTGTTTGGGTATCAGGGTTTTAATGCAAAAAAATTCTGTTCTGCAGAAGAAAGTTACTCAGACTTGAAATGACATTAAGGTGACTAAATAAATTTCTATTATTTTGAGGTGGCTGTGAAATTCTTCCTTGTATTCGGTTTGTTTCTAGTGTGTTTGGATATCTTTCATCTCAAAGACTGACCAATCAGGATCATTTCAAAAGTTTTGAAGTCAAATATTATTACACAAATATATAATTGATAAGGGTCATAGGCAACCAGCTTCATATATAACTAGTTTAATCTATCCTTTCATTCTTTTCTCACATTTCAGATTAAAATTAATTTAAACATGTAGATGAATTTCTGAATGCGGCCTCTGGTTCTTAATGGTAAATAATATAGATTTCTGCCAGTTGGGGTTATTTTGACAGTTGTTACACTGGTATTCTGTTGCACTCATTGTTTGCAGAGAACAACACTGAGCTAATATCTGCAACACAAGTCACAGGTAAACATTTTCTCTGATGAGCATAATCAGATTCTGTGAATTACATTTCTGTGAAACCCTTTTTCCTTCAGCAACACATACACATCATTGCATGTAATGGTTTTCTGAAGAGCATCACTACTGGCTGCCAATATCTGAGACAGGTGAACCAAATATATTAATTATATAATCAACTAGGCAAGTTTCACAGGTGAACAACATTTTGTATAATTGCTTAAGTGATCTGAGTGGACAGACAAAGTCCTATAAAATACAACTGTATGAGTTTGAATGCATACATGGGTTTGTAGTTGCTGTGGTTTAAGTGGCTCACTGCTGTTTGCTGGAGTGGTTTTGAGAACACAGATTTTCTGCTATGGATCAACAGTGGAGAAGGTTCCTATTGACTTAACTGAAATGCTCTTTTTGTGTTGTGTGTTAGTTTCCTCGTCTTTACTTTTGTTATTTTTGTAGGTTCCACATACTGTTTGTCCTCCTGACTTTATGGAAACATGCCATTGGATATCCAGGTGAGTCTCAAACTTAATTCAATGTGTTGCTTGAGTCTCAGCTTTGCCTGACTTTTATTTCTCTGTTCTGCAGGTTTGAATTCTCAACTTAATCCACGTAGCTTGCGTTACCACAAGGCTCTTTCACCTCGGGGATTCAAGTCTTCGTCAGCTGCTTTGATGACTAAGAATTTTCCCCTTGATGTGCACTCCAATGTTGCTGCTTCCAGCACTTATACGTCTGTGTCTCAAACCCAAAGTTCACCAACTGGCTCTGTTTCTGCATCTTTGGTCCTACCCCAAAATCTGC
The DNA here is from genome assembly GCF_947034865.1 of Barbatula barbatula. Taxonomy (NCBI): domain Eukaryota; kingdom Metazoa; phylum Chordata; class Actinopteri; order Cypriniformes; family Nemacheilidae; genus Barbatula; species Barbatula barbatula. Next base: position 2,362,562 of record NC_136779.1, read on the forward strand.
AAGGTTTAGACGGTCTTTCAACACCGCTGCAGCTCCAGGGTTCCAATGTTAAAGGTATGGCTGGACAGTCTGCAGGTGGACCAGGTTCCTACAGCCAATATGACTTCATCTATAAGTATCGCACTGGACCGCAAGCTGGAGGTCAACTTGTTTCTGCCCAAGGAGGAAGTGGCTTTAGTCAGGCTTTTCCAGAGAACTCTGCACCATCTGTTCTTGGCCAGTCCAGTAATGAAAGCTGGAGTTCTAGCAGTTCCCAGAGAGCCTCTGATCTTCAGTTGGGAGGGATGTCTAGCCAGTTGCTCTCTCAAGGGAGTGGCGCTGCTCAATTTCTTGGTGCCTCCAGTCAGCATGCCCCTGGGTCTCCTGCCCATGCCAAGCTTTTGTCCTCATCTGGAAGGTTTCCCAGCCAGGTTACAAACAGGCAAGGTTCCCCAAGCTGGTATACCTCAACTTCTCAGGACAGTTCTAGATCAAAATTGCCAGCAAGTTCTAGTCAGCTTGTTTCTGCGCAGGGAGGAAGTGCCAGTCTTAGTGGCTTGTCCTCACAGTCTCTGAGTACGTCAAGTCCATATAGCCCTGTGTCTGTTTTTGGCCCTTCCAGTGAAAAGGCTTCCCGTTTTTCACTTAGTTCTGGCTCCCGGGGTGGGTCTAGTCGTTTTGCAGTGTCCCATCTCTCTGGTCCGTCACATGGTGTAAGTAGCAATCCTGTTGGTTTGTATGTACCGTCTCCGGGCAGCCCCGGTCAACTAGCCTTCGGTTCTCCACAGTATGCAAGTGTATCTACATCTAGTCAGTATAATCAAGGCAGTGCAAAGTCTCTGTATTCTACAGCATCTTTAGCTTCACCACAGGCTGTTTCTGGGCAGTATAGGCAAACTACTGATGGTGCCTTTTCTTCCATCCAGTCTTCTCGATTGCAGCCTTCTGTATCTAGCTCCTCCCAAGGTAGTCAGAGCTCTGGTGCAGCTTGGTCACAGAGTAGGTTTTCTGTTCCAAGTGCGTCAGCTCCCAGTAAATCCTTAGCCTCCAGCGGACGCCTTAGTCAAAGTGCCTCTGCTTCCATGTATTCTAGTGCCTCTATGCCATCACCCCAAAGTAGTTCTAGTCGGTATAGTCAAGCTACTGGCAGTGCCCTTTCCCTGTCCCAGATCCAGGCCCCTCAAAGATGGCAGCCTTCTGCCTCTCTGTCATCCCAAGGCTATCAGACCTCAAGTACACCGGTTTCACAGAGTAGCTCTCAATCTCAAGGTGCCAAGTTCCCCAGTAGGTTCTCCCTTGCATCCGGCAGTGGTCCAAGTCAACTAGTTTCCACGCAAGGAGCAAGTCACAGTGGTTTGGCTCAGTCTTCAAGCTCTTCTGCTCAGTATGCCCCTGCATATTCCAAACCTGCTTCCTCACCCTTGGGAGTAAATAGTCAGTTTACCAGGGGTCAAAACCTTTATGCATCAAGTTCACAGAGCATGGCTGGTGGTACACTGGGCTCTTCAATTCGTCATGCATCTGCACATATAAAAGTTGGCTCCAACAGTGCATCTCTTCAGCCTCAAGTTGCTGCTGGCCAGTATGCCCCTAGACCTTCTCTGGATGTTAAAGTGCCTGTGTACCGTCATGACACCTCAAGTGGATCCTCCATGTCTTCGAGCCTGCAATCTCAGACCTGGCAGCCTACTACCTCTAGGAGGGTATATAGCAGTTTCCCAACTTCCGGTACAGCTGAGACTCAGACCAGCGTTTCCCCTCAACGTGTCCAGAGTTCCAGTAGGCTTTCCTCTGTGGCTGGAGGTACAAGTCGACTTTTCACACAGAGTAGGGGTAGTTACACTGGCTCGTCTCAGTCCCTGGGCAGTGTTGGACCGTACACCCCTGGTTCCTCTGCATATACAAAGTTTGGTGCCTCATCTCTTGGTGTTTCTAGCCAGTCTACTAGTGGTCAGAGTTCTTCCAGCCAGTATCCACCACTCTCTACAACTGGAGCTGGTGGAGAACTAACAAATTCCAGTGGCTTTCTGTCTGCGCAGGGAGAAGATGGTTCTGTTGGGTCCTCTCTCCAGTCTCGAGATGCTTTTGCCAAGAAGGCACTTGCACCTATGGATATAAGCATATCTGCTAGTCAAACTGCAGCAGTTTCAAGTGGCATTGAGGGCTCTTCTGCAGCAGCGCTTCAGATGGGCTCTTCTGCTTCCAGTAGCCTTTCCACCTTGCAAGCTTTGAGCACTCCTGTGGATTCTGTACCCCAGAGTACATCTGCTAGTACAGAAGGCGGTTCTGTTGGATCCTCTCTCCAGTCTCAAGGTGCTTTTGGCAAGGAGGCACTTGCGCCTATGGATACAACCATGCCTGTTGCTAGCCAGACTGCAGCAGTTTCAAGTGGCATTCAGGTCTCTGGTTCAGCATTTCAGACTGGATACTATGGATTTAAGGGCTAGTGAGCTTGTGCCATAGGGTGCTTGGTTGCAATTTGATTCAATAAATGACTTGTTATGATTTCTTTTCCTTGTGTCTTTACTTTAAAACTCGAACGCTAGGTTACTCCCATAGTTCAAAACAGAATAATGTACTTCTCTAATGCAAAATTCAACCCTCGCCTCATTTTGCTTTGAGCTGATAGTGAAATACACTTGGCAGATGTGTACACAACACACTTGTGGCTCTAGAAAATTGCTCTACTGTGCCAACCCGAGGAGAAAGACCCTCACCTCACTCTTCATAACTGTATTGATCTTTTACCCTCACACATAAAAGACAAGTTTAAAGTCTTTCCCCATGACATTTCTCTCCTCCCTCTCTCACACCACTTCGTCTCTTATTCAGACTCGCTCCAGAGTATCTTTTGTAGATGGTTATACTTGTACGTTTCTGAATGAAAGGTTGGTTCTCTGTTATGACCAGAGGAACCAGTTGTGTCATACTTTATTTTTTTTGTAGTGTGTTTTGTTGGAAAAAATCCTTGAATGCTAAGAGCTTCTCTTTACTCTAGACTTTCATGATAAGAATTTTTCGTTTTAATTCATGACTTTGTGAATACTCAGGCTGCCAAGTGTGTGATCAGCCATCAGATCCTAGATTAGCTTTTTTTTACATTTCATTCATTTCTGGTTGTAGGAGCCATACTTATTTTATTAAACTTTCCACATGTTCATTTAGATATCATTTTGTTGCTATATTGTTTATTTCTCTGAGTGTGTGTTCTCTATAGGAGCAGAGAAAAAGGTTTTAACAGAATATGCCAGCCCAGACAGGATTGGGGCACTGGTGCGAGAACACACAGTTTTTGACCTTGCGAATTGAGCTAAGATGGCATGGTGCAACAAACCGGCAGGCGGCCTTTAAGTTGTTTGTTTTATGTGACAATTCAGTTTGATTTTGTTTTTGATTGAACAAAAATGTATTATTTGATTTGTGTTCTTAAGAGGAACTGAATGATGGATCAACCACAATCATGTACATCGACTTTAATGAATGTGATCTTTCAGCTCCTCCGACGAAATAATTTCTTATTGCAATTAAAAGACCAATAAATATTCGTCAGCTGTGTTTATTTGGAAAAGTCAACCCACACCTCTTCTGTCTTTGAGCCGAGAGTGAAAAGTGCCCGTTTTCTTTTTCACTTGCACACATGTACACCAAACACACCTGTGCCAACCCAATGATCCTGTGGAGGAAATCATAAAGATATTTTGACTCATCATGCCAATTTCATCAGTCAAAAATGCATTTATCTATAAACAGAGACATGGCAACAAATTCTGTCAGTATTTATTCACCCGCCTGTTGTTCAAATTTGCGACTTTTGTCCGTGGAACACAAAAAAGGATATTTTGAGGAATGCCTCAGTGGTTTTGTCTACACAATTGAAGTCAATGTGTTTAGTGTTTGGGTATCAGGGTTTTAATGCAAAAAAATTCTGTTCTGCAGAAGAAAGTTACTCAGACTTGAAATGACATTAAGGTGACTAAATACATTTCTATTATTTTGAGGTGGCTGTGAAATTCTTCCTTGTATTCGTTTTGTTTCTAGTGTGTTTGGATTTCTTTAATCTCAAAGACTGACCAATCAGGATCATTTCAAAAGTTTTGAAGTCAAATATTATTACACAAATATATAATTGATAAGGGTCATAGGCAACCAGCTTCATATATAACTAGTTTAATCTATCCTTTCATTCTTTTCTCACATTTCAGATTAAAATTAATTTAAACATGTAGATGAATTTCTGAATGCGGCCTCTGGTTCTTAATGGTAAATAATATAGATTTCTGCTAGTTGGAGTTATTTTGACAGTTGTTACACTGGTATTCTGTTGCACTCATTGTTTGCAGAGAACAACACTGAGCTAATATCTGCAACACAAGTCACAGGTAAACATTTTCTCTGATGAGCATAATCAGATTCTGTGAATTACATTTCTGTGAAACCCTTTTTCCTTCAGCCACACATACACATCATTGCATGTTATATAGTAGGCCGTCTTAAATATCCTAAATATTAAAGCAGCTCCAAGTGGGTAAATGGCCATAGCAAATAATGAATGTTTCTTTAAAGTAATAATAAAACTAGATCTGCAAGCAGAAGTTTCAATATTACCTTTTACAAGTGCCAAAGACTTGTCAATCTATATTCTTTAAACTATATGAGCAATTCTAATATTTTCAAGTTTATTTTTAAAGTTAAATAAAAAAATGCATTGTAATGGTTTTCTGAAGAGCATCACTACTGGCTGCCAATATCTGAGACAGGTGAACCAAATATATTAATTATATAATCAACTAGGCAAGTTTCACAGGTGAACAACATTTTGTATAATTACTTAAGTGATCTGAGTGGACAGACAAAGTCCTATAAAATACAACTGCATGAGTTTGAATGCATACATGGGTTTGTAGTTGCTGTGGTTTAAGTGTCTCACTGCTGTTTGCTGGAGTGGTTTTGAGAACAGATTTTCTGCTATGGATCAACAGTGGAGAAGGTTCCTATTGACTTAACTGAAATGCTCTTTTTGTGTTGTGTGTTCGTTTCCTCGTGTTTACTTTTTTGTTTTTGTAGGTTCCACTTACTGTTTGTCCTCCTGACTTTATGGAAACATGCCATTGGACATCCAGGTGAGTCTCAAACTTAATTCAATGTGTTGCTTGAGTCTCAGCTTTGCCTGAGTTTTTCATTTCTCTGTTCTGCAGGTTTAAATTCTCAACTTAATCCACGTAGCTTTCGTTACCACAAGGCTCTTTCACCTCGGGGATTCAAGTCTTCGTCAGCTGCTTTGACTAAAAATATTCCCCTTGATGTGCACTCCAATGTTGCTGCTTCCGGCACCTATAAGTCTGTGTCTCAAACCCAAAGTTCACCAACTGGCTCTGTTTCTGCGTCTTTGGTCCTACCCCAAAATCTGCAAGGTTTAGATGGTCTTTCAACACCGCTGCAGTTCCAGGGTTCCAATGTTAAAGGTATGGCCGGACAGTCTGTAGGTGGACCAGGTTCCAACAGCCAATTTGACTTCAACTATAAGTATCGCACTGGACCGCAAGCTGGAGGTCAACTTGTTTCTGCCCAAGGAGGAAGTGGCTTTAGTCATGCTTTTCCGGAGACCTTCTCTGCACCATCTGTTCTTGGCCAGTCCAGCAATGAAAGATTGAGTTCTAGCAGTTCCAAGACCGGCTCTGATCTTCAGTTGGGTGGGATGTCTAGCCAGTTGCTCTCTCAAGGGAGTGGAGCCGCTCAATTTCTTGGTGCCTCCAGTCAGCATGCCCCTGGGTCTCCTGCCCATGCCAAGCTTTTGTCCTCATCTGGAAGGTTTCCCAGCCAGGTTACAAGCAGGCAAGGTTCCCCAAGCCGGTTTACCTCAACTTCTCAGGACAGTTCTACATCGAAAGTGTCTGCCAGTTCTAGTCCGGTTGTTTCTGCACAGGGAGGAAGTGCCAGTCTTCGTGGTTTGTCCTCACAGTCTCGGAGTATGTCAAGTCAGTATAGCCCTGTGTCTGGTTTTGGCCCCTCCGGTGAAAAGGTTTCTGACTCTTCACTTGGTTCTGGGTCCCAGGGTGGGTCTAGTCAGTTTGCAGCATCCCATCTCTCTGGTCTGGCACAAGGTGTAAGTAGCCATCCTGTTGGTTTGTATGTACAGTCTCAGGGCAGCCCCGGTCAGCTAGCCTTTGGTTCTCCACAGTATGCAAGCGTATCTATGGCTGCAGCTCAGACTACATCTAATCAGTATAATCAGGGTAGTGCAAAGTCTCTGTATTCTACAGCATCTATGGCTTCACCGCAGGCTGTTTCTGGGCAGTATAGGCAAACTACTGATGGTGCCCTTTCTTCTATCCAGTCTTCTCTATTGCAGCCTTTTGTATCTAGCTCCTCCCAAGGTAGTCAGAGCTCTGGTGCAGCTTTGTCACAGAGTAGGTTTTCTGTTCCAAGTGCGTCAGCTCCCAGTAAGTCCTTAGCCTCCGGCGGACGCCTTAGTCAAAGTGCCTCTGCTTCCCTGTATTCTAGTGCCTCTATGCCATCACCCCAAAGTGGTTCTAGTCGGTATAGTCAAGCTACTGGCAGTGCCCTGTCCCAGAGCCAGGCCCCTCAAAGATGGCAGCCTTCTGCCTCTCTGTCGTCCCAAGGCTATCAGACCTCAAGTACAACGGTTTCACAGAGTAGCTCTCAAGGTGCCAAGTTCCCCAGTAGGTTCTCCCTTGCATCTGGCAGTGGTCCAAGTCAACTAGTTTCCACACATGGAGCAAGTAGTTACGGTGGTTTGGCTCAGTCTTCGAGCGCTTCTGCTCAGTATGCCCCTGCATATTCCAAACCTGCTTCCTCACCCTTGGGAGTAAAAAGTCAATTTACCAGGGGTCAAAGCCTTTATGCATCAAGTTCGCAAAGCACGGCTGGTGGCTCACTGGGCTCTTCAATTCGTCATGCATCTGCACATAGAGAAGCTGGATCCATTGCATCTCTTCAGCCTCAAGTTGCTGCTGGCGAGTATGCTCCTAGACCTTCTCTGGATGTTAAAGTGCCTGTGTACCGTCATGACACCATAAGTGGGTCCGCCATGTCTTCGCGCCTGCAATCTCAGACCTGGCAGCCTACTACTTCTAGGAGGGTATATAGCAGTTTCCCAACTTCCGGTGCAGCTGCGACTCAGACCAGCGTTTCCCCTCAACGTGTCCAGAGTTCCAGTAGGCTTTCCTCTGTGGCTGGAGGTACAAGTCGACTTTTCACACAGAGTAAGGGTAGTTACACTGGCCTGTCTCAGTCCATAGGCAGTGTTGGACAGTACACCCCTGGTTCCCCTGCATATACGAAGTTTGGTGCCTCTCTTGGTGTTTCCAGCCAGTCTACTAGTGGTCAGAGCTCTTCCAGTCAGTATTCACCACTCTCTACAACTGGAGCTGGTGGACAGCTAATATCTTCCAGTGGCTTTCTGTCTGTGCGGGAAGAAAGTGGTTCTGTTGGGTCCTCTCTCCAGTCTCAAGGTGTTTTTGCCAAGGAGGTACCTGCACCTATGGATACAAGCATATCTGTTGCTAGACAGACTGCAGCAGTTTCAAGTGGCAATCAGGTCTTTGGTGCATCACTTCAGACTGGCTCTTCTGCATCCAGTAGCTTATCCTCCTCGCAAGCTTTGAGTGCTCCTGTGGATTCTGTACCCCAGAGTGAATTTGCTATTAGTCACGTGTCCCCTTTTGGACACCCCAGCGGTTCCGTGACTCAATCTTCAGGCTCAAGCGTTCAAGCAGCTTCAGAAGGTGTGTCTTCATCCAAGGCTCAAACTTTGCGTGAATCTGCAGGTTTTGGTTCAAGTGTTGAAAGGCAGGGAATGTCTGTGCTATCCGGTAGCTATGATTCCTTATTTGGCCAGAGTGCTCCAGTCTCAAAGCCATCTCGGAGCTCCTTGGGTGGATACTATGGGTTTAAGGGCTAATTGGCTTGTGCCATATGGTGCTTTGTTGCAGTGCTTAATGGTTCACTTTGATTCAATAAATGTTTTGGAAGGAATCCTTTGTCTTGCGTCTTCACTGTAAAACCTGAACTATCCAGATTTGAACTTAACGCTTTTGCTAAAATTATTACAAGGTTTGTTGACTACACTAGCTAAGAATATGTCTGCAGTTTTTAACATTGGCTGACGTTAGCGTTTTGAGACAAACCGAATGCTGTCAATTGTGGAACTTGCAGTGCAAATGTAAACGGGCTAATTGCTCATAGTTTGAAAAGCCGTAACCCTTTATCTTCACTATTGAAATGTGCAAGCCTCGCTTTTTCAAAACTAAAAGTCTTAATTCTGCCTCTTACCCCACTACACTGAAACAAGACAAATGCATGTTTTTAAAGTGGATGCATTATGCAGTTTCTGCAACTCGCATTCATCTTGGGTACCTACTGTATACAGTATTGCATCTGAATATCTTTGAGCCTTTAGTTTGATCACATTTATAGATAAAAACATTCCGAAAAGTCAGGCAATGTTATTGAGCAAAGAAATACGAAATCATACATCAAACTCGTTTTTTTAATAGTTGATCATGTCAAGAATGAGAAACATTGGAAAGGGGTCCCAGTGCATGAAACGGTGGCAGCTTAAACATGCACTGCTGAGCCAGGCATAATTGTCTTTATTGGGTTTAGTTTCTACCCATTTTAAACCTTTTAAGGACAGGGTGCATGGTGGGGGGGAGTAGCTCTTAGGGTGAGATGAAGAGACAGGTTTTTTTGTGCTGCAGAACAGACACGTGAGAAGATTGTGACCTTGCCTTTCCCCTGAGCATCATTGGAGTCAATCTGCAAATGTGCTTTGTCTTTTTAAATCTTCACAATTAGTCTGCTGTAGTGATTTAAGAAACTCGAAATTTTTAATGGCAAAGTGTAGCATATCTAGAAAGGTGCAGAATAGTTAGTGTTTCATCAAAATATAAAAGTAGTGAAATTTTGTAAAATAATTACAAAGTAAAATGTTTGGTAGCAATAACTACAAATACAATTAAGTAAAATACAGACTAGGAGAAAATTCCAATGTGAAATTCTTCAAAAAGAAAGTTTATAATCTTGTAGTCTTTTTTTAAAATTGTCTTGTACAATTAAACAAGGACCATAGTTTGATTTATCATTTTAGTGATTTATTTAATTTCATATTTGATGTTATTTCAGTGGCTGTTCGTCTGTTTACGTCGGCTGATCCTGGCATAAGACCAGATATTTTTCAGCTACAATAAAACAGTAAGTATTTGTTACCAATATCGCATCTCGCAGTCAGGGGTTTGTCGGGACACAGCTAAATGTGTGGTCAGGTGACTTCCAGACGTGTTATAAGCTCCACAAACCCCCCAGCAGCTCGTGGGCTTTGATCTTTAGGAAAAATGAAGATATGGCAGGCCTTGCACACACACAGTTTTATGACTGTAATGCTACCTGACTACTTGAAGATTCTTGTGTTAAAATCAGCGCTGTGGCTGGAAGAATTTTGTTCAACTTGAACCATCATTGAGTCAGAGGAGAGAGTCATAAGTTTATTCATGGTTTATTGGATTCAGGAGAAAATGGGAGTACAACCCACCACCATTTCTAAAGATTAAGCTGTGTGTGAAAATTATGGCTAGGGGTAAGTACATGTTTACATCACATGTGTTTTTTTTGCTAAGGCCTTCTAATAGTAGACGATTTTTACAACAGGCGGTGTAAACCGGTTGGTATATACAATACAAACATTACAAACCATTTTCATTTCTATTTCAAACCGTTTAGACATATACAAACATGTAATCTGAGGCTTTCATTAGAATTATGTTTATTGTAGTTCTTTGGGAATTTGGCGAATTCATGGCTTTCAGTGCAAATATTACGTAACATCCTCACAGCTCATGCTGTGAATGGTTTAGCCTATACATGTTCAAACTTATTTTCTTTATCGGAAAAATAAATGGGATATTTAGCTCGCCAACGCACCCTGATACTGCACTTTGCAATGCTCGATCCTGATTGGCTCGCTCGACAATCTCTTTAATAAAATAATTTCATCTGAAATGAATTTTTAATGTCTACTTATTTATTTGATAAACAGCCCTGTAATAAACCTGTTTGGAGTGATACAGCACCCTGTGTTTTCGCATCAGGGTCTTGAACAACTTTGCAATAATGACTCTAATGTATTTCTTGTTTAATATGCACATGCAAATCTGTTTGTTTTCGGCTGGTAATTAAGATTTTTTTAACACCCTTCTTCTTTTAATAAATATTTTGTAATTTATGTGATCTGTGGCTCAATGAAGGCTCTGCTGTTTACATTTCAGTAATTTCCCTGCTTTTAGATTTTGTCTTCGTGGGTTGCTGGCATTGCTTTAAAGTGGGATGGAGATGGATTTTTAAAGCATCCTTTTAGCAGAAATTATATTTGAATTGGATTAAATAGAGCTGTTTTCTTTGTCAATATGTTCTTATTCTATTGTGATTCCACTGTATGGCGCCAGAGACTTTGCGAAAAAGCACCTGCAGTACCACAGATGACCTGATGGAGGCAGCAGAGTAACAGTTTAGATTTTTACAACTGTACAGAACAGCTTGCTATGAAAACCAGGGTTAGAAAATAGAAAAATCTTGGTAGTGACTTAAAAGGGAATTAATTCCCAGTTTAAAATGTTGAAAATGTCCATCTTTTATCTATAAATTTAGTTGAATTGATTGAAATATGTCGTTTTAAAATATGGTCCCAAAAAGAGTGACCCCGGTGAATCTCTACAGTACTGCTGTTAAACAAAATGTCTGTACGTAGTGTGTTTTGGAGCTTATTCCAATAGGATTTCATGCTTTCAACAAGTTATCTACATGTTTCTGAAATGGCCTTTATCGTTTCGTATCTGCCAAATATCATCTAACCAACAGATTTAGGTCAACACATGTCCTTTCTCCTCGGTTAGATCTTCTTCTGCTGACTCTCATTCTCCTCTATTCACTATTGTTTATGAGAAGGTTTTTTTATTGGCCTATCTTGTCTATTTTCTATTCTCAACAACTTAATTTAAGTGTAACCTTAAGATTGTCCTCCAGGTTCTTCTTTGATGGCGGAGTCTGTTAAGTCACTTTCTTGATCTTTCTCTGTGAAAATCTTTCAAACATCGTTCAGTTAAAAGCAAACTAATGTAGGCCTACATTGCTTTTAAGAGAGTGACCTTACTTCATAATGTATAAGATGTGCTAGGTGCATTGTTTTGGCATAAAAGATGACATGGCACAATGTTCTATTATAGAAAATCTATTGGTTTAACTGGTCAAAGTTACTTAAGCATGACAAAAACATAGCTTGTCAATGAAAAAGCAATCTCACAAATTGATGGTAGCACTAAGAAGATGAAAAATATAGACTTATTTTAACACGTTAATTTATAAGGTGAGAGATCATTATATATTGTCTATTTAATATTTTTCATTGGAAGTGTTAGTGTAAAAAGTTATGTGCGAGTCTGAAACTCATGCTGTCTGCCTTTTCTGCGTGGCAGTGTGTTGTTTTTCGCTTCTCTGTTCTAACTTTTAAAAAATGGTTTAATCTCTGTAGGTTTGTAGAAATACTGGTAAGACAATATATCACAACGGCTTTCACCCGAAAATGAAACAAAATTTAAGTTGTAAGAATTCATCCACTCATTTTGGCGAGGTGTCTTTTTTCTAAGCTTTCAAATCTCTAAGTGTTGGTCTGTACCTCCAGCCTGATCTTACAGGAATGTATGACGTTTTGGCACGGTGACTTATTCACATGAATTTCTACGATTTGTGAAAAAGATATGAGGTGAAGGCACATTGTCAATTTGTGTATTTCAGTACATCACATCGTGAAATATTAAGGAAATGACATGAGATGTGTTGGTTCCTCACACAAAATTGTAAGCAGAATAAGGCACACAAGTCATTTTTGAGTCATTTTTGAGTCATTTTTGAGTCATTTTTGAGTCATTTTTGAGTCATTTTTGAGTCATTTTTGAGTCATTTTTGAGTCATTTTTGTCTTTTTACGATCTTGACAGATGCAGTTGCTGTGAGCTATCAAAGAAATCAACCACGGAAGGATTGTTTGTCTTCCACAGAAGGAATTTCAATGCCGGTTTGCAACAACAGGGTGAGCTGTGTGAAAATGTATTTGTAGACCCATTTCGAAGTGTTTTTATCCATCCATTAATTTATTCTACATCTGATATCGAGCGTTTTATGCATTTTGAAATCCGCATGGGTTGAGTGTTTCCTGAGATCTTCCCCCATGTTGTGGTTCCAGTGCAAGGCACGCTCGCAGGGTTACCTGCTGCTTCTCAAGCGGCATGTCAATGAATAGAAAGTAACCGTCGAACACACTCTTTCATTCCCAGCAGGAATTCATCACACATCTGCGGTCTGGTGTGTGGACCGACTGAGAATTCAAAGTTTTCCGATGAGGGTCCTGAGCTCCTCGAGTCCACGCCCTCACGTGACGGGATTTGATGCAGGTCGGAGATCTGATTGTCAGCACCGAGGTCTGGGGAGTTTCACACGGACCTACAAAGAATGTTTTTCTCCATACGAATCAATTAATGTTCTGCTCCCATGCACTTCCCGTGGAATCTCATCCTTGAGTTAGCGTGTTCCCTGCGGGAGCTGAGGTGGACGGCAGGTTATCTGCTGATGCAGTGGACCGTTGAGATGCAGTGAAAGATGCTGTTGTTTAGAATGCAGAGTCGAGATTGGAGAAATGCTTAGAAACAGACACGCGAGAAAGGAGACGGGAGGGCATATCCGTTTGATTGAGCCTTCCGTCACAGACAGGATTCAATATTCACTCTGAGCAGGAGAAGAGAAAGAGATGTGATTGAGAAACAGGCCTTGGAGGTGTCAGGGATTGAGGGATTCGTAAAGGAAAGTGTGAGTGTTGGACATTTCGGCAGCTCTGGATGTAAAGAGCAGTGATAGAAGTTTTTCACATATACTTTGGTAAATTTATAGTTGCAAAACTTGACCACGCACTAAATGTTTTTATCGTTATGATTATTTGGAAATGCTTGAATGAAATGTGACCCAGTCTGTGAAAAACAAGCTTAAGTCCCAAAATCTAATTCTGAGATAACAGGCATAAAAGTTTGATTTCATCCATTAATTACATTATTATTTTATGTTACCTAGTCAATATTAACGATATCAGGGTTATATTGTCACTGAATGTTATTTGTATTATTTAGATTTTTTTGTAGAAAACAGGACATCACACAAATGACATTAGATGGGTTTTCACAGAGAGGGTCTTAAATCTTAGAAATCTTCGCTTATAAGTCTGAAACCACAAATATATGACTATGGGAACATATCATTTTCTTTCATTAGAATAAAAATTAATGATCTAAAAATGTATTTTTGAAATATACGACTAAGAACAAATAATGAAGATAAAGCAGCCAATAAGAGCTCTGAATAGATTGGGAACTCCTTCAATACTCTTTGAAAAACTTCCAAGCATGAGACATCAACAAGCTGAATGATAAAATGCAAAGAGAACGATTTTGATATTCTATAGTCAAAGGGTGGTTACGTTCAAGATAATAACATTTTTTGTTTTTCTTAAAATAGTTTGTCTTTTAGTCACAACAGATTTCCCATGGTCACAAATGCATTACTTTGTAGTTTTGATGAGTTTACTATTATTCTAAAAGGTGGAAATAATATAAATAAAGAAAATACATTTCAAACTTTTGCAAGCTTATACTTATAAATACTCCAAACTTATCAATATTATTACTTTTCAATGTAGACTAAATATGAAATTAACTATTTAATATTTGCAAACAAAGCAGGCGCTAAAAAAAATATATAGTGCTTTTTACAATAAATATTATTGCCGCTTTGCATAACATATTGTAACAGAAGAAACTGGAGGGCAAAAACAAGGAAATGAGGGAAATATATTTAGCTAAAGAGAACAAATTAAAGAGACGGTTTACCTAAAATAAAAAATTCTGTCATCATTTACTCCTCAAGTTGTTCCAAATCTGTATACATTTCTTTTTATCTTTGAACACAGAGAAATATAGTTTGAAGAATGCTCATAACCAAACAGTTCTTGGACCCCATTCACTACGTTGATATAGGAAAAAATGACAAAATCAAAAGTGCCCCAGAACTGTTTGCTTTCCTACATTCTTCAAAACATCTTCTTTTGTGTTCGTAAGAACAAATATATTTTATATAGAATTGTTTGTTTACAAGCATTCTTTAAAAAATCTTTCATTTGTGGGTGAACGGTTTCAAAGGCCAAGAGTAATTGAAAAGGTGTTCTAGTGACCTTGGCCAAACATTTCATGTATGAAGAATAGCACTAACCAGACAGCAATGCTGTACAGTATGTACAGTGAATATGCCAGATTGCGGGACTCTGCTGAATCCTCTAAAACCAGCACGTTTTGGGCTTGTTCATGCTGCTACCTAATTCACATTTCTTTAGAAAATCACATGCTAAAACTACACAACATTGTGTAAATGGATCAATGGGTGCAAGTATGATGTTAAATGTTTATATTTGTTGTACTGTTCTCATGAGCGACTTTTGCGATCAAGTGGAAGTCAATAAGAACATTACCAAAATCTACAATAGTATCTCTTGTTTATCCAAGATTTGTAAATGTTTATCACACATAAACCATTATGTAAACAAGGACTACTTTTATAGTATGTGTCAGTGATTGTATTGAAGAGAGTGAACAATTCATTCTTCATTCATTTCTGTTTGTGTTCCACAGAAGAAAGTCATCATCGGGGTGTGGTAAATGATGAAAGTGTCATCTGTAAATGTGATCTGGTTCTTTAAGAAGTTGTGACGTCCCACACGAACCTGATTGAATCAAAGTGTGAAATACAAAACTATTGATGGCAACTCTTTATTACTGATTATATGTAAAAAACTTATTGAAATTTGACTTTACAAAGATTGCCATGTGCTTTTTTCAGACACAATGAAGTCCAACTAGAAAATGTTTCCTTTGGCTCTAGTGTTTCTTTTTCATTTGGACTATTCCAATTTTGACTTACTTATATGCAATCCTTGGCCTTCATAGATTTGTATTCATAAGTCATGATTATGATTTTATTATGGCTTGTGCAATAAGTGGAGGCGAGTGTCTTTTGTTGGCATATCTGCTGACACACCTGCTGTTTCTGCAGCTCGTGTGATTTCAGGGGCTTGTTATCAGTTCCATTATTCTACAATTAGAGATTTGAAAAGAATCATAATTTGATGCTTGCTTGCTAACATACAATGCTGTCAGTATTTGGCCATAACAAGGTAAATGTACCGATCAAAGCTGAAGATGTGTATACTGTATATAAAGAGACAGGTTTCTAAAACAGGTAACTTTCTTATTTAGTAAACATCTTATGTTTATTTGATTGATTTTTTTAAATACACACTTCTCTGTTGGAGCAATATACTTTATTCGTATTAAAATGTTTTTTTAACAAGCTTATTTTCACCATAATAGGGTTTTAGTGTTTATCAATGGGGAATTTGATAATTGGAAAATCAGGAATATAATGGTGAGGTCACTACCTGATAGGGCGTCAGGACAACACGTCATCTTTCAGACGAAGTCTTCAGGATTAAAATCAGGTGTGTTTGATAAGGTTTGCACTTAAGTTTCCAGGACAGGTCTGGAGTTAAATAGCTTTGGTTTGGGGTGTGATAGGGATATGTCAGTATAATGTCATTGAAGGCCTACATTTCGTTTGAGTTAAAATAGTACTTCAGTGTTGTGAAAGTTCTCAAAGTTTCCTGGAGACCTGGTGACTGCAAAAGAAAAACAAGTACAAAGTATTTCTCGATGATTTCAAAAATATTTGTACACTTCTAGCAGATCAGCAGTAATGCTGGACCTTTGTGAAAGCCAAGCGTCAACAGTTTTGTAATCTTCCAAACTAATTACGTTTTTGTTATATAAATTGAAAACCTTTTGCAGTAAATAAAAAAGTAAGGAAGAAATAAATATTCATAGCATACCCCAAAACTTGTTTAAAGTTTTCGAGAGGGATTCGGCAGAAGTTTCCAGCTTGTTTCTTATTATAAGTCAAACCTTAACATGAGTTTTTTCCTAGAGTTATCCAACAAATGATTTACTATTCGTTTTCGATTAAGGGAACAACGGGAAGAAAGAAAAAAAGTGCTCCGGGTATGTATTAATTCCACTGTTCCAGTATACCTCTCTGGGAATCATAAGAACACTTTGGAAAGCTCATACACACAAGAGTGGAAAGAAATCAATAGAAGTATTTATTTCATTTTTTTCGGGGAATGAAAGTCTCTTATAGTCTCCAACAGTAAAACGGAAATTCAGGTTTGATCAGTGAGTTTATTTTCATTTTATCTGATTTGGTGAAAGAAGAAGTGCAGTGAATACTTCATGTGTATTTCGTACACTTTGCCGTGGGTATATTTCTACACATCAGCTGGGTGTATTTTTTACAGTTCAGTATACAGGAGTAGAAGACTTGTTTAATTTGTTCAATTCTTTGTTTCTACAATAAACTTAGAAAGGCACACATTTAAATGTAAATAACTGAGCTTTAGAAAGGAAAACCTGCATAGCTAAGTTGTCAATGAGGTTCCTAAATCCTAAACTTGAATTATACTCTATTTATAGCAAAATCCACAAAATGGGATTTGTGGCATTATTACAAACAGTCCATAAATCCTTCTTTTAACATCACACAATTCTACATAACGTTGAACTTTAATTTCTAAGGTCTTGGTCACTTACTGCATCTCTTTGTGTCCTTGAAAATGTTTTCGTATCTTTATTTATATTAAAAACCACCAATGAAAACATAAATGAATGAAAGTGATGATGAGTTGAGATGAGTTCTAAAGTCATGATATTTACTGCCTGTTCCATTCTGCAGACTTTTCTGAGGTTCTTACGGTTCCTGAAGGGCAAGGCTGACATGTTAGCAGTGAGACCACCATGAAGGAATGTCTCCGTCCTGCGTAACGTCACAGTCAGATCCACTCAGACACCACACAGTTTGGGTTCTGAAGAACACAACTGACGTGTCATTGAAAAGATCATGAAAGTGGGA
The DNA here is from genome assembly GCF_947034865.1 of Barbatula barbatula. Taxonomy (NCBI): domain Eukaryota; kingdom Metazoa; phylum Chordata; class Actinopteri; order Cypriniformes; family Nemacheilidae; genus Barbatula; species Barbatula barbatula. The sequence goes on from NC_136779.1 coordinate 2,379,607, forward strand.
AATGAAACACTTTTTGTGATATTAACACGAGTGGGTTTAAAATCTTTGTGAAAGTCAGACCAGATGGAAGTGTTGCTGAACACTTAAGAAGTTTTGCCGTGACAAAAGAAAGAATTGGGATTAGCTGACCCCTTTGAATTCTTTGGCAACAGCACAGGGAGTTTTGCGCCTGCTGGTGGTATGTTGTTTTATTTTTTTTGTCTTTTCTTCAGTTGTAGTCACACTTTAAATGTCTGTGTGTTTCAGAGAGAGATGTTTTTAACCCAAATTTAGCTGCTCGGTTATGTGTGATCCATTACAAAATTACCCCTCGCAAAATCCATTAAGAAGCTTTCAACTTTATGGTCTTTATCTTTAAGATATAAAGGTATTTTTTTCTGGACAGTGTCTATCAGAGAGTTTGAGATATGGGTTACGTTTGACATAAAAAGCTAACAAAATAATAAATCATAAAGATTATAAGACTAAACCTGAAAGGTCTTTGCCACTAACATGTGGGCTTTACATATACGATGTGTGGTGGGCAGATACCAAACGCTCTTCTTAGAGTCTTCTATAAGACGAAAGCTAAGTGTCGTAATGTAAAGCTTTAGAAAACCCCACATTCTTCTGGTCAGAGAGGGTGGAAAATGATAACGAAAACTATCACTCGTTTATTGCTGTTAAGCTAACGGCCGTTGCAACATGAAATGATAAAAATATAAATTGTATGACTTCTTTGAAGGAGAGGTGACCAGTGGAACATCAGGTAACTCACGCCAAAGCACATGGCAGAGATGAATTCAGATTTTTCTGTGTGCGGCGCTGCTTTTATGTCTCTCAGATGAGTTTTATTTCACACACTGGAGAGAGAGAGAGAGAGCTTCTGATTCTTCAGGGTTATGTAAAGGCCTTTATGCCCTCTCTCGCTCTCTCTCTAGCTTACAAAAACATACAATACTAGCAAAAATCTATACTAAAGCCACGCCCCTTACCATGAAAGGGAAATTCCGATTGACTTCTTTTCCGTCTCGTGACGTATATCTGAGTGAAACAGCTTCTGAAATTAGACAAAATGTAGGACGGGGCTTTATTTTGCCCTTCCCGTTCTGATTGTATAATCCTACCTCAATTTTGTCAGTTTGTTTTGTTATGTGTTATGTGTTGTGTGTTGTGTGTTGTGTGTTGTGTTGTGTTGTGTTAACTTAACTCTGGAGCAAGTTAGACGTGCAGCGTAAGTTACCATCCCTTCAGCCAGAACAAGAGATACAGCTGCTAGAAAGGCAGGAGCATGACAGTTATATAGCAGAATAACAAATGGGTTCAGAATGACATTCCCTGTTGACTCTAAGAGCAGAAATGTTTATAGAGAACCTAAATGGTCAGGATTCAGAATTCATGTGGTCTTCTGTTGAGAAATGGTCATATCTGAGATTCCTCCGTAGGCTTTTACACCGTTTAAGGTTATATAGAATTTCAAACTGAGCAGGGATAAAAAAAGAAACCAAAATATGAAAAACATGAAGGTTTTCGGAGATGAGAAGAAGCTGAAGAAGATAACTTTTATGTTCTTTCAAGAAAATGTATTTGGGTTTGCAGAGAGTAAGAGCTTCTAAGACTAATACATGCCTTTGAAAATCCATTACAGACTGTTTTTTATCAGGACAGGCCCTTTGCAGTTAATAACATATACAGTCACCAGTATTCTGGCATTTATTTAGTTTCTCAGGACAACTTGATGAGTCGTCTGGTCAATTTTGATAATAATAATTTGAAGTGTTTTTGATTAAATTTATGAGGTATATGTCAATCTTTTCACACGTTTATTCTGACAGTTTTAGTGATGGCCGCCTACGGAGAACCTGTGGGGTTTCTAGAATACCGTATGTGAGAGATTCTTTGGGAAATTATGCAGTTTGAAGTTTTGACCTGACATGTCCACTGTCCACTGCTGTATTGTACTGTATTATACAAATCTATTCCTTTTCTGTTTCTTCCTCCTGCAGTGCAATGAACAAACTCTTCTGGGCTTTAAATGTTGTCAGCCGATCAAGTGTTTATTCGGGAAGCTCAATCTGCAGGTGAGAGCTTTCGTTCTGTGTCTCTAGCCTTTGTTTTATTCATCTGGGCACATTTCACAAAGGCAGTTAAAAATTCATCCCATCTCAGAGATTCAAACACCTGGGTTCTTGCTGTAAAAGATGACAATGTCAGAATAACAGAAAGGGACGATAAAGGCTTGATGTTTCCCGTTAAGAGGTGTGCGTTTTCTCTCCAGATCTCGACTGATAACTCGCAATCGTTCATGCAATCCACGATCCGAAATACAGCAGACACTACAAAACAACAACATCTCTTATTCATCTCATTCCATCCCTGGGTTACGTATCAACGACGATACAAAAGATCTCGTCGAATCAGCTGTCATTCTCAGCCGAGGCCTGCGGGTGCAGATGAGCACGAGCTTGATGTTCCTGTTCGCTTTATTACGTGCACAGCTTTTTACGGCCGAGTGGAAAATAAATCTGACCTACACAGATGAATGGACAAACCGATATTGTGCACCAGCAAAGACTGACGAATAATAGCAAGCCTCTCTAAATCAGAGAACGACGGGTGGTCATTTTCTCAAAGCTCCTCACAATGGAAGCGCAATGGATCTTTTTGTGCAGCGTTATGCTTGGTTACCTGTTTTCTATTTGGACACTATTCAGTGTCACATGATATAAAAGCCATTGAGGATTTCTCGTTCCTGTGTGAAAGTTTACTGCAGTTTTCTGTTTTCGGCAAACTTTGTGTTTCTTGCGGTTGATACAAAGCAAAATCGTGTTAAAAAAGGTCAAATTGACTCTGGCATTGTATACTTTGAGATTGTGGATTATATATCCCCCCTTCGATGTAAAGTGTGTTGAATACCCAGAAAAGCGTTATATAAATGTAATGAATTATTATTATGATATAAACTGTGATTTTTTTTAACACTGGAGATTTTACTGTGTTGGCTTGAGTGTATGGTGTTAAAAGTAAGGGAAGGAGAGGAACATTTGGAGGTGATTTATCTGTATAGATTGACTGTCAGAGAGATAAATTGAGGGAGGAGTTAGGTGGAAACATCACATAGCACATTGTATATAACAGCGTTAGGCGTTTGGAAATATTACACTGTAACTTAAACAACTAATACATCACACTCAGCTTTTGTGCACCATGCAAAACTGTACAAGAGGCAAACATTAACATCAAAGTGAACAGAATAACCATCACAAAATTCCATCACATTAGCATTTATACGTAAAGCATCCTTCAAAAAGATTAATTTCTTTCTTTATAAAAATAAAAGTTTGGCTCTTCATATTTTGCCCAAAAATCATCTACTCATCCTTGTGTCATTCCAAAGGAGAATTAAGCGATACGCGTCAGTACATGAAATACAAAGTCAATGCAAAGACATGAATAGACGCACGTCAAACGTGTCTTCGGCTCATGTAGAAGAATTTAAACGCGAGTGAGAATAGTACCACGTCTCTCGCACAAAATAACGAACTATTCCAGCGATTGTTAAAAGAGCGAGGAACACAAAACCAACCACAAAAAAGAGAGTCATATTCAGATTTTGAATGACATGGGAGTGAATAAGTGATGCGATAAGTGATATCCCTTGCATTTTTCCTTCTCTTGTAAATCACTTTGAAACGACATATAGAGCGTATAACTTATGCCCTTTTTCTAAGGTTACATATAAACATACCTGTAACATTTTCAAAGCTGTCATTATGTTAATATTGTGTTATGTTTGTCGATGACGTGTTCATATAATCAGGTGACCGGGGACAGAAAGAGCCATGTCAATTTCAAAAAGTAAATGTTCTTAGAGGTCAACTGAAGTCGGTTCATAAGTATCATTTTATCGCAGGTGGTTTAGCAAAGTCAGTTTTGATCTACAGAGTTCATACTATAAAGCCATTACCCAGCGTAATCGGAGAGGAAATAAACTGTTTTCTTTTCAAAATGAGTAATGAGAGAAATTGAGCTGTGTTGACTTTTATAATGCCGGACATGAATCATTTAAAAGTCAAACCTCTGACCGGGCCAAATGAACCGCCAGCTAGAATAAATGGTCAAATATAGCGGGCTGTCACAGTGATGGATATCTGCTCCTATAAACAGGAAAAAGAAAGTAAAGAACAATGTTTTACTGTTTCCACGAGGGCAGTGAAATCTTACAATCATATATACCGTATCATCAGTTTGTGTTCTCAGACGACCGAACCTTTACAAAGAAAATGCCAATATACCAAAGAAAGTTTCAAATGATAGACATCATTGTACATCTGTTTTCTGAATTGATTGACTTTGTGAGGTTATTAGCAGTAGTTTGTGAGTGGTAATGCACTGCTGACTGTAGTTACTGTAGTACATTTGCGTGTGGATCATTGTATTGGTTGGCGAGTCACTTACTCAGTCCATGCTGCCCTTCAGCGACATTTAGAGAGACAGACGAGGTCTTTGCCCTCACAATACCCTTCAATTGATTATTAGATTTGCAATTAGCGACTCTGGAATGTAAACCAGCCTTACATGAATATTAAGTCTATGGATATCCATTCTCATAAAATTACAGTGAAATGGGAGAAAAAGCATTAGTGGAATACATGACATTGTGAAAAAATCTTGAAGGCTTGAGTCTCTCTTTTTCTCTCTCTCTTTCCATCGCTGTGTTTCTGTGGCTCACGGGAAGCCCTTTGAATGCCAAGTACATGCTGACAAAGGCAGATCTTCAAGGCTCAAGTCTTCTGCAGTTTTTCTCAGTGTGTCATTGTTGGTTTTCCGGAAACGCAAACCTACCTAATTAAAATAAGATGAATCCAATATAAATGTATTATCATCTCAACCTCCGGGATTAACAGTGTTGTGTCTTCGTAATCAAATATTTCATTTACTTTACGTACCTTCAAATGTGTATTTATGGTGCAACCTTTACATTTGCATATTTGGTGCTCGAAGCAGATTTCAAATTCCTGTTTTGCTTAAATGCAAAAAAAAGCGCAAATGTGATTGTTGAACATCATCTTCTATACTGGGAATCAAACAATTCACCTTTTGTTTCTATATATAATGCTTATAGTATCTAGCAGTTGCTTTGGATCTGACCACCAGAGATCTACATTGAGTCATTGCATGAGCGAGAGCTGGAGGGAAGAGATATTTCTCTCTCTCTCTTCTCATCTGTCTCAGGGTGTGACAGCTAATCACGGCCTATATGTGAGTAGAGTTTCTAACGTGTGTGTCTTCTAAGCCAGCAAGACTCTGCAGTTTCTCTGACATCACACAGATGTCAAATCCTGTGACGGAGAAATGTGTGTGTATGTGTGTTTTATCTTTGCTTTTCTGTAGCGAAGAAGTTTTCCTCATGTCTCACAAACATTTGCAGATTCTCTAAATGCGTCATGAACCTCGACTTGAATCCAGCAGATTCTACTCTTTGCTCAATTTTATGCAAATGATGAGCGACTTTCGGGAGCGACTACCAATAGGAGTACAGCAGCCGAGCTCACATCATCCTTCTCTCGTTTACAGAAGTACCGATTGAAAGTGAACGATTGGGGTAATACATAGAAGGTTTTCAATAATAGCGACTGCTAGATGAATACACATGAAGGTAAATGGGCAAACAGTGATTTCTGTGCATATGTTTGTACACATGGGATATTTCTGGCAAAAATTAAATCCTCTCCAGGTTGTTCAAAGCAGCAGATGGAGACTGTGGGCCTTCTGACATCTCAATGTGAAATGAGTCAATAGGAAGTGGAAGCCCCTGTAAAGGCATCAGAGCTTAATGCCGCCTGTGCGAGAAGTGCCGACATGCTTGATGATAATCACATGGTCATTGACTCAAGCCGGCTGTGGAATCAATAGGGTTGACACACGGCTGCCTCCAGGCCAAATCATAATCCTTCATCCGTCATTCACCTCTTCACACCGCGCCGTGGAACCAGAATCAAACCGTTTCCAGCCTCCTGCTGCCGCACATGTTCTATGCCTCAGAATCCATCGCCGCAATATTGGCATCTTGCGGAGGAGGATGAGGGATTAGATCAAATTTAATTACTTTCTCCCGTAAATCCCCATATGTTGATGGATTTCAAAACATACAGCATCGTACATGGGTGCGCTGTACACGGCTACTTTGCCATATAATCATAACATTTTTGTTCTGTTTTAGAGAACCTTGAAGAGATATTGAGACTGCTAAGGTCTCGTATCTGGGTCAACGATGTTACGTTTTCTAAATTAAATTATAAAATGCAAATCATACAGACAATGACTCTGCTATAATAAACAAGAGGATTTTTTTATAATTACAATATTGATGTTTAAGCTAAATATGTTGTGACAAGGCTATTTATATGTATGTGTGTGTTTCACAAGATTTTCAGAAACGTAAGTTAAGGATTTAATCATTTAGATTACAATTACTTTAATGGTTACGTTTACGTTTACATGACGTTACATGTACTGTATGTTTCCTGTCAAACCCATGACATCTGAGCTTCTGACACAATGCTCTACCAAATCTCTTTCCCATCTTGGTCACATTCGTCATAAGTGTCATTGATTTTAAACACTTGTTTGGGAGTTTTGAGATGTCTTGTGGATTACAGAAAATACAATGTATCAGAGACCTGAGCAAGGAAGAACTGAAGCTGGGCCATTTCACCGATATTTGTATTTTAACTACAAAGACTGTCTGAGCCAACATCAGGGATTCTCTCTTCTACTTCAACACACTGGCACTTCTCCAAAACCTAGTGAGCTGCTTATCTCTACTGTCTATATAGGGAGCTGCCTTCTAAAGTCTTGTTGAAATGGAATATCAAGTGAGGGATTTGATGTGTTGTACATAAGCAGGAACTCCATGGCTTATGCAAACAGCTTTTCTCATCCAAAGTGCAACGAAGAATGGACTGACAATCAATATTAATTGATTTTAGCATCAGCATGTTGCAAAGCAAACACTGATACTCTAATAAGCATAAAAATACATCCAAGACTCTTAGAAATTAATGTGCTTTAAAGGGTATTCTTCAGCGAGCCAAAAGAAGAACCAGTTTTGGTTTCCCTAAGAACATTAAGATTAGAATTGGTTCTTTTAAGAACCTCTAACTAACTATTTAATCTATACTGAAGCCACGCCCCTAACCCCATCACTGGCGTGAAAGCAATTCGCACTAAATTGACCAAATGAGGTGGTACGAAATCACACGAATTAGCCAAAATGAGTACATTGCAAAATAGTTATGTTTTTGCCTGGAACCACACAGAACGCACAGCGTCAGATAGGGCAAGCCCCATGCGGCGTTCGGCGCACAAACCTAGCATGCATGGGTCATAGTGCTCTCGTCCAAGACGAAGATGAAGAAGTGCTCTTGTGAACAAGACAGATGAGAATATATCGATTAAAGTTTGTATTTTGGTTTGGTTTTCGCACATGAAGCATTGAAAAGAATTCAACTGAGCCACTATTAGTGGATGGTCTCTGGTACTTTTCTGGACCTTGGCAAAAACTGACACCATGATGTCTATGAGGAGGCCTGGAAATCTCTTAGATGTCACCTAAATTTCATTTGTGCTCCGAAGGCGCCGGAAGTGATTTTTGTGTGAACTTCCCCTTAACAAGGTGTTCAAAAGTCAGACTTCCTTTTTTACAGATTCTACCCCTATAGACAGCTTACTGTGTTCAATGGCAATGATCCAGCAAATATAATCGTCTCATTTTTTTCCCAGACTGGCCACGTAATGACGCTGTAACACGAAATTAGATTCAGACAATTTAGATTCAGAACGTCTTCCATTTTCATTATGGAAAATTGGAAATGCTCCATTTTAAGTCAAATTGTCAGATTCCAGAATGTCTTAAGCCATTTCCAAAACAACAGCACGTGTCTGTTCTATGGACAGAGGATTCTTCTCCTGTGAAAGCTGAGCTATTGTCGCATCAAAAGAAGCTGAAGCCATCATAAACCCGGTTGCCTCGCACCTCCAGTCAAGAAAATGCAGATATGATGAAATGAGAGGAAGAGACAGACTTCAAAATATTTAAGTAATACTTTCTGATGCCCCAAATGACACAGCCATGTCGAAATCAATTCTTCTTCTCATATTTGACTTTCAGATCATATAAAGACGACTTCCCCCTGCAGTTATGTGTTCATGTCAGCAGACGTGAGCAGTACAGTACAGTCTGTGGAAGATGACTGTGAGTTTGTGGTTGTTTTTATGATCAAACTAATCTAACCCGAAGGTCTGTTTTTAGCAGGCAATGTCCCGCTGTCAGACGCTAGAACGTTTCTCTGCACTATTCAGAAAAATCGATAAGATGAAAAACACAGAAAACAAACACTCTTGTTGTCGTTTAGAATTGATGCAGCTCTCAAAACAGATTGGGTTTCATATTTATTTGAGCGCTCAGAAGACAATGTCCTATTCTGCTCTAGTCGAGCAAGATTTATGTGGCGTACAATAGAGTAGGAAAGATTGTCACACACTGATATATGTGAAATTGAACGAGTGTATCCAGATTTACATCAGACCGCATGTCTGCGTCTGTGAGTCTTCCACAGATACAGTCACCGTAGAAAATGAATGCAGTGGTATAATATTGAGCTTGCTGTTTTATAGCTCAGGAGATTGATGAGACATGTTTGAAATGATCCTGAGATCTTCAATAATATTGACTTTTGATTGCAGACTCGATAAATCTGACCTCAGTTTGACACATTGTTGACATCTCTACTGAAACTCGAATGACAGACACATTTGTGAGATTTCTGGTTCTCTTTCTAAGGAGAAGTAAATGGAGATTTAAGCAATATTTTCCAGCTGTCTCCATTTAATATAAATGCTGTCTGGAAGAAATAATTGAGATGTTAAAGATATCTCATATGTGATCTGTTATGAACTGTGATCTGTTTTAAGGAAATGAGTAAATTCAATAAATCCGAACTAATCAGCTCTCATTAACTATTACTCAAAAGTCACTGACTGCAGCTGTAATGTGTCAGAGGAGAACTGGCACTCCCGGCTGTGACTGGTTTCTCGCAAGGTTTTTTCTCCATCTATTCATCATTGGAGTTTTGGTTCCTCGCAACCGTGCCGTGTTGGCTTGCTCACAGGAGACTGCTGATATTAGAATATCTTCATTATATGAACATTGCTTTTATTTGGATAGTCCTCCTTGTTTGTACTAATTTTCCTCTTTTTTTATGTAAAGCAGATTTGACATAACATTGTAAACAGTGCTTTATAAACTTGACTTCACATGTAGCCCATTTGCTCAATTGGTGATGTGAATTCAAATCATGTTTTTATATACAGTACGAGATAGATCTATTTATAGAAGCCTCAAATCTGTAGATCAATGCAGGAACTCCAGACTAGAAGAGAAAATGATTTCCCAGACAAAGCGTTCAGATGGGTGTGGACGTGCAGTTGGTGCTCTCTGCCAGTGCAGTTCTCCGTTGTGACCTCCATCTTAAACAGCCGTAGTCGGATGGTAATCCTGCTGGTGACAGGTGTTACCGGGTCTACAGGAAGCTGACAGGTGGATAAGCCCTGGCCGCTGACGTGCATGATCTACAGTCTGTTAGATGAGGGCAGGTAGAGCTTGTGTGGTGAGGTTTCAACTCACGCTGAGCACACATGCCAGTGATTGTTTTTTACTATTTAAGTCTTAGAAAGCAAAACAGAATGTTATTATTAGGTCATTTGAAAATATACTTTTATCAAAGTGTTAAGGACCGTTTCATTTAATTCCAGATTCCAGTTTTCAAGCTGAAAGCACACCAAACACTGTTTACCTTTGGCCGGAAATGTATGTACACAAATGAAAGGTTTGAAACCGAGTCTATTATTCACGGATGCCGTGCAAATTTTACAGATGAGTGTGAAATCTCCCGTTCATTCCCATGGGATGCTTTATATAAGTTAACAACAGTAACCTAAGGGGTTACTGTATATCAGAAGTGTGCAACCCATTAGACAAGACTGAGGTAATGTCTCACATTCTCCATTTTCAGTCTATTTCGGAAATGCATCATGTCAATGCAGCCCTTAAGACAAATCACTACATTTAATATTTATAGTTCAGATCTTAAAAAATGGAGCTACTCAAGTCATATTCTGCTTCATATTTCCCACATTAGTGTCTACAGAACATTGCTGAATCAGGGGGCAGAAGGCCTCAAAATCATTTAAAAACAAGCATTAAAATAAGAATAAAACAACTAAAAACAACTAAATATATAAAAACAACTAAATATATACATATACTTTAGGTGTGCAAAATGCAATCAACTAGCAGAAATTTAGTATACTTGTACTGTAGGTATTGCATTAATACTTGGGATCAAATTGTCCCATACTATAAAAGTGTTATATACACTATGTTTTATTGACGACTATAATTTACATAACTACATTTTTGGCATGTTCTGCAAGTATACTAAAAGTGATTTTGTAGCTATAATAGATTGCTATTCTAGCTTTATAGTATACTAGGTTAATACAGTTTTTGTAGTCTATTAATGTCATGATCCTTACTCTCCTTGTCTTGGTTTTCGAGTCTTGTGGCAGGATCATGTCAGTCCCATGTGTTTTGTGTGGAGAAAGAGCATTGTTTTGGTTTGAGAAGCCATGCTCTCTCTCCGGTGTCACGTCCTTTAGTCCCGCCCCCTTGTTTCCCCGGTTAGCGGTCCATTAGTGTTAGTCTTGTCTCTAGCCCTGGTCCATCTTTCCCTTAGTGTTTCAGTCCCCTCACCTGCCTCGTGCAATCCTCCTGTTAGCTTTCCCTTAGTGTTTCATCCTTGTCACCTGTGGCCGCTCTCCCTGTGTCATCAGTCCTTGTTAGTGTTTCCCTTTATCAAGCCCCAGTTTCCCTCTGTCCCTTGTCGGTTCATTTTGCACACTTTGCACATTTACCCTTCGTCTGTCTGGATTACCCGTGTTCCTGTTCCCTGGACTCAAGTTTGTGGACTTAGTTTGTTATTCTTAAGACCTTGTTTGTTTTGTCCCCCTTGTGGGAAGTTTTAGTTTTCAGTCTTTGTGTTCATGTTTTCCCCATCGAGGGTCTTTGTTTTGAAATAAAGTCTTGTTGTTCGACACATGTCTGCCTGCTCTTGGGTTCTGTCCACAACCATAACAATTAAAGGTCATTTTTAAGTATATGCTCAGTAAACTACTAGTTAAATGTTTTTTTGAAGTAAATTCCAACTGCATACATAAACAATCAACTACTATTTCATGTGCAGTGCCAACCCCCTCTCGAGGCAGCTCATGGCATAGGCACGAAATTTGTAACTATTGATTTGTGTTCGTGGACACGAATTTCCCCTTATTTTCGTGTCACTCAGCACGACTATGAATACACAGACCGTTTGTGTTAATTTATATATTTATAACCTGATATCAACATTTGTGACCGATTGACACAAAAAAAGAGGAAACACAAATATATAGATTACAGTACGTCACATTGTCACGAATTCCCTTGAGACTGTGTTGGCAGTGCTGTGTATGTTTTATGTCTTAGCTTTATATACTTAAGTCTAATTTTAAGTATACTATTGAGAAAGTAATAACTATAATGAAAGTATACTTTACTTTTTTTTTAAATTAAAATTATTATACTGATTGCAACAGGTAGAAATGGTCAGGGGTGGTGCCTTTAAATCTTTTGTGGACAGGGGGGTCCTTGAAGTGAAATAGGATGAGATCCACTGTTTTATACCCATGCAATCAGCCTGTGTGTTCGTGTTACCATTGTAAACTCAGTACATTCCCAAATCTAAACCACAGGCCTCATTGCTGGACTTTAATGGCCTGTAATGAGTGTCCGTCTGATATGAGAATGAGGGAAGGGCTTGACAGTGTAATTAGCTGATCATCTTCACACACCAATGCACAAATAAGCCAGCGCCGCATCGCATTCCTTATTTACCAGCACGGAAAGAAGGGGCACGGGGTGCCATCAATCTCTCGCCGAGGCTAGAGGGAATAAAACATGAGGTGAGATCCTGACCTGCTATTTCCTCAGCCGTTCATCTCAGGCAGGAATTACCTGCTGCCGAATGTGCACCGGGAGCGCGGACGACTGTGTGACCCACATTAATAAAAAGACATGCATATGATTGCCTTAATTGTGGAGAAATTTGTTCTCGGAGGGTGAGCCTTGGCACGCCGTAACCTCTGTCACATGGGTAATTGATGCGATAATTAAATGAAAGTGATGGATGATGGGAAAAGGTTGCTGGAATGGATGCTGATATTCTGCCGAATGCATCCTGTCAGTCAAAACTCGCCGCTGTGGATCGGCGAATTTTGCTTCTTCGCTGTTTTCAAATTATAATGTAAAATTATTATAAATGTATTTCAATTTCTGTCAGTTTTCTTAACAAATCCGTCTCTCAATCATTTCCCTTAGAAGTCAAGCAAGAATTATTCTAGTCTGTCAGTTGTTTTATAAGATGTCCAGGTGCCACGAACACTATTTCCCCCATCGATCACTCAAAAGAGTCGCAGTACGGTAGTGTTGTGTTCCCGGTTTAACGTCGCAGGAAACTCCTCAGGGATCAGCCCGAGGGAGGTTTTGGCAGAACACCGTGACTGGAAAACGTCCATGGCAAGAATGTTGGCAGGCCACACGCGCAACGTTGCTGCCCGCTGCCGTGTTGAAACAACAATGACTGACGCTAGAGCCAATGGGATTCTTAATGTGGCATATGAGAATGCTAAGAGGAAGCTGTCGGGAGGCATTACACAAATCCAACAGTTCTCCGGTTATCTCTGCAAGCCTCCTCGGAGCGAGGGGAGTAGGAACTTAACATCAGCATGAATACAAATGGGGGAGCGAGATATTGTAGAGCTTACAGGACAGAACGGCAAAGTAAGGAATTAGGTGAATGTTTGTCGAACGGTTTGTATTTGGGATGAAGCATCCGCATCGGCGGAGGCCGGGCTTCTGTGATGTGCGATTCAAATTCGGCATGCCGCCCAGAAAATATTGCAAACAAGGAAGGTTATAAGCAGATAGAAGTGAGTATGTAGAAAAGAGCAAGAGATTTGCTTAATATGACTAGGTGTTATAATCCCACTCTTCAAATTTAAGTTATAATCGAATTCCTCTGACTCTTTTGATCGTGAAATGGCCATGAATGCACAGAGGTGAAATTGCACCATATTTCTAAATTTCATGGCTGAGACTATTAATACTTTTACAATTAACTAAAAGGGCTTGTTGCAACCGAACACTGAGTATTATTTGTTGCTTGTTGCTGTTCTCCGATGCGTCTCAGTGTGCTTCTCACTACATGATGCTGAGGTGAAACTGCCAATGGAAAGATGTTCGGTGTTCAACGTGGCTGACAAAATGTGTTGTTTGTGTCAGGTGATGCGCATTGATCTGAAAATCTAATTTCATCGCTATGGGAACGTGGCAGGAGCGTGTGACATCAGTTTTGCATACTACAATTTCAACTCTGCATTGCACCAGAGTACTTAAAAAATACATCATGTGCAGAAGATCTCAAACACAGTCATTGTTTTTACATTCAACGTTTTCCTGTTGATTACTGAAGCCCATTAAAACATTGATTGGATACTTATTACCAGATCAACGTGATGTAAATATGTACCTATCTGCAAGCAGATTTATTTCAAATAGGGCGTAAAAGCTTTTGCCGAGTTTGGCATGTCTTGAGAGTATTCCTGCTCTACACTGTAAGAATATTTCAGACTAAAATGAAAGCACATGTCATGATTTCATATGCCATGCTCACTTATATATTTTTCCATGGGATGAAAGTTCTTTATCTGTTTTTAAGGAGCTTGACAGCTGTGCTCATTACAACCCATTCTTGCATTGGACAAACAGCATATGGGGTTGGGAAGGCATGAGGGTTAATAATTCTGGGTAAATAATTGAGGATTTGTTGGAATAGGAAGGGTGTTAAGAGGTCGCCGATGACTAAGGGTTTGGCTGGTTTGTGTGGTCCAGACAGCTCATATATTCTCAATTTCATTGTATTCAAAAATTATATTTTCTACATATTCAATTGTTATAAAATGTACATCATATTCCCTGACTACATGTCCGGTAGTCTCAGGAAAAGTTTCACATTTTTGCAATAATACCCTGCATTGGATTGTATTCTGTTTGTGTTCTATGCATTGAATGATTTGAATATTTTTTTCATATAGAATTGCTTTGAAACAATCTACAACCACACGGTCAAAGTCATTAGTACCCGCCTGCAAAATGTCTTCTTCGATTTGATTGGCTGAACGTTTTGTCTTCTTTAGTTTTATTGATGAACTGTCACTGTAATTTGATTGGCTGGAATTCCATAAACCCTGTTTGATTGGTCAATCTGTTGAAATTAATATGACACTTTGATTCAGAGTGGCAAAATGTGAAAAGTGCAGGTACGCAAGAAAAAGTGAAGGTATGTAAAGATTAAAATAGAGAAGTACAATGCACCGGCACGTAACGGCACTGGTATAGATTATGGATGGTATATGAGTGAAGGGTTCGGGACTGTGCACATTCTTGTGTTGCCAACAGCTAATCAGATTTGTCATGACATCATTTCCTGTGGCTCCAGAGCGATTACTAACATGACATTCAAGATTCAGGGGTTTGGCTCAATCTGCTGTTTCCATGATCAAAGATGGCAGATTTTAAATTGCATAATTTTGCACAAAGGCACAAGTGCCATTGAGATGAATGAGGATACCAACAGATAACTCAACGTCTCATACCCCCGATGCAAGCGATGGCAACTTCATTTATCAGCGATCACGGTTTTATTTGTTTTTTCAAATTGGCAAGTTCAATGAGCTACATTATTGTACCAATTTTGTTGTTTTGTGAAAAGTTTTAATGCAGAAAGCACAGCCTGGGAAACATTAACTGGAAGCAATATTTGCTGTGTTCTGTGATGTATCTGCATAATGCAGGAATGATTCAAGGCACAAATATAAAAGGAACTTGGCACAATTGCTGTTGGAGCTGAAAGAACCAAATTTCCTCCATCAAAGGACAAAAATAATTCAATTAGGTTTGTATTGAATGAGGGTTTTAATGGGGAAATTGTGTTTATTAAAAAAAACTGACAATGAAATAACTGGGATTCATATTTGTGGTTACCTTGACAACACTTGTAAGGTGCAATTTTCTATGTTTTAGATAATTATTTTAAATTACTTCAATTATTCTAAAAACATTCGAACAAAAACTGTTCAGGAAGACATTTAACCAATTCATAAATTCGAATGGTCATAGGTCTCATGGTAAAATGAAAAACTGCAACGCATTTAAACAGAATTGGAAACCACCCAGATTGAAACAGGGTGCTTGTAAGATTTCATGCTTTTAAAAGTATACTGATGGACTTCTAAATTGTCCGATATTCCCAAGCGACGCTTCAATGCGTAACCGTGTAAAATGTTTTGGAATCAAAGCATTTTGATGAGGCTCCCATATCCCTCTTAGTTTTATGAATAATTCAGTTTACAACCTTGAATGCAAATGAAGGTGAATGATATCAAGAGATTCCATTTCATTTAACGTTCCATCTGGATGGGTTTTTGTTATATTGCGGCTTTTACATGTCATTACCGATAACCTTGCGTGCTGTTATTGAAAATGTAATGTGCATGAATTCCCTGCAAAATATTTGTCTAATTTTATCTCCCAGTAACGGAGATCCGTCTGTAGATTTGGGATTCTTTGAGTGCGTGCAGACAATCAGACACCATTCCTAATCTTCTGTTGATCTTAATGGTCAATTACGGAGTCCATGTCGTCTCTGGACTGTTAAAATGTGTCAGGTGGAGCTGCAATTATACGTCAGACAGACAGATGCTCTGAATGCCGCTCTTTCATTTAGTGCTGCTATGAAGCTTCTGATAATCGTTCTGTTTTAGTACAGATTAAAATCATAAAGCTGATATTCAGTCTGTCTTGAACTTAAAATGAAAACTCTCAGTTCTTAAAAGGATCCGCTTTAGTGAAATAGGCTACTGTAGGGGGATAGACCCCTCTTTATTCGTTGCTCTTTTATAGCTCAGGATATTTAATGGAGTTCTTATTTGTGTTTCATTTAAGTATCAACTTAGTCTCAGATGTCTTTCCTAACGTTGCAAATAAATTGAGAAACAAATGAGACTGTAAATGTTGAAGCACATGAAGAGTCTGGAGGTGCAGATTGTGGAGGTAAAATCATCTGAAATTGGTTCGATTTGATGAGAAATGTTTGAGTTCATATTGAGATCTTCAATAACATCGACATTTGATTGCAGATTTGACATCTGAACCTAGTTTGAGACGTTGTTGACATCTCCTCTGAAACTCGAAAGGAGACGTTTGTAAGATTTCTGCTTTTGTTTTCACCGATGCAGAAACATAAGAAACATTGGTTTATGTTTATTCTACATTTAATCTTATATCTTTTAAGAAAATGTAATTGAATGTAATGTAATTTTTTTCTTATGGGATCCTCCATGTTCTGCTGCTCTTCGACACTCAATGCGACGATAAATTCAGTTTGTGAATGCAACAAATATCCATATTCCCCTTAAATTTAGTTAAACATACTGCATTTCTTCACATAAGATGATACGTTCCTTCTTTATGTACTGTAGCCACGGTTTATTTCTTATTAAAGTTTCTTGGATATTTACCTTCTCTTAGTCGAAAGCAAAACAAATCTGATGAAATGAAATGTGTTCTATAATACATAGACAAACCTCCTCCTGCACAGAGATTACTGACACAGAGGAAATGTAATATACACAGTTCAGCGCAGAGATAAAACCATGTAACTCATAATTCAACAACAGCTCAGCATATGCAATTGGAAATCCATTAAGAGTTCAGTGATTTATGACTATCTAATTATTTCGAGTAAAGACGATATATATTCAGACATTGCAGCCATTTGCTTTATCATTGAGTTTTTATTGTCCTTAACGGAAACTCATTTGTCTATTTTGAGTTAACGTGATGTATTCAAATAGCTTGATTTATATCAGAATAAGAACAGCAGGGAAATACAGATTCATGCAGTAAGAAATAGTTAGAAAACTTGCTTCATATCGAGCCTTACATTGCTCATACTGATGGCCAATTGGATTAACAATGTTCTTTTTTGTTTAACAGTTTATGTTGCACAATATATTCACTTTTGAAGAGTTAGAAGTGTTTGGTTCCAAAATGAGACAACATTTTTTTTTAAGTTTTTTATTCCAATTCATTTCAATCAAACTGCAGTTGGTTTATTTTGATATGAGCCATTATAACTAAACTGATTTGGCTAACTAAGACAATAAAACACAACAAGAACATGATAACCTAATACAAAACATGATTTTTGTAAAAAGGTAAAAAATAGTTTTTGGAACCAAACTCTTCAAATATGCAGTAGTGTTAGGAATTGTGTTATATGCGAACTTTGCTATACAAAGTTTTAATATTTCAACAATTTTCTGGGAAAATACCTGTTGAAGGAGGAGAGTGAATAGAGGTTTTTTCCTGTCTGTGTCTTGTACTGCTGAAACCTCTGAACCTGACACCTCACCTGACCTTTTGTCCTCTACTGACCAAACAGACAGTTTTATGACATAACCCACAGCGGCTGGAGGGACTGAACAATATATTAATCAGAACCATCAGGCCGTCCATGACAGCATGACACACAACAGAGAAGAGAGAGCACAGCATCCCGGTGAGACACAATCAGACCATGAAACAAAATATCAGAAGATGAGCTGCAGAGACCAGCAGATTTCTGCTGCTGCACTTTGGTTTCCATGTGAAATGATCTCTTTCAAAACTACACAATTATTTAAATAAAAGATCAAATATACAGTCATTTTAGCAGTAGATTTTTACATTTTCTAAACAAAACCTGAGTGCAGCTTCTGTGTTTTTAGTGGTTTCCATAATGTTTGCAATCTGGTTGCTAAGGTGTTTTAATGGTAGCACCAATGTTGTTGCTACAGTGTTTTTTCAGGGATTGCTGCAATGTTTCTGTGTGGTTGCTAAGGTTAAACGGTACCCTCAATATTTTTTTGTGGTTGTTAAGGTGTTTTAATGGTAGCACCAATGTTGTTGCTACAGTGTTTTTTCAGGGATTGCTGCAATGTTTCTGTGTGGTTGCTAAGGTTAAACGGTACCCTCAATATTTTTTTGTGGTTGTTAAGGTGTTTTAATGGTAGCACCAATGTTGTTGCTACAGTGTTTTTTCAGGGATTGCTGCAATGTTTCTATGTGGTTGCTAAGGTTAAACGGTTCCCTCAATATTTTTTTTGTGGTTGTTAAGGTGTTTTGAGAGGTTGCATCAATGTTTCTATGTGGTTGCTAAGATGTTTTCAGAAGAAGCATCAATGTTTCTATCTGGGTACTATGGTGTTTTGAGGTGTTGATGCAATATTTATATGTGTTGCTAAGGTGTTTTAAATGGTAACATCAGTATTTCTGTATAATTGCTAAGGTGTTTTGAGTGGTTGTTTCGATGTGTCTGTGGGATTTTCTTCAATTTGGTTGCTAAGGTGTTTTAATGGCAGCATCAATATTTCTATGTGGTTGCTACAGTGTTTTTTCATGGATTGCTGCAATGTTTCTGTGTGGTTGCTAAAGTTAAACGGTTCCCTCAATATTGTTTTGTGGTTGTTAAGGTGTTTTGAGAGGTTGCATCAATGTTTCTATGTGGTTGCTAAGATGTTTTCAGAAGAAGCATCAATGTTTTTATCTGGGTACTATGGTATTTTGAGATGTTGATGCAATATTTTTATGTGTTGCTAAGGTGTTTTAAATGGTAGCATCAGTGTTTCCGTGTGGTTGCTAAGGTGTTTTGAGTGCTTGTTTCAATGTGTCTGTGGGATTTTCTTCAATTTGGTTGCCAATGTGTTTTGAGTGGTTGCTGCAATGTTTCTATGTTGTTTCCAATGGGTTTTAAATGGTAGCTTCAGTGTTTCTATGTGGTTGCTGGTGTTAAATGTAGAATCAATGTTTTCTATCTTGTTGCTAAGGTGTTGAATGGTAGCCTCAATATATTTAGTGTTTTGAGTGGTAGCATGCGGTTTTTATATGGTTGCTGAGGTGCTTTGAGTAGTAGCATCAATGTTTCTGTGTGGTTGCTAATGTGCTTTGAGTGGCAGCATCTGAATGTGTGCTGTATAATTGTGTCTGTATCTGAATTTCTGGTTTTATGAATCCCATTACCCCACTGATCAGAAATTCCCTGCTGTTCTGGTCCCATCAAATGTTTTCTGAAAATAAGCACATCTGTGCCGATGGTAGTGTTTACATTTCGACCCTCTCTTGAAAGCAGAAATGATCAGATTTTCTTTTTTCTTCCATACATCTCAATTTCTGTCTAATAATAGTCTCTTCACTTGGACGTAATAATAGTGTTTTTGGGAAAGGCTGTCTGTGGATTGGATTTATTGACAGGGGACACTGAATGGTTCAATATGCTTGCTTCTTGTGCTAAACATCATGGGAAATAAGTTGCCTGGAACCACTGACTTCAACAAAGTTAATCTTACATCATTCATTGTGTTGTGTTTTGGTTCAAAAACAACATTAAGTTGGTTTAGATGTTAAAGGGATAGTTTACCCAAAAGAATCTGCCATCTTATACTCGTGTCATTATAACCCTAAATAACTTTTTTCTTCTGAAAACACCAAAGAAGATACTTTGAAGAATGTTATTAACCGAATAATGGCGGTATCCATTGACTTGCATTGGTTTTGTGTACGATAAAAGTGAATGGGTTGTTTGACAGATTTTTGTGTGAACTATCCCTTTGGACATCTGTATCAAAATAAACAGATAATTAGTTGAAGATCTTTGATTTGTGTATTTTGATGTTCTTTGTCATCTGTGTTTAGGTGCTACAAAATTATGATTATTATTTTTTTGCTTCTAGAATGACCATTTTTGGTTCCCCAAAGAAGTATTCACTCAGTTTTTTATAATCTAAAGACCCTTTAGCCAAATTTCACCTTTTGTGAAACAGAAAGGTCCTTTGGATGTTACAGATTCTTTATGGAACTATTCAGCCAAAGGTTCTTCCATGGCATCATGAAGTGAAGTGTACTTACTATTATTCCTGTCTATAGGACAAGACAACCTTTGTTTTCCCCGTTGTATGGTTTAACCCGTCCATCAGTCAAGGTCTCCTGTATGGCTGACCAAGCACAAATCAATGCCTGAAGTAATTAGTAGTCTTAGACAGCGATGCAAAAGTGCTTCAACCTGACGTCCACTTGTTAACCACACAGGAAGAGAGCAACAGCTGGTCAGAGACAAGCAGAAGAGAATCCTTAAGGCCGAACAGATGGTCGGCCGATCAATAATTACATCTTGTACAAACAATGAGGCCAGAAATCAGAGCTGCATCAATGACAAAGAGGAGAGATGAAACCGCAGAGAACGCTCGGCTTGCTGTCGCTCCAGCAGGCAGGCAACTCGGCTGAATGGCAAAGAAAACACACTGGGTGACATTTTAGAAAATTGGATGTAAACAGTTTCTGGTGAGTGGTCTCAAAGCACCAACAGAGCGACATAAAACACCATTGAGTAAAAATATGTTCGAGTCAGGCAAAAGTTCAGCCTGTGGGAGATTTCACCAGCATATCAAATATGATTTGTGTCCCTTTGTAAACATTGTGTAAACAATCTTCAAAGCACCAATGCTTTTTCGTAATACATCTCCACCTTGTTTTTACATGGTTTATGGTTTTGTGTGCAAGTATTGAATGATGAGTGCAAAATTAGCTGTATTGTAGATTATTTACATTGTAACTTTTTCTCATAAGAGAAATGTTTGCTAAATGCTGCAATACACATCTCTTCTTCCTTAAAATGTAGTTTTTATTGAGATTTTACAACACACCTATTTAAGTTGCATTACTTTGCTCCTATCGACAGCTTAATCACGCTGCCCTCAAAACCCACCTCCATCCCCATCTCCTCCATATCTGCCTGTATCTATCGGATCATTTTAATTGAATCCTGTTACTCATCATGAACGTTTCTGGTTCCCCGGGTGGGGGGACATGTAATTTAAGGCTG
Source organism: Barbatula barbatula (assembly GCF_947034865.1). NCBI lineage: Eukaryota > Metazoa > Chordata > Actinopteri > Cypriniformes > Nemacheilidae > Barbatula > Barbatula barbatula. The sequence goes on from NC_136779.1 coordinate 2,400,723, forward strand.
CATGGACATTCGGAGAGTTTGCCCATAACAGTTTCATTCCGCAAACCTTAAATATCGCTATTGTTTAAATATTTGACAACAGTGGTCCTCATGGAAGTATGGGATATTGTTTGCTGAAAGGTTCAATGTCTTTTGGTTTATTTATCTGGGCATCTGCACAAATCAGATTAGTTTAAATAACATTTGCCGCCTGCGCCGTTACGGTGCAACTATGCTAATACACTAGCGGGAGCAAATTGTCAGTCTACGGCAAACCAGGGATGGAATTACAATTTAACTTGCCTTCAAGGGCATTTCAGGCTTTCATTGGTTATTCAAGCGAAGCAATGAAGAGCAATCTACACTGATATTTCAATTAAAGTTTTGATTCAAACCGCTGCCGCACACAAAACGTAAACATAAACCGTCGACCAATCCACTTTCACGAAATGTGTCTTTCATGTCCAATAGACGTTTAGACCTCTTGGGATCTACTTTAAGATCCAGCCTTGTGCAATGCATGTCCACTTAAGATGCGATGATAAACACAATGTACAATGATGAAAAAACATCTGCCTGTGTTCAAGGACAAGGGAAGACATATTTACGACTGCTGAGCTGAAATTAGACGTGTCAGTGCGCAAATGGGTAAGAGCTCAATCAGAAATCCCCAGTTGGATCAGATTTACCTCCAATCCATACAAAACAAAGCAAATGTATATATTTATACTGTATATGCTTTTAAATGTATATATTACATGGATCATATATTAAACAGAGCTTTGTAGCTCAGTGGTAAGAGCATTGCGTTAACATTGCAAGGTTGTGGGTTCGATCCCAGGGGATTGCAGGTACCTATAATGCAATGTAAGTCGCTTTGGATAAAAGCGTCTGCTAAACGTAAATGTAAAGCGTTTTGTCTTTACCTTTTGAAAGTGGACACCTGAGGCTGGTGCGCATGGTGTTTATGTGCTGAAGGTTTGTAATGAGCGCACACATTTGCGATACTCCCTATAGTTGAATGACTCTTTTAAGCACATTTGTGTCCTTTTTGTTTTAGGTTCTGCCTCGTGTCCTTCACTCTGTACATTTTAAAAGTTAAATCATTTTCATTTCTAATGGGATGAGGTGCGTTTGTTCAGGTCATAAATAATAAATGAAACATATTATTAAAAGTTCATGTCTTTTAGTCTGATTTGCACCACGCACTTTAAATGTGCTAAAATCTCTGCAGAGGATTGTGTTTTTGTTTTGACTGTACGGTTGATTTTGAATATGTGTTTATGATGATGGAAAGAACCTAAAGGCATTTGCATTTACTGAAACGCAAAACATTTAACAAACTGTATCCCGCAAAAAAAACGAGGAGATCGAGTAGGGAATTTTCACAGCTCATGGGATTTTATGTGTAAGATTTGCTAAAGTGTCCAGTGTGGGTGCTTACACCAAACATCAGGTCCACATGAGATTCGGAAAAAAACTGTGTTTGTAAAAAATTAATTATTACACAATAAATTACCCAGAAACATATTGCATCACTTTGTCAATGTCTACTCTCTGTCTGTCTCTCTCGCTCTTCATTTTATTTATGGTGAAAATGCATTTGAGAGACTCAGCATGTTTCTGTTGAAGTTTCTGGGTAGTCTTTACTATTGTCACCGCATGCCTGTACATCAAATAATAAATTGTTAATTTTTTTAGAATTGAAGGTTGATGCTACAGGCAGTTTGTAAAAAGAAAACTTTATAATGACTGTTCCTTAATTAAAGCTTAGACTGAGATGTACAATTTCGGGACTAACGCATAACAGAAGTGACAATAGTTGCCTAAACGCACAATGTGATCGATAAATTCAAGTCCTTTTTGCATTTCTGCTTTTTCTTATACGTACATACTTTTAATATAATGTTTAATACCTAGTCAACTGTAGACATGCACTCTTAAAAATAAAGGTTGTTTACGATGCCTTGCAATGACCTTTTTTGTCTAAATGTTCCCATAAAGAAGCATTTTCTGTTTGAATGTTCTTTGTGGCGAGAAAAGGTTCTTTAGATAACGAAATGGAAAGACAGAGATGGTTCTTTGTGGAACCAAAAATGGTTCTTCTATGACATCGCTGTGAAGAACCTTTTAAGCATCTTTATTATTAAGAGTGTAAATTCAGTGAAGCATCATTTTCATTTTTTTAATTCAGTGTAAAATCACCAAACTCCTCCCTCTTGTAATGGATCGTAAGAGGATACTCATTTCAACTTTATACATTTTGGGACATGTAGTCATTCCAACTTCAAGTACTATTTAGGAAAAATTTTGCAAATCGGGACGCAAGGATGCTATGAGGCCATGTGTGTATTATCATATTGGCTTTTATGTGTGCAGTAATTATGTTCTGCTGGACAGAATGGAGCTTTTCGCTGCAGATGCTGCAGATTTGGCAGCTGTTCTTTGACAGCCCGCTGTCAGACACAACCGTGTTGTTTTTTCTTCATGTCAGGAGTCAACAATGTTTCCCTCACAATGCTGCTTGACATTAAGCCACTTTAATGTTCAAACATCCGATTTTAAAAGCACTCAATGTGAGACAAACCTAATAGCCAGACAAATTCACAGAACAGCTTCAACTTTGCTTCGATTTCATGTCGATGTCAATTTGAATTCCAAACAGTAGACGGCAGACTCCTGAAAAACAAGCTTTTCTGTGTTTCTTTTGGGGTCTTTTCTGTTTAATGACTTCCATTTTAAAGTCTTTTGTTCCATGCACAGCCGAAAAACATTCGCTTGAGTAAGAATCTTGAACATTTCACACCAAGTACCACATAAAAACAACCAAATGTTGATCAGACAGACCAGATTACCTATACTCACAATACCGTGTAGGACTTGAATGAAAATGAAGCACATTAAGCAGACCTAAAATCAACATCCCTGAAACGTATTCAGTGAGTCTGTCTCTGCATCTCACGCCATCTTTGTAATCTGTCATCCCGTCCTGTTCAAAACGCAGAGAACGATGCGTTTGGAGCCGCTTTGACACCCATGCCTGCGCTCTGCCATTTCTCCTGCAGGTCATTACCAGATACTATTTAGTTCTCTTCTCCTAGTAATAAGTCTGGCCGGGCTGACTGCCATTGGTCCTGCTTTAGAGTTAAAGAGGAGAGGACAGCACCATTTATCATCTAGATTCAAGCATCAAGCATCATATACGGGACATGACTGTGGAGCGCAGCTCCTGGAGCTTTTCGTTGTAAACCCTTAGTGGGATTTTCAGTATTCAGCATTAAGGGTTAAAAAGAAATGCAAATTGTGTCATCATGTATTCCTTATGTCTTTCCAAACAAACCTCTTTCTGTGAAACACAAACGAAGAAAGTCATTCAGGCGTACAGGTTTAAATCAGCGTAAAGGTGAGCAAATGATGACAATCTTTGATTTAATTCTTCTTTTAACATGATTTCCCTGTATGCTTTACACCTTTAAATCACGAGTGTTTTAAAATCATTTAGTCTTCAATTTTTTCTTCGGAACACACTTCACACCCCTTTGAACTTTTCAGCTTTGTCATAATAACCACACGTCCCCGAAGTACCTGCTCCATTCTCACCGTGACCTTTTGCTCTGAGACAGAGATCAAGTGCTGAAACATTTCCCATAATGCCTCCACATCTGCTGAACTAAACTTGGCAAGATCTGTTACAAATGAAAGTGTTCGGTGAACCCAGCAGCTCAGAGCACATCAAGGTCACGTCACCGAGGAAACATAAAGGACAAACGGTCAGAGTTTATTATGTGTCGTCAACCTCAAAAGGTGGTATTTTATGATATGATCTGCGTCCCAAACCTGTGAAAATCTGCTCTTTTAGGAAGCATTAGGGGTAGGAGGCATTTAAGCAAAAAGCTAATGTATTGCTGTCATGTTATATTCACACTGTTATTTCAGATTTGTCCTGGATCATTACAAATCACTTTATAGTGAAAGTGCCTTTTTATACAAACTCACTTGATGCGTTCACTGATAAGTGCGATTTCTATTTTAAAGTGTTTTTCGCGCGTCCTCCCCACCTGGATAACCTGGATTGTTAAATTTGATGAGAAATATATGAGTTCATATTGAGATCAGAGGTAAATTTTGCATGATTTTTACCCACCGTGCAATTAAAAACCAGATAATACACTATCGATTTATTACGCAACATTTTCTGTAAATGATATTTCATTCTGCTGTATAAAGCACATAGATTGTACTACAATTGTCTATTCTTATTTTTTACTTCTTCATATTAACATACACGCATGGCTTTACTCTCTATATCTTTATCTTATGTTTGTCGTATCGTATTTCTTTTTTTATACCCATAGGCCCTTATTGAAATCATCTGTGTACTGTATTCTATTGTGTTATGATCTCTGTGTACTGTTGCTCCTGTGTACTTGATGCTCTTGTCACCAAAACAAATTCCTTGAATGTGCATACTTGGCAATAAAGCTCTTTCTGATTCAAATTAGAAGACTTGACCAATCGGATCTCATTTTGTGACACTGTTGAGATCTCTTCTGAAAGAAAGAGACATTATGGAGATTTCAGACACTTTTTTTCTCAGGAGAAATATCTTAGATGTTTCCATTTTCTCTCCATTTAATCTCTAAGATATCTAGGAGAAAACATTGCGATATGAAAGATCTCAAGAGTGATTTTGCTTCATTTTCTTTTACATTACTTGATCTGGTGTCGGAGGGATTTTTATAAAGCGACAGAATATTAAGTAAAGAGGACAGATAGCCCTCCAGGCATCATGCTGATATCTCAATCTACTCGGCGTCTAAGTAGTTCTTCTGTCAAGATTCTTCTCTTTATTGTCAAAAGTAGCGAAACCGAAGTTCTGATTAATGGCATATATACGCTGCAGAAGCACATCACTGTATGTTCAAGTGCCACCTTACCTAACTGTATACTGTCATTAAAAAGAAAACCACATCTTCTACTTTAAAAGAACCGAGCTCAGATAAAGATCTGTATTCTGTATTCTTTAGTCTAATTTTGCCACTTTGCAAACTGCTGCATGCCTTTCTGGTGCCTTACATCAGCTAACAAAGAAACATTTTATCTTCCAGACTGCCTAGCCGTTGCACTACAGATCTTTTATGAATCAATACTAATGATGAAATCTCATCGTGTTGCCAATATTTTTCTACAATTGTGAATAATCACTTGTCGCCTAGTCTGTGCTTCGAAAGAAACAGAGCATAAAGATCCAGACGATAAGAGGTTATGAGCTTCACTGTAAAACATTTCTGTAGAAATGACAGTATTACCGTATTACAGTATCTTACTGTAGATTTACATCCATCTAATTTACTGGCAACAGTTTGTTCAAATATCATTAAACATTAACAAGTCTTTATCCTTACAGAAAAAAAACGATAATAACAGCCTCGTGCAAAGCTTTCTGGGAACCAAAATAAGAAAAAAACTGAAAAAGGTTTAAGTGGATTTCTGGTTCCCAGAATGCTTTGCATGAGGCAACGATTTTATCGTTTTCTTTCTGTAAAGATAAACACTTGTAATTGTTTTATATTCATTCATCTTTGAACAAACTGTTGCCCAAAAAATTTGATAAATATAAATCTACAGTAAGTTACTGGCAACTTGCTGCATAACTACAGTAAAAACTTTTAAAGTGTAACATTTAATTCAAGCATGTAAAGCAAGACATTGCATACATGCATCATTTATGGAATTGTATCCGTTGATCATAAATATGTTGTTGAAATATAACGCTGTTTTTGAGAATGTAAACATGCTGTAAGCTATTAGTCACCCTTTCTTAAAGGAAACAGTTCAGCCGAACACGCAAATTCTATCTATTTACTCATCCTAATGTCATTCATTCTTCTTCAGATCACAAAAGAAGATACGCTGGTAACCAAAAATGATTAGTTCATTAGTTCATAAAATTGATTTTGAACAACATGAGTGTAAATGATGCCAGAATATTTTTTGGGGGTGAACTGTCCCTTTAAAACCATTGTGAAAAACAAGATTGGACAATTGAAACAGAATTTTATACTACAGAGAAATAAAACGCTAAAATATGACCCATTTAAAGTTTTTCTGATGATGTTACCATTCTGTCTTGTCTAAATATTTATCAACCCCATCACTCTCTTCGATCGGCTCTCTCTTTAGTCTCCACGCAGCTCTCGGCTCAGCTGCCTGTGAGTCCGACGGAAGGAAAGCGGGTCTGTCTGTCAGAAGTGCCTCAAGTGCGGAGAAATGACACAAACTCATTGAAGAATGAAATGAGGAGATCTGTCATGTGTCAAACCCCTTTGATGTTGTACATTTCCCAACCAGAGGAGGAGAAGCACAACACAGGGTGCAAGAAACATCAAGGGCTGAAGAGGAGAAGGGTCGAGGACACATGGAGAACCAGACGTTGTGGGGAGGTCAGATGTCATCAAGGTGCAATATCCTGCCATCTATAAAAACACTGTGATTATCAGCTCACTGAGGTTTGACATGCAGTATTATAGGCCCTGTCTTCATGCTAACATGTTTTCCCCCGCAGTGATGTATGTATCCTGGATCATTGCAGCCTTATTTAAATTCCCGGCTTCAGACACGATTTCTCTTTGGATTCATTTCCATATTTTTCCTGAAGGGCCCATATTGAAATCTGCCAAGCATTCTCTGAAGCAGTCTAGCTGAAAAAGACTTAATTATTTTCTGCACCATTCTGTCCAAAGCCTTGCAGCCTGCAGTCATATTTCAACCATCTTCTGCTTTGTCATAAGCCGCTACATCTGTGTTCAAAAACAGACGGGTATGAATTTGAAGCTGATTAGAAATAGATCCGCGGAAAGTGAAACATATTCTGGTTCATGCTTGGTAGCACAATTTGCTTTTATAATTTGATTGTATTGATACATGATTATGGTTTATGGTTATTGTAAATGTAAATGTATTAGCACCTATTGTACAATTGCTCTTTTATGACATATCTCTTATTGCTCCCTGAATTCTTTGTAAGTCGCTTTGGATAAAACCGTCTGCTAAATGACTAAATGTAAATGTTAATGTATTATGCTTATACAACTCTAGGTACATGTAAACATGGCTTTGTGAACTGCACTTATTGTTAACTCATCGACAAAATGTGGAATGCTCTCTCATTTCTAAGTCGCGAAAATGCTAAATGAATAAATGTAAATGTACGGGTATATAACTGGTTTTATTTTATTATTGCTTTTTATGTTCCTTTATTGGGGCATCTGTTCAGCCTTCAAAGTGCATGCAAAAAGCACAATTTTCTCTAATAAAGAGAAACACTTTGAAAAGAGTTCTCTGCTGTGATAATGAAAGCAAACATTTACAATAATCGACACTCATTTTATTCATTTACTAAAGCAAGCGCTGTTTTAATGTTGCCCTGTTGTGATTTAAAAGGTTACATTACATTACATTTACATTTATGCACTTGGCAGATGCTTTCATCTAAATTGACAGTGCATTTACCCTTTTTACTTTTTTTATTATTAAGTGCCGGGAGTCGAACCTTTTAGGGTCATGGTCTATCAGGACACAGAAAAGCTATTTTGTCAAATTGTGCTTTGTTGTTTTTAGGTCGTCACATGATGGTAAATGTAAAAATGCTCAATTGGTACTTTACATTTTCTATATAATCCCGTTGGGGATGCTGATATGGTAATTCCTTAACACTGCAAAGTCACGTATGAATTTTGCCCTGACAAAACGTTGCACGGCGTTTTTTAAACGGAAACTCACCTGTTGTGATGACGCAAGAGTTGAACTATGGCAGCTGAGAAGGCCATTCTTTGTATTTTTTTATATGTTTTCGGAGCCTGATGAAATCTGTAAAAATACGTTTTTAAAACTGCAAAATACTTTTCTTCTAATATCTTCAATTGTTGCTTATACCGAGCTGCAGACGACACAATTGTAAACCCCTTTACTCGGACCCATTGTGCAAACCGTCTCTTAAATACATACATGTTTCTGCTGATATTCTTGACATGCCCACCAGGCAAGAAAAAACCCTCTCTGCTTTGCAATTCACCTTCTTATACTGTGCTTAATAGTAGGTACTGTTTTTGTGTTTGAATAGTAGGAACTTTTGAGTGTATGGCAAAAAATATTGCACAGACTGGGGCATACTAACAGGAAGCGGAATTGACTGTTGTTGCCTTGACGTCACACACATCAAAATACAGCTCTTCTCTCCATTAAGATATTTATTCATTCCTTATTTTGAATGTAATGTTTACTGTATACTTTTTAATTTGTTAATTTAGTGAGCTTAATATCAGTTTATTAACTATTTATACAATTTATTAATGCAGTGGAGCGTCACTGAACTCCGCCTACTCGCAGTGAGTTGTGGGTAATATCAGCCTTTTACTACTACTCGGAAGTAGTAGTAAACCATCTGGGAATCTTTGGAATACTATTTTCAATATACTACTTATTCTACTTTCGAATACGGTTAGCCTGTTGTACACCGTGTCGGAAACCGTAGCAAAACGTTGCACACCGGTTTGAGTTTGAACGTGCCCCAGCTTAAACCAGCACATGACCAGCCTTGGTACATGATACCTTACCCAGCAAATGCAGGTTATATCAACAGGGTGACTCAAAAATATTTCCATAATGTTTTAAACATGTGAGTGCTTTATGTTTTTTAACAATTTCAAAGAGGATATACATTTTTTTATTTCATTATTGAAGACTGGGGATGAAATTACACATTTTGTTCATACTGTATATAGAGGTTTGCAAGCAGTAAGTAAATGTAAAAAACATGTATTGTACACAAAGATATCTTTTAATGTAAATTTACCAAAGTGAAAATAAATTCCAATCTTTGGAGAATTTTACAATAAAAAAGGGTCAACATCCCTCTCTCACTTTTACAAAAGAGCAAAGATCTTCAATAGTTAATGGAGCCAAATTAAAAGCAATGAGCTGTTGGCGTCACGGCAAGCGCTTCAATGGCCATGTGTTGTCAGGCGGCAAAAAAACATGTTGTCGGGCGGCTAGTTTTTACCTCAAGAGTTGACAGGAATGTTAGAAATGAACAATGGTCCGGTATTTCACTTGAGTACCCGAACGCTACGACGCAAAAAACACTTCTGGACCCTGACAGCTCTTCTAAGATGGGTGTCTCACTTCTTCAGGTGCGAGGCGAGTAAATGACAGATGGAGGTGGGCTATGTGTTTTTGCTCATTCACAGGTTTTGAGTCGCTCTGTCTGCGTTCACCAGCCCTCGAATGTAGTCCAACAAAACAAATGTTACGGTCTCGAGAGAGTGCAGTTTGTTTAGTAACAACAGTTTAAAAAGCAAAAAAATATTATTTTGTGATGCATCTTCAGACATAAGTGTTACGTTTTTCGGATGTCAGCGTGTCTCTGCTGCATAATTTTTGTTTTATCATTAGCAGTAACCTAGTTAAAGAACAGTGGCATCGGTTGGCGGCGTTTCACCAAAACCTATGGTATTACAAAATGTCCTCTGGCCATACAACAACCACATTCCAAAGTAACGGAACAATAAATTACACCAAATCATATCTTACATTAAACTAAATGTGTACAAGAATCCACGAAACTGAATAAATGCATGAACATGCACAAAGACTCACAGAAAACAAAAGCTACCATCATATTGTTTAAAATGTGCTTATTTCTGCAGCAAAAGGTTGACTCCAAAATATCTACTAAACCATCTGCCATTTATACTGTGCGTGACAATTGCTTCAAATCCACAACCAGATGCTATCATAACAATACAAAAGACAACATTAATCGAGTACGAGTCTAAATTGTTGGTCAAATTTTTTTTTAAATTAACATCAAACAGGACTGAATATAAAAGATGTCTTACCTTGTAAGAAGCAGTTTAAAATCTGTTCATCCAAACGAAAACACAGGCAACGTTATTCCTAAAGACGCTCTTATATTTAGTGTAGTAAACTGCGACTGCGCAATACCGACACATGGACTACATTTTTTTATTATTGACAGACAAACTAACAAATATGATTCATTCACTTACTATATTTATACATCTGGCTTGGACAGATGAGATTGATAGGTGACTGTTAAAATAAAAAATAATAATTTGTAATAATTAGTATGTCGATAATAAAGACCTCCCTACTACCCCTCCCCTCACCATACACTTTATTATTAAACACCTGTTTAATAGTTTTATTTTGCTCCCCATTTTGCTGAAAAAAATGCCTTTATGATGTGAAAATGTACACGAGGTAAAGGTGGATTGGAACCTGCAACGCCACTGATCCCACCATTAAAGATGTTGTTGTGTGAGAGTCATTTTTACTTTCTGAAACATACATGCTTCCGACGCCCATGCTAAAAATATACAGCCGTTTAAAACATTTTGATCATCTTTAATGAGCATCAATATGAACGCTTTGTTTCCACTGTTTTATCTGAATGCTAGGGTACGGCAACCATATACGCAAACGTCGCCCCTGCCCTGCGTCTCATTCTAGTTACACTCCTGACATGAAATACAAAAGAACATTTCATGGAAATTGCGATTTGTTTCTAGGTTTTGGTGACACGCGTTTATTGTTTGATATAATTTCCCTGTCCTCTGTAATTTCAAATTTAGTTATTATACTCTGAGTGTATGTACAAAGCAAAAACACATTTATAGACAGTTCGATCATTTCTAGTGCAGTTGGATGGCTTTTTTATGTTATACTGCGCTTTTATGAAAGATGTTTTTTTCATCTGGTGTGTGTCGTGATGACAGCTATGTGAAAGCATTCGACTGCGGGCTTCTGAAGTTTTTCGTATTGACCAAGCTTTTCTTTTAAACAATGAAGAATTCCTCTTTATATACCATTTTATTTCTGACTCAGTAATTGCTATTGAACAATCTCTTTGCTATGTAGGAAAAGCATTTTGTTTTATGACTGGGACATGAATTGCTTCAACATGGCAATTTTACCGAAATGAAAAACATTCAGTTTGTTTCTTCAACTCTCCACTTTTAGATTTTAAATCAAACGGAGAATATTGCTGCTTGTAAACCCAGTTTAACTGAGTTATACAATTCTCTTAATATGGACTTCATAAATTCATAATTGTTCCTAAATCTGAAGTTTTTCACATTTGGTTCGATTTGATTTATTCTTACTTTTATTTTGTGTATAATGTGTTGCATTTCATACCTCGGAAGACTGTTAATGAGTTAATTTTCAGAAACAGAAACATTCAATAAATGAAATAAATATCATGTTTTTTATTGTGCATTTGCAATTACATCAATCAAACTGCAGTTCAGTTGTTTTGATTAAGTAATACAAATAAGAAAATACAGCTAACTAACACAATTAAAACATGATTTTTGATCTAGAAACACCCACTTTTTCAGGCCAATGATAGTGATCCAGGAATTATTTTGCACACCTGTTCTGATATTCAGGACATTATAAAGCCCGTGTGAGTTAAAGCACATGCGTGTTGGTGCAGATGTCAGCTTGTTGCACAATTTGCTCTCATTAGTTTGCTCGGTGCGCTCTAAAAAGAACATATCCAAATTTGTGACAACCGTGTAAAACATTTACACGGTTTGAGAACTAAAATAACAAATGGCTTCCAGATGGAAGTATTTTAAAGTTAAAAAGCATGCCTATTTTTACACGCCTCTTTGTGATGGCTTTAGATTGACTTGTTTGTTTAAGAATGGTGACCAGGTTTAAAATGCACAGAAGTACCCGTATTTAGATGAGATGAAGATGCGTGTACAGATGTCACGCTGCCTCGTTGAATATTCACAATCCCACTGCCCTGTGCCCGGATCAAAGAGCGCTTTAAATAAGGAAAACCTGAAGCAATGGGAGATGTTTTACCAATTTGTACAATTTATAATCTAGGTTGAACTGGCACAAGTGAATGTAGGACGTGTCACGGTTCCGGATGTGAATATTGGAGGAGACTCGTGAGATGAGCTTCACAGAGGGAGGCTTCCATGTAAATCTAGACTGCTTGTGAAGTTGTGAACTAAACCCGTTTGCACGAGGAACACTAAAAATACATAGAAATACGAGAGCTCTGCATAGTGACTTGTTACACATTTGGTATCAGTGACTTTGTTTCATAACTCTGGGACCTGGACTTGGAAAGCTGAAGGATTTTGAGGTCGTTTTTTGAACTATTTATGCGATTGGCAGTCACGTATCCAAAGCGAAGTGCAATAATGCCCACTAAGGGATCGAACCATGACCTTGGTGTTGCTAGCGCCATGCTTTATCAATTGAGCTACAGCAAAGGTAAAGTCAGGAAATATTTTATCAAGTTTGTAAAAAAGTGAGATTTTTTTTAAACATTGTTACGCTATAATTAGAATGTAAACATTTAACATTTAAACTATATGAAGTACTGACATTTGATTCAAACAAACCATTTACATTTACATTTATTCATTTGGCAGATGCTTTTATCCAAAGCGACTTCCAAGTAGTTTTTTTACAGTGGCACATTACTGCAGAGCAATCAGGGTAAGGTGTCTTGCTCAAGGGCACTTCAGTCATGACCTGCTGGCACTGAGATTTGAACTGGCAACCTTCTGATCACAAACCCAACGCTCTAACCATTAGGCCACAGCTGACCACTGACCAAAAAGAAAACCAAAAAAGAAAAATCTCAGATGAGATCTCTTAAATATTAGTCATCAATGAGAGTAAATGGAAAGTGAATGGATTTTTTGGATATGTTCTCTTGTGTCTCAGATGTTTCTCTTGAGAAAACAACTTTGAAATCTCACCAACGTCTCCATTTGGAGTTTCAGATCGCCTCAATGTCTTTGAGATCTCAACAATGTCTTAAACTGAGCTCAGATCGGTCAAGTCTGCAATCAAAGGTCAAAATTATTGAAGATCTCAAACATTTCTAACGAAATGTACCCAAATTCAGATTATTACCTCTATAACCCGCATTCATTTTACACCTTAATACTATTCATGCATCTTAACAATTGCTCATTCATTTCTTGTGTTTATTTCTCCTGCGCAATTCTTTGAGAAACATTTGAGACCAAGTTGATGCTTAAATAAAATGCAACTGGGACCTCCTGAGCTATGAAAAAGAAACCTCTGCACAACAAAAACTACCTAGTAAGGACAGAATAAATATGAAGAGAACCATTTTCAAAAGCACACTTCAGTATTACTGTGCTGTGTGTATTCAAATTATTGAGATAATAGAATCAAAATATTCTGCGTGCACTAATGAATATTTCAATAAATAAAGCGAGATCTTTGTTTTGGTCCGTAATGAGCCCCTTGAGGGAGCGGCGTATGGTCGTGCCCCTTCCTTGTGTGAATCACCTGTAAATGAAAGATTAAACCAGCGCATGCAAGAAGCATTTCGTATACATTCCCGATAGACTGAAGATTACTTTTCCTCTCCGCCTGTAAAAGAGCCAACATTTGATTAATTAGTCATGGAAAGTGGCACATCTTGAGCTAAAGAGAGAGAGAGAGAGAGAGAGAGAGAGAGAAACTCAGGCCAAATGAGGCACTGACAAATGAGAGAAGTGCACCAAGCTCTAATTGGGGAATTGGTGAATATTTCAGAAGTCGGGAAGCCATTTGCCATCCTGGCAGATTTGCGGTTACAGACCCCGCAAAACACCCCGGAGAAGCCGGAGACCTTGTAACCTCACACGAGCACGTAGACAAGGGCGGTGAGGATTATTCATTTACTGTAAGCAAGCAGATTTTTGTTTCTAAAGCTCTTACTAGTTCGAGACGGGGGCGCAGGGGTTCGGACGGCTTATCGGAGGGGAACCTTCCTTTACTAGTCGTTCCTCAAAACCAATATGTGATTTGTTTCGTATCAACACAAATGGCTCCAGGCACAAACGCTTTAGTGAGCGGAGGCCTCGTGGGAAAAATAAAAGCACAGTTTTTTGTACAAATCACACTTGTGTAATTTCTTACGAGAAATGAATTCGGTAAAGCAATTTCAGTGAAAATCCATAATGCAGCCACGCATAACGATCTTCAGTCTTTAACAAAAGAGCTGTTGCCTGCATGTCTAAAATGCTCAAAATCCCTCAAGCTTTTACTTGTAGCAATTAAAATATGTTTTCAACGAATCTCATGAATTAATCTTTCAACGACTTAAGAGAACTGAGACTTCTCTTTATTTGTTTTTAAAGTAAAATAGGCCTTTTAATATTAAAATGATAGCTTGGAGTTATCCAGTATGGGTAATAAATGTTATTCTGGGTTGCTTTGTTTCATGTTTTATGATGTTCATATTTAACCGTGGGTTAAAAACGTATTCTCGGTTTTCTGTTTTCACCTTGGCATCTACATTTTGCATCTACATTTTGATGGGATCAAGAATATATTCAAGATGCTTTTAGTCATTTGTGAATAACATTTCTGATGATAAGTATGCACTTAAAAGTAAAAAAGTATATTTTTATATATTTAAATGTGTAATGTTTGCCTTGAACTGTTTAAAAAGGAAATATATTCAATGGTTTATCTATAGAAGATCATCTATAGAGTTTCTAGAAGTTACATTCTAACGCTGTATTTTTAATAAGCTGTGCATTATAAAAATAAAAATGTATATACTATGTTGCTTTACCCAGGGTTTAAAGCGAGTGAGTCCAGAGTGAAAACCCTTAAAAGAACCACAGACATTTGTTTACCTCCGCCAGGTACTGTTTGTAACTGCACTTATGAAACACCATTACATGACAGATGGTTTGAGAGGACTCACTCAATTTCCAGTTATTTGCAGCTCTCTAACAGCCTCCTGAACATCCATTTTCAGCTGTGAGGGTCTGTGGTCCATCGATCCATTCCTGCATCTTCACCTGCATGGTCTGTCATTTATGTATCGAGGGTGAATTTGTTTCTTGAAAATGTGAATTGTGATGCTCTGTAGACCATTTATGGACTTGTGGACGAGCGAAGAGTGCAAAGGTGACTGTTGATTCATACAGATTTAAAACCTGGGATAATGATAGGGAATTGCTCCGATCTGCTAAAAGCTTTCACTTTCTTCTGAAGGTTTGCGTTTGAATCATGAATTTTCTTTCACAAAGGTATTACTGCGGTCAGGTGAAGTTTTTTCTTTCGTGTTATTTATGCAAGTTTTACTTTTACACATATGCATGTGGCTAATGCGTTTCTCCAAAGCAACATGTAGTGCATTCAAGTATGGATTTTCAAGATCTTCGCATGTGTTAACACAGTGTTTTACCACATCTTTAGTTTCCCACTTCTTCCCTTTAGCTCTTTTGCTCATTCTTTTATCTAAAGCACAGTCTCATCTGCACCTTCATCTCTAACTGTGAAAATGAGAGCAAATGGAGGTTTCATTAATGGCTTGGTTTCACTATTATAGTTACAGCTATATAACTATCTGGGACAGATTGCTTTGCTTGCTCGGCATATGCAAATAGTGGCAGATTAATTGGCAAAGAGAAGAAACGCAAAAGCACAGTCTGTTAAATGACCAATGCATTGTCAGCTAGAATTATAGCAGCAGTCAGCCACGTGAAGTGCTTTCATTTTAAGGGACATTAAGTTGCAAGTCTTTAATTTATCTCTGTGTAACAAGGCTCATGAGGGCCGTCACGTTCTCATTTTCTAGAAAATTGGAAATATTAAGAGAGATATGAACATGACATATTAATCATTGATAAATGATATAAAATGTTGTTTTGGATTAGCGCTGTGGATGTTTAAACTGGGTGAAATAATTTTTTTCTTCCTTGCTTGAATCTGTGATATGAATTCATAAATTGATCGTATTTTGGTTTTCTTGTGTCGTGATTGAATATTGTGTGACATTTGCTATTATTTGTATTTTTTTTTGTATTTGCTTTTAATGGTCCCACAACTTAAATGAACTAACTTTAAGTATTTACAGTACAACAAATACAGCTTGGTTAAAGCATTTGCAGGGGAAAAAACAGGCAATGCTTTTTTCCAATATCCACAATATTTTATAATATACTGCATAGAAGTTGCATCGCTTGCATAGCTTTTTATCGCTTTATTTAAAATGCAAAGTTATTGCATGGGACATGCCACCTACTTTGATTTAAAATCTTAAAGGTTCAGTGTTCAATCTAATATTGATTAAAGTACTGAATGCCTTCTAATGAGCATTGAACAAAGTGAAATTAGTCTTTAACAGAGTCTGTTCTCACAAACAGTGGCTATAGTCAAATATTTAGTGGGATGGTGAGTAACAGAATGAACGCTGAATCATTTGATAGGGTTCTGAAATATTTAAAGGACATAATAAAAGCATGTTATTGTCTTGTGGTAGGTCAAGTTATTCATCCGTAAGGTGTCTCCGAGCAGCTGAGGAGAGCAGAGATGTGTTTCAGGAGGGATTCTTGGTGTGGCTGCGGCAGGAGTGTAAATTTAGCACTCACACACCTTTCCTAAAACTTTTCACAGGCGATGATATTTGCCCACAGTCACAGTCAGTAGGTGTCAGAACAAATGTTTGGGTTGGGAGAGCTTCTTTTTTTCTTTTTGCTTAGAGCTTTCAATATTACAGTACAGCACAAATGTGATGTGATTTCATTAAATGTCTGTTTATGTATAAATGAAAATAAAATACACAAAGTGCATTCATTTGGTAATTGGCAGAATGAACATTGAAGCATTGAAGCTAAAATATAAATGTTTTCATAATAAAAGAGTATATGTGTATGTACTATGCGTGTGGAATGTATAGAAAATATCATTTATATAATCGACACGGTCCTTCCGAAACCTCTTCGCTGATTTTCAGGAAATGTTTTTTAATGATTAAAGGGGTCCTATATATTTTGCCTTCATATCAAAGTCTTTATTATCTTCATGTGCTAAACAAAAGGTTTTCATTTTTCGCGACTTTACAGATGTTGTGCCCAAACAGCCCCTCACTACCTAAATTTAAAGAAGTGAAATTCCACCAGACCTCCCCTTTAAATAGCGTGTTGTCAAAGTCGACAAACACTATTTACATTTTTGCTTATATATTTAATAGCACAGCGACGAACATTAAGTGTGATTATTAATTCATAATAATTTATTGAAAAAATTTAACAAAATGTGGAGATATGAGGTTTCACATGAAAAACAGCGATACGTGTTTTAATATAATGTAATTGATTAGCCTTTATGCACGCGAGGCCATATTATAGAAATCGTCTTGAACCCAAAGCTATGATCTGAATTGAGGTTATACCTAAAATAACTATGCTTACAGATTCTCAGTTGGATGCTTTTGTTATATGGCTCCTGGTGAAAAAAAGATAGGCCGGATGCCTTTACCGTTTGCATGATTTGGACATTTTAACATGCTCATTCTGATAAACATTCTGTGTTTTAAAACCTAGTGACCCAATGCCAACAGGCATTGGCAAGTATATGCACACAGATGCTATAAAATGCTGTTTTGGCTCTAAGCATATATTTATTTTAAAGGGAGGACGAGGTTAAAAAGTATTAACCATTTAGCAGAAAGCTCTTGACATGAATTACAAGATTAGACAACATTATGCAAGACAGCACGTTTTGTTGAAACAGAAACCCCCTCAGCAACACCAGTCAGACCGAGTGTGTTCTCATTATGTTGTGTGGATTTTTATAACAAACAGAACTTGTATCTCATAAGTACTGGGACAAACTGTTCATGTAGGAAATATATCCAGAGTTGTGGTGGTACCGGGGGGCTCAGATCTTAAACGCGCCTCCTGGCGAACCGAGATGATTCTCCAGCAGTTGCTAATAACCCTGTCTCATGAATATTACATGAGTAATGCTTTTCTCAAATGCCACATGTAAACACAAGCAATTTGATTAAAATTTTCAGAATGTGCTGTTTCTGGAGTACACAGTGTAATGGTGTTTACTAATGAGAGATTTTTATTATGAAGTTCATATCTTGTGTTTGAAACTGGGTTAGATTAAGAGTTTTAGTTTTTCGTTGATTTGCAGTTTTAACAACAACGATGCACGAATGAATGTATTTTAGTGGAGCTTACTAAAGGAAGCATCACATGGATTTGGCTGTATTTTTTCCAAAGCAATTTTTTGTGAATTCAAGCTATACAATATCAGTGTTTGATTTTGGGTGGGAATTTGAACCCACAACCTTGTTGTGATCAAATGTATGCGTGAAAGTTTTTAGTGACATGGAAGAAGAAAAAAACGTATCCATTTTTTCCAATGAGGCTGTTATTGAGTGTCCTATAGACTTTCTGCTTGTGTCATTTCCACAGTTACATCAATGGAAAATGTGGAAAATTAAAGGACGATGTTTACATTTCATGAATTCCTTCATTAGTTCTGCCGTCTTACTTCGGCATCAATATTGATTCTGATGCTTTATCCCAACAGCTGTGATCTCTCTCTCTCTCTCTCTAATAAAACGTCGTTATTTTTAATATAATAAAGATATATATTTGTATTATGTGCCATAACAGATTATTACTATAAGTTGTGATAAATAAACGTGCAATGTTTGTAAAGCTGCTTTTAAAAATATGTAGTCTGATTATATCCAGTGTAACAACTGTAAATTAAATAATTGTATTTGTACTTTTTTGGGACTTTTTGACCACGTCCAACCTCTCTCTAAACCTTGCATTTAAATGGACGGCTATAGCTGTCACTGGATCACGTCTCCTTTGAGGTCACTATGGATAAATGTTGTTACTGAATATTCACCCGTGATAATGCCATTTGGAAAGCACGCTTCCTCAAATAATTCAGCGCCTTTAATTAATTTATATAAGCATCCATAAGCGGTCCGACCACCTGCCGGACGTCACAGAAAAAAGTGTCCTGAGGAATGCCACCTTACCTTGTGACAGCCATAGTCCTTCAGCAGTCTGTACCTTTGAAGACCTTCCTCAGAAACGCTGCATATATCCGAAGGACTTAATGCAAACATTGTAATGAACTTAACTTCTGAACTTTGCCAGGAGAGTTTCTGCATATGTTGGAAGTGTGTGCATGCTAACTATATTGCTAAGGCCAATCGGATAGACTTCAGCTTTGGGAATAAAATACAGAAAATGAAAACTGGAAATGTAGATTTGAAAAGAACGATGTTTTTGTGTGATTCTTATGATGTTATTATTTAGACGAGAAAGAAAATTACAAACATTGGAGGAGAAACATTTTTCTCTGACATCATTTTGCACGTTTGGGTTTGCTGACGTTGGTCGCTGTGTCTTTGGGCGCAGGGTTAAAAAGCTCTTACAATAGATGGCATTTGAAAAGCCTTTCATTACCTGTGATTATGACAGATGCTGTCAGATTGTTTCTGTACATCCAAACAATGATGCTCTTACAGTCAATGTAGAGTTAGTGATCTCCTCACTCCCTATCAGCCGGCCGTTGGCTTTTCTCTCTCTCTCTCTCTCTCTCTCTCTCTGCAGTGTGAGTCACCTGCAGTTTCAATAATGGATGGGAGTAGACACATGCTTGGAATGACGCCAGAGAGTATGGATGTCCCGTAGAGCAATAATGGAGTTTACTCCTCCATAAAACAGTTTGCCAGAACACTGTCTGCTGTCCCGTGTTTATTTATAGCTGTGTTTCTCAGAGGTGACACTGATGGAGAAGGGCTGTTGACTTTTCCTCACGAGTGAGTCGGTTCAATCACTCTGTGTGACGCTGAAAGAACGCTGTACCCCCGACAGCGTGAACACGCTCCGGTAAACCAGCTCCGGGTCTCAGTACCCACAACTAGAACCTCCAGCGAAAGACAATCAT
The DNA here is from genome assembly GCF_947034865.1 of Barbatula barbatula. Taxonomy (NCBI): domain Eukaryota; kingdom Metazoa; phylum Chordata; class Actinopteri; order Cypriniformes; family Nemacheilidae; genus Barbatula; species Barbatula barbatula. The sequence continues at coordinate 2,420,502 of NC_136779.1, forward strand.
TTATCGGCGTATTCAAGGTGAACACAGGGGTTTTATGGAGCAAAACCTTCGATTGAATTAGTTTTTTTATCAATAATTAATACACAACATCTCTCTCAGTAAGTTTTGAATAAGGAATATGTGATAAGGTCTCAAGCTCTCACAGCAGTAGTGGATGTTATCTGTTTAAGTGTAGTCTTCATGGTTGTGCTAATTTAAAGTTCTTTAATGGAAAGATAATTGAATATATTTGTCAATGGAAATGTGATGTCCTGGCACGTCTCCTAAACTTTAAGTCTCATTTGCTCATTTTTCGTCACAGTCATGTGAGTTGAACACCAATCGGGTTCATCGTACATGTCAAGTCATAGATGGGAACTTGAGTCTAAAATGTTGACTTAAAGAATCAACCGAAGATTCACAAGCAACTGATTTGACTTGTGAACAGTTATCCAAAATAAAGAGACCATTTCAAAATAGTTTTCAGTTGAATTTACTATTTACATGTTATGTATGTGTTTAGGTAAAATGATAATTTTGTTTTTAATTCTGTGAAGATATAACAATATTTCTCCCAAATTACATATAAAATATTTTTTAGATTTGTATTTATTTGCAGAGAACGAAACCTGGAAAAACAGGTGAAAATAACAGAAAGGATGCTCTGTATTTTTTCAGACCTCAAATACTGCAAAGAAAGCAAGTTCATATGTACTTATGTTAAGCAATATAACAGGAGTATTTGTAAATGTATTTTGGAAAATAAACATAAATGAATTAAAAAATATTTTGGATGTGATAACCTGGAGTTTTATTACGGTTTTCATGTGTCTTGTCATGCTGTCAGTCTTTCAAATTGCTGTTGTCACTCCTGAGGTTTGATTTAGTTTTTTCCACGGCTGTGTGTTTTAACATATGATAATATATGTACAACGTGCTATACTGTTTTTTAGATAAGTGTGCCTTAACAAACAGTTCCTAAAAAAATATGCATTTATAAAAAATATACAATTCCTGAAAGTAATTATAAATTAATCCAGATCTTAGAGAAACTTATAATCAAAAGGTATTTAAGATTTAAAACTTGTGAGGAAACACTAAAATTTAAGATTTGAGTCGTGCCAAACTTGTGACAAGAACACTGCCTTTATTTTATTGAACAACTGGTTTTACATAATGTGACGTAGATAGAGTTTGGGAGCTCCAGTGGAGGATTATCCGTAAACAATAGTCTCTTCTGGCCTTAGTGTCATTCTGTATCTGTATTCAGTAGAGGGATGTTTTATTTTCTCTTGAAATAATGAGGTTGCTTCACACGGGCGACCAAAGATGGCACCTCTGGTTGGTTATTTGCAGGCAATGCAGCACCAGCGAACAACTTTGTCAAGCAGTAAAGATTCAGTGATGCCCTGGGAAGATGACCTCACCCCTCCATACTCATCCATAGCTGAGAAGTTTATGTACAAAATAAAGATTTCATTGAATGACTAATGTTGATGCATGACAAATGTTTGGTAAAAAATGGAATCACATTGAATAATGAACGCTTTCCCGGTGGCGTGTCACAGATAATTAGAAAATCTCATAAGAATTACTTGGTATTTCTCAGCCTGGATGAGAGTTTGTGCCCATCAATATCACGGCATTTCATGAGAGATCATGTTTCCTTCAGCATTGATAGGCTGCTATTGATCGGTCCAGTGATGGAACGTTTTATAATCATCCAGAGCTTCCGCAACTTATGACTTTTATTGTGAATAAAAATAAACACTGACATTTAAGAGTTGACTGATATGGTAAAAAACAGATTTATTGTAAATGAACAAGACAAATCAAAAGGTGAAATGACCGAATACTCGTAATTGTTACATGGTAACAATATGACGCATCGTGTATTGAATGAATAGACTGACAACTTAATGGCATCGTGAAAAAATAACTTCATTATTCAATTCAGTTATTTTAATTCATCTAAATGAATCCACTAGATCTTATTTTTCTTACAGAACATTTTTTCTGCACTTTTTTCAGCATTGTCAAACTTTTAATTTTACAACATCATGACAAATTGAATTACACAAACCGTTAGACAAGAGACCCATCAATGCACAACATCACTTATTGATTCTCACAAATTCACTGGAGAATCATATCCATTAAACGAAATCATTCACTTTTACAGTCACTTTTATAGCAGTTCATCGACATCTATTTACAATTATTAAAAATCCTTCTCTACCTGCACCCACAGGTCAATGGCTTTATGTAGTGTTGTGTACATCTGTCGGGTCAAACAGCGTATACATGTTCAGCGTTGAGATTCAGAGATTAAGAGCTTCAATATGAAACACATTCAGTATGGAGTTAATTCACAAGCTGTGATTCCTATGTGTAAAGCCGCTTCCATCCGACCAGATTGTGCTTGTTGGGCATTTCTTTTGTTTTGTTTGAAAATCAGTCATTGGAAAGCAAATAACAATGCCGCCGTAGGTTTCGCCGCATCCTCTGGTCACACATACGGAGGGACATTATCACCAAAACACTGATCCCGACCATGTGATGAATCCAAAGAGCTCTCGCCAATGCCCACAAATCCTCATCTCATCTTTCTCAGCCGCAGTCGGTTTTCTTTATCCCGTTTCTTCAACGTGCTGATGAACTGGGTAAAAAACAGCTCCTGGTCTTTCCTCTTCACAACTTGTTTGAAGCGTGGATCTTTCCCGTACTTTTCCAAAAACTCTTTGAATGTTGATCTACGAGAGAAGACAGAAATGAGATTTCTGATACGGTTTTATTTCAGCAGTGTGATGGTTTGAAATCATCGCTTTGGATGGTTCTGTGTTTTCCTCTTGAAAATGTGGTCTAATAGAGGTTTGATTGAGAATGTGTTCCGTGGTTTGACAGTAAACCCTTTTCGGTTAGAGAAATGGAAGGATGCAGGACAATTTCGCTGTGTCTGAGCAGCGGGCGAAATGTTCGGTGAAAACATCAGGCGAAACTTGTGTACCTGCTTCAGGAGCAATACATTATCTGCTGTCTTGTACTGCCTCACAGCATTATAGGCGGCTAAACGCAAACCTGGCAACCCAATGTGCTGAAACACCAGGTTCACCTCCCACAGATCAGTCTCGCAAGAAAACATCGCTCCTTTCACAGGATGCTGTAAAATCCTCAGTTGTCTTGTTGCTGTTTCGCATGGTTGCAAATGAGAAATCTTGCTTGTGCAAAAATCATTATAGTGCTGCGTGTCTGCCTGGATTTTTCTATATGGTTGCTGAGGTGTCTTGAGAGGCTTTTAAAGTGTTGCAATGTGGTTGCTACATAAGATATTCTGATCTCAAGATATGCCTTGCGCCTGTAAGCCGATGTAAATGTAACTGTAAATTTATATATGACTTTAGGGTTGTTGTGTGCCGTGTATAGAACAAACACAAGGGTAGAATAAATAGTGTTGGACAGAGATGTGTCGTTGTTTGTCTTGTTGTTTGTCTTGAGCTTTGAAAATACTTATACTGCATGTACCCTCATGAAAAATACTATAGTATACTATAATATTTACCACTGTAAACTTCAGTAAACGTCCTAGATACCGTAGTGTTTTAAAAGGTACGATAATGAACAGAAAAGTAAACTGTTTATTCACATACTATAGGTAATATAAAGAATATAATAAAAAGAAATGACAATTTACAATAGTAAATACTACAATATTAACTACATGTTAAAGTTATAATATTTTATATAGTTATCATTTAATATAGTTAGTAGTACTACAAAATACTATAGTAGTATATTTACTATCATTAACTACAATATACAACATGTTACAATTTGTTCTAGTAAATACTACAGTATGTTACAAAATTGAATACAGTTTAAGATTTATTGTTCAAAAGCCATAATTTCATATAGTTAATACTACACAATAGTATAGAAGCATATTTACTATAGCTTACTATATAATTTAGTAATTATGTATTACAAATTACTATAGTTAATACTGTAGTTTTATTGGAAATATATTTAAAGAATAAAGAATAAATATATCAACTGTATCTGTCATGATTCTGCCTAATCTTGTCTTGGTTTTCTGGTCTAGGGGCAGAATCATGACAGACCCACGTGTTTTATGTGGAGAGAAACATATTATGGTCAATCAGGACATAATATGTGTTCTCTCCAGTCTCGTCATTTGGCCCCGCCCCTCTCGTTCCTAGTATTGCTTTCCTCCTGTGTCTCATTACCCACACCTGCCCATTGTTATCTCCTTTGTTAGTTTCCCTATTTAATGCCCTCTTGTCTATTGTCTTGTGCTCGTTCGTTTGACTTGTATGCTGTACTTGTTCCCGGCACTGTATGTAGAGTTCTTTTGGCCATGCCATGCCATGCCATGCCATGCCATGCCATGCCATGCCATGCCATGCCATGCCATGCCATGCCATGCCATGCCATGCCATGCCATGCCATGCCATGCCATGCCATGCCATGCCATGCCATGCCATGCCATGCCATGCCATGCCATGCCATGCCATGCCATGCCATGCCATGCCATGCCATGCCATGCCATGCCATGCCATGCCATGCCATGCCATGCCATGCCATGCCATGCCATGCCATGCCATGCCATGCCATGCCATGCCTAATGTTAAGTTATCTAGTGAGTCTTGTGTTTGGTTATGTTTGCCCCCCATGTGGGAAGTCTTTGTTTTCAGTGTTTTCCCCCCATCGCGGGTGTTTGCTTTGTGTTTATTATTTATTAAAATCTCTGTTAACCCCGTCACCGTCCGTGTCTGCCTGCACTTGGGTTCTTCCACCACGTTCCACGTCCACGTTCACGACAGTATCTACCCAAGAATGATTTATTTAAAATGATCTTTTCCTTACAATTTACATTGTTTGGAAAGAATTGTGCATGTGTTAATATTTGTGCTTAATATTTCTTCTGCTATGTTCACTATAAATGAATCAGGAAAAAGAACGCAGTAAGAGCGCACAAAAAGACTTCAATCTAAATCTCCTCCTCGTATATTACAGTATATCCGATAAATCTTTTTATCTACAGCATGAGCACACAACACATTATCGCATCAATCCCTTCTTGTTTTTCACATTATGCAGGTACACGCCGATTGCCAACAAAACATAGATGTATGACTTAGTTTGACATACCGCGCGCAGTTCATGTCTGGCATCTTTTAGCACTGGGACCGCGCCAACTATCAGTTTCAAACGATCTCCCAATCGAGCATTATATCCACTGTTTATATAACATCCATCACTGAAGTGCCCTGAACAAACAAACACACCTCAGCTTCTCTCCCTATCGCAAGTGTTACGAGCTGCAGTGCAGACCCAAGCTTGACGCAGAACAGCGATCTTGTTGGTAGGCGGGTCTTACTATCGCTCGTCGGTTGGCACGTGGCGTGTTATGGCTTTCTCCTTGCCGAGCTTTTCCAGGAGAGTTGCCCAATAAAAGGAATAAGATCCCTGTTACGAAGACTTATAAAAAACTTTCAGAAACAAGTTGGGGTGTATCATGCACAGCAAATAATACATCATACGTCCAACTTGTTTTTTAACATGTTGACCATGTTATGCATGAGAAGCCAGCACGTTTAACAGCGTAAAGATGTCAGAATGCATGAAAGAGCGTTAAATCCCCCCTTTAAGAGCTCTGCTTCATTCTAGAGATGATCTTATTAATGAATCAGGAAGAGACATCGGGCTGTTTTAAACTCACCTAGACGTGACTTTCGACTCCTCCAGCAGTTTTCTGTATTCCTCCTTGGCTTGCTGAAGTTTGCACTTTTTCTCTTTGCACTCCTCGTTCATTCTTGCTTTGACGAACTGTTCGAAAATCTGAGGACAAAGAGACAAAACGTTCTCATTTACGTTATAGGTTATACCTGTACATTCAGTTTCATATGCAGTCAGAATCTAGATTTAGGACGTTTAAAGTATACAAAATATAAAGGTACATTAGTTTTACAGTTTTGGGTATCTTGGGTTTTCGAGCTCAAATGCTATGTGATGTTGTTTTGTATTGAAGCCAAACTCATAATTTTTTTTTATGAATTATTTATGTTCTGGTTTGTGTACATGAGGTTTTAAATAAAAACAAAAAAATTGACAAGATCTACAAAAACATACACATTACCGCATGAATATTTAATATACAAGCCATTTCGGGTTACATTTCCAGTAAAACAACAAAACATCTAAGAACAGAATAGTGGTAAACTCGTGGAGGTCTGGAGTGAATTGAGTTTGAAGTTTGGTTAATGTTTGACGTTTATCGAGGCTGATGTGAGCAGAAGCGAGATCGTCGTGAGATACCTGTTTACGTTCCTCTGGACTCAGCAGCAGGTAACGCGGATCAAAGACAATTTTGTGTAATTCCTTCTCCCAGGTGGAGAACGCAGACACCTGTTCAAGACAAGCGCGATGAAATACTGCTCAAGCACAACAAACTCACGTCAATTACTGCCTGCTGCGTTACTTCATTTCAACATACACACTGTGTGCAAACACACTGCCGGTAAAAAACGTTCCCTCAGTGAGATTTTGAGGAACATTGTGGAGCAGAAGTGTTCAGTGATGGAGTGGAGATCAACTACAGAATAACTCTGGTTCGCCTCTGCAGATGAACTGAAGATAAACTGAGCTCTCAAAAACGTCATCTCACCCTGATGTTGTTCTAAACTTGTGTGCATTATGCTTTTGTGTATTTCTTTTTTCAGTTTAACACGAAAAGGGAAAACTGGGAATGGAGGAAAGCAAGATTGGCTATTTCTGAAATTTAAGAGCACTTTTTCATTGTCAAAATAAACTACAAAACGTGCAATACAAATTTCTCATCAATGCAGATGAGTAAATAATGAGTGACACAACTTTTTTAATTCTTGTATTTCTTTAAACCTTGAAAATATGACAGATATATATACTGTAAATGAAGCTCTTACCCCTCGTTCCAGAAGCATGTCTCTAAAGTGGGCGATTCGGAGCTCCAGCGGTAGACTCATCTTATCAGATGATGAAGAAAAACCCTTCTGTTCGCATTTTTCTCCACTCAGTTCATCACATTCAACATTGTGCTCCAGTCTTTAAAGATATTAATAAACATATTAATGATTTGTTCATTCACATACAGCTGTGAAAAAAATTAAGACACCATTTCAAATTCCATTTAATCTGCATTTCTAGATGTATTGTGGCCATTTCAGTCCAGTGTCTGTTGAATTTCAACAAAATCGAACCTCATGAGTGACAAAGCCATCCAACAGCAATGTGAAAGAATGACAACATGATAAGACACATGAAAACTCCAGGTTATCACGTAAACTTCTTTTTCTAAATATATGTACTATTATATGGTTTAAAAGTTAATATGAACTTGTTTTCTTTGCAGTATTTGAGGTCTGAAAAAATACAGAGCATATTTTCTGTAATTTTGACCTGTTTCTCCGGTTTTCATTTTCTGCAAACAAATCCAAATAGAAACAAGATTTTAATTTTAAATTTGGGAGAAATATTGTTATAGTTCACAGAAAGACACAACAATGATCATTTTACTTAAACGCTACCGGTCAAAAGTTTTTGAACACTTATGTGAAATGATCATTGCGTAAAAAAAGGTTTTGATCTGAAGGTGTATGCTTAAATATCTGAAATTAGTATTAAAGACAAAAATATAATTGTGAAAATATAAACTTTATTTATTATGAACTAATACAAATTGTATTTAATGAAAAATGACTTATAAAAGAGCAGCCAGAAAGAACACAGAATAGATGGGAACTACTATAATATTTTTCAAAAAGCACAAAAATGAAACCCCAAGAAGCTGCTTGAGAAAATAGCAAGAGGACATTTTTGCAAATATTAGGCTAAAGGTGACTACACTTAAGACTCTAAAAATTCTAAATAAAAATGTTTAACTTGTTATAATTTAGTCAAAACATAATCCATATAGTTGCCTTTGTGTTATTCTACAGTTTTGATGATTCTACAATTTTTCCTACAATGTGGAAAAAATGTGACAGTGTAACCTAAAAATTGTAAATTCAGAAGAAAACTACAAATGAATTTGAAATGGTCTCTTATTTTTCTGTATATATTAATTAATTGTTTCTGAACCGTGGCCTCAAGATAACCTAAATATTTAAAATAAGACAAAACGAGCATTAACAGAAGCTTAAACAACATAATTTAAATCAAAATGTTCTAGTTATGCCATAACATCTTATTGAGTCTGACTGAGTGGTTTTTTATTATTGTTGTGGAAAGTAAGGAGCCATAAAGTCAAAAACAGAACAGAATAAGTTTCTTCACAAACAAAACTGTAAACTTAGGACTTATATCATTTTTTTATTAAATTCTTCAGACAAACACACTCTAGTGTTTCTGGACGAAATGTAAAGCGTGGGGCTTGTCTCCGAGCAGACGTTTGGTAGCACTTGTTACATTTAAATAATCTCCACGAGAGACAGTGTGAGAAAATGAACGGCAAGCTGTGAGTGCAGATGTTGTCATCCCAAACCCAGAGCTTTCCCGTGGAGTCGTGATTATCAGGATGAGTGACACACGACGCGTCTGTCAAAATCTCCTGTGTGAATAAAAGCATCAGAATAGATCTGTTACTTTAGCGTTTTCACATCACTCACCTGTTGCGTTTGCTCTTTGATCCACAATCTTCATCTGTATCATCATCATCATCAGCGAATGGAGAATACGAGTCGTCGTCTGTTGACGATACAGGCACATTTGACTTTTAAAAGCGTTGCGTTCAGAAGAATAAAAGTCTACAATATAATTATTTAAATTATGAATATGTGAATTAAATGTTTAAAGTGTTGATTCTATATTTAAACCACTTGGTAATACAACAAAAGCTGTCAGGTTGTTCATCTGTAAAGTAAAACCCGAGAACGAATTCGCTGGAACGGTCATATTTAAATTGCAGAAGTCAAATAGATTAAGGTCATCGATAGATAATATCCTTGAAACGGCAATATAACTAAATCAATACAGATGAGAAGCTGGATGGGAAATCAAGCCAAGCATATAATAACTTCCAGACAAGATCCAGACTAATTCAATATTTGTTGAGCTATTTCATTGGATTAGTGCCTTTACGTAATCCACGAGTACCGCCGGCGGTTTGTGGGTGTATTAATGTCACTCGAGCATCATTATCTCACAGTGAGGATTAAACTTCTGTGTGGAGTTCAGCCCCTTCGCATGAATGTGACCCTGAATTTCACAGCAGGATTCATGTGTCATGATCACCGAATTACAGCCCTGAAAGTGTCAGCTAGGGACTGGAAACTACAATCCAGTTGCCAGCGATGAGATCCAGAAACGACCATCAGCTCTCACCTAAAGAGTCTTTTTTGCGTTTATGTGGCGGATCCTCTATGATGCGGTTGAGGTCTCCACGGTCTTTCAGATCCACCGGTTTTTCCCATACTGACAGGTGCATTGTGGGGTTGAAGAAAAATACCCTGTCGTCTCCCGTCCACACCACACACCTAGACAGAAGAGAACAGATGTCACGCACGCCAACAATCTGACAGTGTTTTGTGTTTGGCTCACAGATGGCTTCGAAATCCCAACGAATGACAAAAATCTGCCAGAGAGAGACCGAAGAGACCCAGACGGGACTGTGGGTCACACCGAAGAGCTGAGGACGACTGGGATCGGTTTGTTTACTATGGACTGTGACGTGTTTTACCTCACCAGACGGTTTTCTATTTCAAACTCATCCCTCATGATGACAGATCAGGAGATTTTTAACAGATCAAATTCACGATATCTCCGACCTCAAGTTTCGACTATTACGCATTTTAGGTACTTGTCATAAATCAAAAAGTGACACAAAATGGCCGCCCTGGATATTTTGGCGTCGCGATTATAATTTCGGACCCATTTCGGGTCTGACGTGATGCGTGTCGGATGAAGTATTCATAGATTCCGCGGTAGTCTGTGAGGTAATTTGATACAACCTCACGCCAACCATGACAAACCAATTCTGACATTTCATTTTGCTTCCCCATCACATCAGTGCTGTAGAACTGACCCCATGATATTAAAAAATCTCTGAAATGGCACATCCGCTCAGCTCATATGCAGTTATTCATAGCGCAGACAGATGGCTGGCACTGCTCACATGCTTTATTTATATTTCCTATAATATCGCAGGGATTCTGTGTTTGTGGATCACATCCGTAAAACCTCTGTATATTTATAAAACAATAAGCATAAACTAAGCTTTAAAGGCCGGGAACTCTTACTGAAGACACATTTATCCCTTTAGAATGAGTTTTTTATAGACCTAGAGACTTAAAGGTTATGATTTCTTTTCAATTTAACAAGACTCTCTACTATAGCAGCCGGTCCACTGTATGAAATTTAGCAGCATCTAGTGGTGAGGTTGCCAACTGCAACCAATGGCTCGCTCCACCCCTACCTTTCAAAGCACTACGGTGGCTGACAGGGGACTATGATGTCGTCATGTTTTCGCTTCTTTGCCGAAGGAGATAACGTATGTACGAAACGCGCTCTGCAGTTTGTCCCTTTAGGGCTACTGTAGAAAAAACATGGTGAATTCAATGTAAGGCGACCTGCCGTGCATGTAGATGGAAAAGCTCATTTTAAGGAAATCAAAACACAACGCTTCATTATGTAAGGTCTTTATACACCTCTGAAGACATAGTTTTGTTAATTATTTTGCATTTCTGTCAAAAGATCCTTCAAAAATGACACACTGGACCTTTAATATGCAGAGACAAAATATATATATATACATATATCTAGAACCAACAAATGGAATTTAATTTACTCTATGTATAAAAAGATACAAAAAAGACATCGAGATCTCAGACTTGGAGGAAAATGTAAAACGTAAGGAGTTTTCTGAGTTGCGTTTCATTTAAAAATTCAACACTGCTTAGAAGAATAAAAAATAGAAACAGAAATGAGAAAATTGTTTGGAGGTGTAAAATGAATGTAGATTGTAGAGGTCAAATAATCGGGATTTTGGTCAATTTGATGATAAATGTTTAAATTCATAGTGAGATCTTCAATGATCTGAGCTCAGTTTGCGACATTGTCGAGATCACTTCTGAAACACTAATGGAGACATTTGCGAGATTTGCTGATACTTTTCCTGTGGAGAAATAACTGAAACGCCGAAGACTCAAGGAAAGTTTTCATTTTCCATTTAATCTCAGTGAGAAAAACTGAACTACGAGATGTCATCTGTGATTTTCTTTTCACACAAGGAGGCACGTGTGAGATGTTCTGGGGTCTTTTCTTTCCAATTAATTTTCTTAATCTCTACATTGCAGCAATTTAAAGATTATAGATTTATTTCCTGTGGGTCTCCGCTCTTTACGTTTTTATATCCAACAAGAATCTCATCTGAACTGGATAATTATGCAACAGCTCGTGTTTCTGAGAGTCCCCTGAAGCCCGAGGGTCTCGAGTACGAGTTAAATGCAAAGATTTACCAGTGAATTTGGCTCTGTGAGTCAACAAAAGCTGAACGCGTTAAGCCGGGATGCCTGCGGAGCTGCAAGAAATTATGTTTGTGCGTGTATGTTTGTATGCAGTGAGGGAAAGCACCGCACTCCTCTGGCAGAGAGAAACATCTTGCATAACACATTGTCATAATGCAGGTTTGTGTTTGTGTGTCATTGCATCTGTTTCCACTATATCACAATTCCATCATCAAACACTGAGAAAGTGACATGTGTCATTTAAATGGCTTTATAGCCGTTATATGAGATGCAACCACAATGTGTAATAATGTGTTGGATTTTATACCTTATAGGCTAACCCATAGACAGCTTGCACCTACAATACTGCCATTTTAAATGTATTGCTGATTAACTTGCAGAGTTATTTATAAGTTATAAAAATGCGTCAGATTGAGGATTAGCATTGCAGTTACCATGGTGATCCAGGTATCGGTGTAGATGCAACCGGCCCATTATCTTTGGGCGAACTGTCCTCATCCATGTTGACTTTAAAAGTCTCATCCTAGACACAAATACACAGTATATCAGCATAACATCCAAGAGCGAATGATAATGTTAAATGTGATGATACAGTAACAGTCAAATACAAAGTGAGCACTTTGAGTTAGAATATGGCTATTTCATTTCGCCCACAAGAAAAACAAAAATGTATAATGCTTTAGTATTTACTATAGTAAGCTGTAGGAAAGCTATTTGAACCTTACCAGAGTAACTATTTAAGTGTACTACAGTATTTACTAGGCTACAGTTGATCAAGTCACTATTGTTCATACTACAAAATATTGAAATATACAGTATAGTCTTCTAATTAATATAAAGTAATACAGCATACTAGAAATGAATGTAGCAAATACTGCTAAATTACTAAATTTTACTATAGTAGATACAAAAGTGCACTATTGTATTTACTGCAGGTTATAATTCCACTACAGTTAACACCACAGAATACTGAAGTATGCATGAACAAAGTATACTAATTTCTATAATGCACTACAGTAAACAATATTTTACTACAGTTTACTATAGTAAATACCAAAGTGCACTATAGTATTTACTACCGTTGATGATCAAATCACTACAGTTAATACTACAGAGTATTGTTGTGTACTGTTCATGAAAAGGTGTATTGATTTCTGATATGTACTACAGTATGAGACAATTTACTACAGTTTACTATAGTAAATACCAAAGTGCACCACAGTGTTTCCTACGGTTTATTATTTCACTACAGTTAATACTATAGTACAGTATATGAACAAAGTCTACTATTTTCTATAATTTAGTACGGTATACTATAGTAAATACCAAAAGTGTACTTCCGTGTTTAGTACTGTATTTATCACTATAGTTGACACTACAGAATACTGAGGTATACTGTACATTAACAAGGCATAGCAATGCCTACAATACATACTGCAGTTTACCACAGTTTACTATAGTAAATACTAAACAGTATTTTATCATGTGGTTATTCTAGCTTAACTTCAATTATCTAACTTCAATAGGTTACAGGCCACATAATAAAACATTGTTTTCATTGTGTTCAGCACTAAACACACACTCGGAATTACCCAGTTCCTACATGACCAACTGATGGAGACTACTAACTCTCCACATCTGTTGGCCTGGAGCCTCGCTCTGTCTTTACGGTCAAATGAATGATCATTCTGGGTAAATTTCTCGAATTAATCTGGCTGAAAAGTTTTTAAAAGCCATTACCTATCGGGGCACAGCGGTACACCGCACTCGAACAAAAGCCATTATAAACTCCATCTTAATTGGACTCCAAATTTGATTTTGCCGCAGTTTGACCTTTACCACAAATCCGTTTAATTTCACCCTCAAAGAAAACTTGACATGATTTTCGTTGAGACCAAAGGTCCGGAAACAAATGAACTGACAAGTGATGCCCATTATGTTGATGTCGCCAAAAACACGGGTTTAAGTATCAAAAATACAAATGAATGAATGAAAAACCTCAGGTTTAGTGCGTGGGTTTGGATCAGGGTGGAGAACGAGGGCGTCCGCGCTAGGCGTCTTCTTCAGTTCCAATATCTTATCTGACAATGAGAAAGACAAATGATCAATATTCTGCCGATGTCGTCTCCTTAAATCCACATTGTCTAAAGTGGCTCATCAATAGTAAATATTGCAAAAGACAATTCCCTGTAATGCATGTCAGGAATTATAATTAAACCTTTAAACATTTACTCCGTCTGCTAATGAAATTGTTATGCTATTCAATTTCATTAATGTATTCCTGAAATGAAAACACTGCACATCAGTTTATAATTAAACCTATTTCAGTTTTTCTATTTTAAGGCAGAACAATGATCCAGCAATGATGGGTGACTTCATTTACATACAGTGAATCAATATATATATACATTATATGTGCAATTAAATATTATTCGTGTGATTTCATTGCTTAGCTTTTTTATCTAAAACTTTCACATGTGAAGCACCGTATGTACAGTATACGGTATAATATTGTATTTATGCTAGAGATCCAATACAATATAATCTACATGTACAATATAAAATAATAAAACAGAGCAGTTTTCCGCGTTATCTAAGTGTTCAGCAAGTCAATAAGGCATACAAATAAAATATAATTTTCCAAGCAACGTTTGAAAGTTCTGAAAAGAGATTTCAAAAGATTTTTAACAGAAATTGATCCGAATAAATCACGACTCCAAATGCCACTGAACGCATGGCAGACAAAATCAATAGGAAGAAACCCACTGTGACCGGCAGTGATGGTTAAAAGCATTATACACAGCATTGTCATTCACTTTAGTTAGTTTTGGACGCACTCGAGCGGAGTCTGGCCTAAAATAATTTTTACTTCTCGATGGAAAGCTTTGAAATGAGATGTGGCCAAGAATAAAGTGGAAATCAAAATGTGCTGCTTGATCTTTGGTCCTGAATCAAATGAAACTCGAATTGAAGTCGCATATTGAAGCAAGTTTGACTTTACACAAACTCGACAGGGATTATATGGTTAATATTCTAAATCAGTGCAAAACTACAAAACAAATATTTACTCTAAAAATGTACATTACATTTCCATAGGCGTAATTTACGGGTGGGACATGTCCTCACTGCTTTTTGGAAGAAATTAAGAAATGCTTGCGGAAGGTGTGTATTGTTTTGGGGAAAAATGTGTGGAAAGCTCAGGATGCGCCACTTTCTCACCGTCTCCCGCTGCTCCACAGTTAGATCTGCAGAAGACAGAGAGCCACTACTCCAGAAACACGGCCAGTATGAAATGCGTGCATCATCCGTACTTGCGGCGCTTGCTTTTGCATCCAGTGTCCAAGCACAAAATGCGTAAAACCAATGACATTTTTAATCATAAGAATAAACTGTTTTTAAGTGTAATGCATCGCAACAGCCAAATGATCTTCCCCGAATGACAGTTTGGGAACCACATACTGTGATAGCTGGAGTGGAAAAGCAGAGTACATATGATAAATATTCTCAACGAGTTATTACAGAAACAATTGATTAAAGTATTGTTTTTGTCATCCCTGCTCCCACCACTTTTCAAAACAAAGGTACGCCTCTGTTCCATGACTTCCATTTCCGTTGGCCTAGAGATCACACTTTAAAAAGTCAAGGTTTTTCGTGATCACAGGGACTAAATACGAGAGGGCCAGCGTGAATCTGAAACGACTTGTTTTATAAAACATTCAAAGCTGACATATCCCGATTAAATTTGCATGAAACTCTTCTGGCCCTATAGCAACTCTTACAACAAGCAACTGCTTTGCAATTAAGGTCGAATGAAGATTCTGTTTGATTTATATCAGTTATCATCTCGACGCTGGAAGCGATGACTGGGATTCTCTCATCCACGCCTACGTCGCTCATTTATCTGTTTCTGTCAGAAGACACGCTCGCGTGGCATGCGACCACTCTAAGTCTTACATTCATAACAAACAATGGTGTGTCGCTACTGACTGCTTGTGTCAAGCTGTTTGAGTCACGATAAACATGCTCTGTGACGGAAAATGCAGAACTGCAGTGAACAAAAATACAAAATGAATTCAAGTCAGCTTTGAAGTTGTTAGCAAGCAAGTCAAAAGAAGCTGTGCTTTGTGACCACAACAGAAGTGAACCGTTTACGGGAGTGTTCTCAGGCTCAAAATAACGTAAAAAAAGTGTCAACACAAAAGTGATATAAGCTTACATGTAATGTAAATTCAAAGAACACAAAAACAAACAAAAAAGTGTTTTGCTTAAATACATTTTTTAAACATTAAAATATAATTAATAATAAAATAATGAAAATTAATTATAAATAATAATTAAATATATACATTATATGAACATTTCAAAACTTTTTGCGTTTTTCTGAATTTACTATGTATAGGAATGACTATTCATCTTTGTTTCATTATGTGAACTATTAACAATATTTCTCCCAAATTTCAAATTCAAATTCAAATTTTGTTTATATTTGCACTTATTTGCAGAAAATGAAAACTGGAGAAACAAGTCAAAACAGCAGAAAATATGTTCCGTTCATATTCACTTTTAAATAATACAACAGCGATATTCATGTAGTTTAGAAAAGTACAAAATTATATTTTTTATGCGATAACCTGGATAAACCTTTTATCACAGTTTTCATGTGTCTTGTCATGCTGTCATTCTTTCGCATTGCTGTTAGACGACTTTGTCACTCCTGAGGTTTGATTTTGGTGAAATTCGACAAACACTGGACTGAAATGACCACAATACATCTACACATTTTAATTCCATTAAATAAAAATTTGGAATGGTGTCATGAATCACGTGATGATTGGAAAAGCAATACATATTATCATCCTTTTCTGTGTGTACCAAAAAATAACAAAAGTGACAGGGCGATGCTGTAAAAATAAATAAAAGTATCCTTAAGAATTGACTGCAGGGTAGAAACTTTGCAATAAAGTTGTCAAAGAAATCCACAAATCGATGCAGTTAAGAGACTTAGAAGCCCATTTTAGAGAGAGAGAGCAGACAGATAATAACACGAACAAAACTAGTAGGGACTGGGATAGAAACACATTTTAAAGAAGAACATTTTAAGGCAAAGGTTATCTACTTTCCAACCAAATCTAAATAAAAAATAATTTATATAAGGAAAGGTGACACTCACAGTGATATATAATCAGAGGCTTGGAAAAGAAATCGCAAACTACTATATTACAACTTCTCACTGTTTGTTGTGACATTGCGTTTTAAATGTGTTTCTATATTGTGTATAAACACACCTGCTCGTCTTTGCTCTTTCCAGTTTCCAGTAAGCAGTGTTACTCCAGGAGCATTGAGCGATGTTACCGCGGTAATGTGTGAGGGCAGGACATGTCCCAGCAAACCCTCCCAGCTGCCGCGTGTACCTGAATGACACAAAGAGAACAATCTGTTTTTCTAAACATGAACTGGGTCATTCCTTCTGTGCAGAACCTGACCGTCAATGTGGTTTGGGCTCAATAAGGCCCAAAAACATACTTAAAAACTTAATGGGACAGTTTACATAAAAATGAAAACCATGTCATTGTTTATTCACCCTCATGACTCCGTGAAACACAAAATAATTATGTTTCTAAAGATCTTTTAGTGGTTTTGTGTCCATACGTGGAAGTCAATGGCCCTTTGTGTAGTTTGGTTCTTTAAAATACCTTTTCTTTTGCGTTCTGCAGATGACAGCAGCATGAATACATGATGGGGTGAACTATCCCTTTAAACCACAAACCAAAAAAGGCAAACGCACTCCTCAACAAACATGTATAAATCTTTCTCAGTCCAAAAATGCATATCAGCTTTAAACGTGAAAAGCATCACAGCATGGCTTCACAAATTTAGATTGTATCACCGCGAGGCGAAAGCGTTTCATTACACACGCTCAACTTATCAAAGCTTCAATCAAAAGTTCTTCTGACTAGTTAAACGTTGAAAGATGCTGGAAGCAACACGAGCCATATTTAACCTTTCATTTTGTAGAGTCCGTCTGAATTCTGCTCGACAGACTCGGCTTGTTCATAAAGGTTAATTACATTTGTCTTTAGCTGTGGGCCGGGCATTGCTGAAATCCAGAGGGGTTGACGGATTGTCAGGTTGAATATGTATGTGGCATTTCCACTGGCAGGGGCAGCAGATGCTAGGCTTTATTTCAGCTTTCGCTTTCTGTAATCTGCCTTTTATGAATATCTCGGAAAATAAATGAACCATTGAAACGGTAAACTGTTATCCATAACACATTCATAAACTGTTATATCATTTAAATATCGTTCTATATAGAGACTTTGTTTCTATAGAGACAAATATGCTTCAAAATAAACTAAATGAGTTATTGAGCAAGTGCATAAGAAATCTGTCAAAACTCTTACAATAATGATTTATAGTATAAGGATTCTTTCACAAATGTCAGTTTGAGTTCGTTTGACGTCAACCCATGTCAAGATAACTACGTAAAGTGACCTGCAATTTTACGTTTTAAACATAGATGGCGATAGCGAGGCAAAAGGGGACAAGCGCGGTTTCAGCGGCAACAACATAAATAAACGTGATGTGGGCCAAACTTAACCGGTAGAACGCCGCAAAGAATCAACAACTGTTGAGTAGTTTTAATGTAATTGAATACAATTAGTATACAATAGAATATTAAAATAAATTAATATAAATGGATATTAAATTGTTATATTGTAACCAAACACAGACCGGAAGTGAACATCAGGCCAGGTGTGTGCGTCCAATGAAACCATCTTTTCTAGAACCACCAACCAACAAGACGCTCTACCAACAAAGCAAACGGATCAACAACGTGGAAGTTAAACATCCGTCAATCGTCATTTGCTATCTGTTTTTATTTTCTAGATGAATTATGCATTACGGGAGTTAAATGAAGAGGGAGATTATGAGATCTGCTCATTAAAACATTTAATGGAGCGTGAACTGAAGATTTGCATCTGTTCGCTAAAACAATATGGCTGTTAATATTGCTTTCAGATCTATAAGACACGCACAGACACACAAATATGGTGTATTGATAACCCTGGGCAGCTTTCAATCATTAACACACTTTTCGATGTCTGCTTTGTACATTAGCCTTCATTTATTACACTCAAAGTTGAGTCTCGCCCGTGGTTTTTCATCAGCCTTCAGAAAGAGTCTCTCATGTATCTCATCCATATTGAATTAGCTGCTTGTGTTGCGTATAAAATATGCTTTAATGGCTACAGGCATGCGAGCCTCCATTAAAGGGTCCGTCTTTCAGCTCAGTCATTTAATAATTAAAAGCGTAAGATCATGAAGCAGATAAGAGGATTCAAGCTACCTAAAGCAACAGTGGAAGTGTAGTCTACATGTTGATGTTAGCAGGCATGAAATGAGTTGCCCTAAATCATGTTGGAGTTAATATTGCATGTGCTATCATTAGCCGGCGTTAACTTTGTTATCTACAAAATTACTTGATAAGAGTGCATCTATTGTAGCTTATGACATATATGACATAGCTGTGAAAAAATGGAGGCTTAACAATAACAATTGACCAGTTCAGCAAAATTTGCTTTGTGGCACATCCTGCGAAAAACCGAGCCTGAGCCGGGTAAAACGGGGTCAAAGCACAGAGATGACTCTAGGGGAGGTTAAGAGTTTGATGCGTTTTGATGTCAGGACTGACAGGCTAGGGGACAAGAGCACATTATCTATAATCTGTTGTTATAAAGGCATCAAACAGAGACAGTGAAAGCGTTTGGAATGACCTAGACATGACAAATGGCTGCTGTGAAACCTTTACAGCAAAGATGATGTGCACTGAACGTTTCAGGTTCGACTGAGAGGTCGAAAATGAGCATCCTGGCTGTCTATTACTCTAAGGCTGACAGTTTGTTATACACGGTTTATTCACGTGTGCTACCAGTGTACTTCTTTTGAGCTAACCAAGTATGCATTCAGTCTAGTTCCCAAAGTTCTCAAAAGTACAGAAAGAAAATCTGTCAGTATCCACATTTTTCGCACTGCGCATAATCAACCATCATACCTTGCGTATGCGCGTAGGGCTGATGCTTAAGACTTCCGGTTCGCCGCTTGATCCCATTGGTTACCCAGTACCAAGTTAGCTTGAAAGCTTTTAAACAGACGTTGTAATACTTCTGTTTCATTTAAAACGGCATAATGTCAAAGAGCAGTATCTACATTTTTCACAGGGGGCGCAGGGGCATGAGTTTTTTTACATAGAGCGTAAAAAACAACTTTGTTTCTCACCACAAGAAGTTGGACAGTGAAAACTACTGGGATTATGACATCAAACTCCAGCCAGCAGGCACATTTGATATCTCATCTCATGTTCGTAGACGGCCAAGAGCTTTACATTTATAAAAAAAATCTTTGCCATAACCATCAACAGTTCACATTTCTAAAGGGGAGGATGCTGAGTGCAGTTTTCTTAACAGGGAAGGTTTTGATAACCACAGCAGATATAAATAAATCTGATGACATCGTGTCGGATCTTTTTTTAAATAATGTAGTATTGGAGAAATCTGGATGCTTCAGTGTGACTGGTTCTGTTATGTCATGTAGCGATATAGCATGCTAAATGTGCCATTATTATAATGTCAAGTAGCCCTGGATATATGCATCATGTGTTAATAGTGATGTACTATGCTATAACGATAAAGTAAATAACGAAGAAAACAATATGTTGTGATGTTTTTGAGAGGGGCAGAATGTAGTAGTCAGAGCTAAGACCGAGCCGTCTTTAAATGTCATTTACTTTACGCTCTTGTTGTGTCACGCGGTTACACTCGTTTGTAAGGTTTTCAAAACTTTCTGTGGCCTTTTACCCCAAAGATTCTTTGAGAAACTTTATTTTTAACCATTAACAGACATGTTCTCTAACATAGGATGCGTGCGTCCAATGAAACCACCGATACATACGTTTAATATAAAGGGTAGTGGTTTACTATAATGGCATATTCTAAGTATACTGAAATAGCCTATTAAATACGTTTTACATAGTTTTACTGTCTTAAAAACATCGGGTTCGAGCAACCTGTACGGAACCTGACCTTATTTTTCCAGAGTTCATTTAAATTTTCTTGTAAATCTAGTAAAATACTTGAAGAGCAAAGATAGTAATTATGTTACTGTAAGTTTACATGAAGAAAACTTTCAAGTATACTTCACAAACAAGTAATGTATATATAGATTTTTTATTAGTTTTTCTTTGCTACAAGTATTGATAAATGTAAATATAATTTCCGTGTAGTACCTGCAGTATAAGCAAAAACGGCTGAAAATAAAACCATTTTTGAAATAGTAGAATACTATTAGTACACGTCATGTGCTTATCAGTCCACGGTTTCATTTAAAGTTGAATTCCAAAGCTGCTCATCTTCCGCTCTATACTGAGTGTTTTTTTTATCGATGTCTTTTCTTTTGGCTAAAACCTAATTTCAGCTCTGTCTTTATTCCCCTCAAAAAGTGGCTTCCAATGGTTCAATTTTGTAATATATAGCCAAGGCAAAGAAGCAAAATAAAATCAAATTTTGTGGGATTCTTTA
Source organism: Barbatula barbatula (assembly GCF_947034865.1). NCBI lineage: Eukaryota > Metazoa > Chordata > Actinopteri > Cypriniformes > Nemacheilidae > Barbatula > Barbatula barbatula. Next base: position 2,441,575 of record NC_136779.1, read on the forward strand.
ACAAGAGACTTTTTTTCTTTGCCTTAAATTGCCCCCTTTATATCAACTATGTGGGCTCAAAAACATCGAAATTAAATTTTATGAAAGTTTGCCTGAAGAACAGGCAGCCGCGACCATGCTATGAATGCCAAAATAGCAGCTTTCGTGTGAACCGCATTTTGAATATGGCAACGCTTTCCAAGAGAACGCTGTTATTTCGGGAATCGTTCACAGCCCCTTTTAGACCACCTGCACTTACTGCCTCTGCACGCTGAGGTCTGTAGTGACAACACCTTCAGACATGTGAACTTATCACATCAGATCACATTTAAAAGCTTTAGAAGAGTCGAGCTGAAAACAGCCTCTGCATGCATTCGTCATAAAGCTCGAGGTCATTTGCAACAAACCCGCTGTGCATCCTACTAATTTGTATCAATTTACAGTTCCTGTCATGCCCATGTGATCAAGAAAATAATCACTGTTTATTTATGTGAGGAAACAGAACAGCGTCTTCATTATGAATGAGGCTGTATAGTCATTGGAGACATAGGGGTATGAATGCAGACCGATGACTCCATGCTTCACTAGCTTTAGATTATATTCAGATAGAGCTAGACTGTGTGTCCATTTTTACAAACCTTTTATCACATCAAAGGCCCTTTAAAAAGGAATGAAAGTTCACAAAAGCAGCTCTGAAAAGACAATGAAGAATGAGCAAACTGAATTGAGGAATCACTTGAGATGTTTCTTCTAAAATGTCTATGATGCAAAAAAACATTTGACAGAGAGAATACATTCATTACATACATAACATTCATTGCCAATTTAAACGAATTAAAGAAACGGCACGCTATACGGAAGGGTTTATAACATGGCGAAATGAACTCCCTGCGGATAATTCCATTTGAATTAAATTTTAATTTAAGTGTGTTTTATTGGCATCATGACAATTGTAGATATGTATTGCAAATGCATTTGCAACTGGGCTGCGTACAACTTATGCGAATGTGTGTACAGGAAGAAGAAAAGAAAAAGTCAAATACCTCACGAGTTTCAATGCGTTATACTTTACTCCAAAATAAATCTGAAATCTCACAATGATCTAACACAATTACACATTTACTTTGAAAACGAAGCCGATAAATAGATAGATTTTTTAATAATTAATAAATAACAATTTTACACCGGAATCACTTAAATGGGTCATATGGCGTGAATATGTGTTTTCTGTGTCTTTGGTGTGTTATAAGTTGCCCATGCATGTATTAGAAACGTAAAATTGCAAAAATTAAAGTGTCGGAACAAAAGACGCATTCTATCTAAAAGCGCAACACAAATCTACGTCAGTTCGTGGTATGACTTGACTAAGACCGCCCAAATGTTTAAGCAAGTAAGGTGGGCGTACCTGTCAGTACAATTGCTTTGGAGCCTGATGTTCCAAATATGGTAAAAGGTGTTACATTTCCGTCACACTCTTGCAGTATTTGATCAATCACTACGCACAACGATAACTGGCCAATCATAGCACACCTCGCTTTTCAGAGAGGCGGGGCAAAGAGGAGATACAACGAAGGGTGAACTATTCCTATAATAACAATTCTAAATAAATACAAAAATAGATCAAATAAAATATGAATGCTTATATTCCAATAGATAATATAAAACAATTAAAATGATATAATCCTTGGATAACGCAATGCGGCACAATAATTGTTTAATCATGATTTTGGAGACCAAAATAAAATTTTAAATCCATTACACAACCTTATTACTCTCATTTGAACCCAACGTCAAGAAATCTCAAGTAACACGCTGACAGTACAGTAATAAAGCATACCGCACCCAAAAGCCCTTCTTCATCCTTCAACGGTGCATGTCGGGTTTTAATATTGATGTCGCACATCCATAAAACTGTACTTGCATCATAGCACAGATCACTTTTCTGGCTGTAGTCTTTTACAAACAAAGCACAACAATATCACACAGCATGAAACATCTTTCCTTAATTGCTTGATAATCCAGACTCGTTTTATTAATGACAAACTCAACAAGTCTCTCTTCACCCTTGCATTTAAGACCTCGTCCTGCCAAAACTGGTATCAAAGAAACAAAGGAACAGAAAGTGATCCAGTTCAGTCCCACGGCACATCAGACGAACATCAGAACCAATGAGCGGAGACGTGCGACGCATCTGCCAAGAAACACAAGCGTTTTAACTCCAGAGACGCCTGCTGGCCCTGTGAAGCAGTCTGTTTCCTTTCACTCCGACGCTTCTTGTGAGCGAAATGAAGTGGCCCAAGGGCGAGTTTTCGGGAGAGATGAATTGAACATTAAAAGCTGTACTTAAAACTCTTTCTTAATTAATTTTGGGAATAATTATGAAACGCCCAGTGTGGGTTTTAGTTTAAAGAGATTTAAGTTATCTGGGTTTGGACCCACTTACCAAAACGTGAGGCTTTGATTGGATAATGGAGCTCGCTGTGAAGTATTATTGCATTCATTATTTGTGCCTAAACTAATCTCGGTTATAATAAGCGTGAAATTGATACACGATATCTGAAAGATGCTTTGCTTTAGATGTGTGTTCTTGTTCAGATATCTCAGACTCAAAGGCGGTGTGACAAAGCAACCCACAGTCCGTTTTCAACATCTGGTTTTTAATGATGCCATGTTTGAAATAGCAACACATGGCCAGTCATACCACAATGGTCTTGGACGATGTCATTTTGCCGTCATATCGACATTACAACGTCATTTTACAAGTCCTTTGCATGGCAGCACTTACAGTACTGTGAAAGCATCTCACTGCCCCCTACAAGTGGCACTTTAATCAGACTTATTACGATATTTGGGAAATAGTTTCATACAGTTCATACAACTACAGAATGGCAAGCCCTCAAAGTTCCGCACAAATTCTCTCTATAGATGATTTGTGAAACGTCTGCCATTCTTTGCTTTGGAAGGATGTCACGCCTCAGCAGTGCATTGTGGGATGCCAATAAGGCTTGCCGTGCCAGGGCTGCCACCCCTAGACTTACTAATCCCCCTCAACAGATCCATCTAAAGAGCAGGTAAACAAAAGACCTCCAATGCGTAAGATTAATTTGGGAAGAACACAGAGCGGCTAAATTGTACAGGCACAGAGAAAGTGAGGGACGGGATTTAGTCAGATTGGGCATCAACTTTGAAAACCGAAACATTTGCATTTTAGCTCACAGGTAACTTAATTCACACATGGAATCGACTATTTCTCATGAATATCCTTGCAATTAAATAGGGAGAAAATGGAAAGTTGCGTAGGTATCAGATATTTCTCCCCAGAAAGAAGCAGAAATCTCTCCATGATAGTTTCAGATGAGATCTCAACCATGCCTCAGATTTGTCAAGTCTGCAATTAAAATTCACAAAATGAACTCCACATCCATACTGGATTTTATCAATTGTCTCCTTTGTTTCCATTGTTTCTCCTAAACTATTTTAAACAAAAAATCTGTGATCAAATGAATACTTGAAACACAGCTGAGAAATCTGGGCAGATCTCCAACATCTCCATTCTCAGATACATTAACTGGGTTACTGTCAAACAAGAGTACAGACCTCTAACAACTCAGATACATTAAGCTTATGTGTGAACAAGTACAAGAGAAAAATCGACTTTAAAATAAAGGCAGCGTATCGGACATCAAAGTCTACAGAAAAACAGATCAATAACTGCTGTTTGATTCTTAAGTTAGGGGAGTGACCACAACCCTTCACCTATTGACCAAAAATGGGCGATAAACTCAGAATTTACAGACAAATCTTAAAAAAGCCTCTCTTGTGTTGGTGAAAACGGTCAATACATCCAGCAGGAACCTCTAACCGCCGGTCAGAGAGGAGGCAAGTCGATAGATCTTTTACCCTTAAGTCCAAAACACTGTATACAGTCCAACTGAACATTCTGTCATTTTTTTTTCATTATACAAAAATGACAGAATGTATCTCTTGATTTAATTCCAGGTTACACCTAACAAGAACAAACACAACTAAAGTCGTCCGTGATCAACACATCACAGACTTTCATGTACTGTAGATGCTTCTTATACTGCACGCTGCACACAAGGTCCTTTCTTTCGTTCTGGCGTGTGCTTTGACTTCAGTCTGTGTGCCTTGTTCTGTTTGTCTTTCAAATGAATATGGACTTAATTGGAGATGTAGATAACCGAATGTGGAATGTACTCCGGTCCCCTGAAAATACTGTGTCAATAGAGATTACAAGAGCGAAGCAAGTCAATTACTCTAAATGCCAGCCATTTTCCATCTGTGAAGAACACCTTGTGTTTTTAAAGGTCGCCTAAGGTCTTTAGACAGATCTGTTGAATCTTTCTGCTCCGAGATCTACATTCAAGATAAATGGAACTAATACTAATACTAATACAAGTACACCAACACACAGCTGTTTGTAACTTTGAAATGATCTCAAAGACTAACACGTGCACGTAAGTGTCCTGCACGTACCTCAAATTTAAGTTCTAGCCCGGGCCTTGTCCGATCGCTTGTCAGAATTATCAGCCCGAGTCCGAATGACGCCTGTTTTTTTTTTGTACTTCGACAGGCTGTTGCAGGCATTTTGTTTAAATGGCAAATTATTCATATACTACAGACCTTTTATTAAGTTAATGTAGAAAAATGTTTGGATCATTTTTATGCTGAACGCATAGTTTGAATTCATGATGTGAATGAGACTGTTGAAACCGTTGCAGCCATTAAAATTCATTTTAAAATTATGTTTTGTTTCATTTCTTTTTCACGTGTTTTTGTTAGTTTGTTGCTCAGACACAGAGCTGCTTAAATTCCTCTTTTAGCTTCGGCTGTTCGGCACAAATGGTAATTGTATTCAAGTGTGCTACTAGTCTACTTCTTTTAGGTAAAAAATGGGAAAGTATCCTTAAAGTTAACATTTTATGCACTTAAAATTACATTTAAGTATACTAGACTTGTACTGATGGTAAACAGTATATATACGTCTACTTAAAATAAAGATATGAAAAAATCAAGAAACGCCAAAATAGGAACACTGTAGTATACTTAAACTACTAAAGGAACACAGAAGTATACTTAAAGTGCAAACCAAATACAAATAATAAACTATGCGGATGAAGTTGAATTCCCCTAAAGAAGTACTGTATAATTTAAGTATAAAACCGACTCAACTAGTAGATTATAATAGTATACTGTACCAGGTAAGGTATATTTTTAACAACAAACTGTCCTACACAAATTGAACACATAAAGTATTGATCTAGTAAACTAGTAAAGCAAGTTTGTACTCTTACAATTAAAATATACGAAGTATGCTTTTATCAAAGAAAAAAGGTAATACTACAATTACTAGTACATGACACTAGTATGCATTCATGTACTGAATAAAATATACTTCAAATATACTTGAACTATTCCTTAAAGGAGTTATTGTATTATTAAGGTCACTTAATGTTCATTTTGAAAGGCAGCAAGGTACATCAATATCCAAAATATGTTTCCTTCCCTTTCTCACATGAATACGCTCCCTATTAAGTCACTGACCGTCTTCAGCATCGTTTTGATCAGAGTTCATACACGAAATGAAGGTAAATCTTCACAGAAGGTGAAATATTTACACATCTGAGAGAAGAATTTGATGTAAACTCTGTTTCTCTCACGGAAGAGAAAACATCAGAGTAGTTCATCTTCGAAAAACCTCTTAAGATGTTAAGAGTTAACGCAACGTGACTGTGACATCTCGGCACAAAAATCGGTGAGTGCCACTTTTGAACACAATGTGTCTTTGTCACATTACCCAGTAGCGGATGCCTTGAGACACCTCGGATTAGTTTAGAATTTAAAATCACTTGGCCATGATGGAGACTCACGCTGCTGAGTCAGCGCTGACGGTAATGCCTGGAACACTGGCCTTGTCCTAAAACACTTTTCCGACTCAAATTAAATGGAAACAAAGTCTGAGACAGACACTCACTTCTCAGATGAGTGGAAATTCAATCAAAGACACTGAGATCAGCGCACTTTTATGATGTAACGCTTTGCAAGACTGACATGTTGGGAAAACAAACCTCTTCCTTTCATGTGTACAAGTGTCGTACTGCCAATGTGAGAGATATTCGTCTAATCCAGCGAGTGTTTCTCAGATCTGAAGGAAACGTGCTTACCTTGTGCTTTTTAAGCAGAAAGAGAATAACGTCAAATATTTAAAAGCACCTTGAATACGTGTGATGCAACTTTCCCTTTAAAATCTGAATTTATTGAAAGACTTTCCTGTTTTAAAAAATATCAATTCAACGTGGACTATGATTTGTTGTACTCTTAAGATGCTGTGTTGTTTTAACACATGGTTGAGCGAAATATGGACAAACCCAATCGCTGGGTTGATAAGGTTAATAATAAACAAGGGTTGGACATTTTTAGATTAAACTTTTGAGCGGTTTGTTCATATTTTACAGGTGAGTGCCATCAAATAGTTCATATTCCTAGAAGAGATAAAAGCCAAAAAAGATTTAAAGCAGACTGAAATAAATACATACATTTAAAAAAAAACAGAACCCTGCTCAAAAACGTAATAGAAAATGTAATGGATTTACTGGTTAAAAGGGGAATTGCATTGTTTTAAATGGAAACTATAATGGTTTCTATTGGTATTAAAGGGGTCATATGGCACGGAAGATACTCAGCCACACACCTTTCATCAATACTTTTTGTTGGTTATTAACAGGCAGGTACGTTAGAAGTAAATGAGAATTGATCTAGGGTAGGGTAAATGCAAAATCAGAAATCAGTTCTATTGCAACCGAGATGCTGAAACTGTGGAAAAAAACTATGTAGAACGCAACTGTGCAAGCCACAAAAATAGCACCTTGCATTGAGTCACAACATATTTCGGCGGTATGACAAAACCATGCTCTTCGGCTAATTATAAGATCAGGTCATCGCAATGCATTATGGGGTAAGCCATGACGGATACATGACATTCTGCCTTTGGCAAATACATGTTATCTATCTCTCAAAACATCCTTCACGTCAGCACCTCGAAATGCTTTGTAGGCAGCTCAATAGGTTTGGAAACAGAACAACAGCATACGATAAAACCGGACTGAGAACTCATAACATGTCACGTTTGGCAGATAGTTCTATCGCCTGCCCTAAATATTTGTCTACCTCACACAACCTCACTGATCCATAACAACAGCACCGGTATATGTGATCCATCCAGATTCTGTTTTCTTACACTTTTCCCTGTTTGCGGGGCAGATAAAGCCCTATCCATCCAATATGAACCTCCCCGAACATTTTTCTTCGCTCTGTCAGGATTGTCGTGTTCAGAAACAGACCGATGCCTTTTCTAATATGTCCATTACCTTCCTCCTGTAGGGAGCTGGATGCCGGAACGCTGACACTGCCTCTTAAAGTTTGGCTTTAATTTGAAGGAAAACAACGATTTAAAGCGAACTCCTGTAGAGAAGAAATTCAAAGATTGAAAGATTTTAGTAATTACGCTGCAAAACGGCCCCAGGAGACAAACAACAATTATTTAATGTTGTGATGGAGACTGTGGTGATATACAACATCACAGTTTCCTTTTAAAGGGAAAACATGTCACAAACGCAGAAGTTTCACTTACTAGTTTCATTTCTACGCTAGCGGTCAAAAGTTTGACTGAAATGCTTCTCGTGATCTTAAAAACCTTTTGATCTTAAGGCATATGCTTAATGGCAAATCCATTTAGCCTGACACATTAAAGCCCCTTTTAGAATACCACACGTGCACTCTGAAAAATATTTTTTAAAGCTGCTCTAAACCCGGGTCCCATCATCCAACTGTCAGGTGAAAGACTCCGACTGAAGTCTTAAATTCTCTAAAGGTCTAATTGACATCTCTGAAGGTCTAATTTCTTTGCACGGGTCCTGTCGTACAGTGTGCCGGCAGCCGTCCATTAACATGCTTGACACTTCTTCATGAACTCACGCAGACAGTGGGAACAAGAAGATTTAATGGTTCAAAGGGACCTTACAGGCAAAAGACAAAAACACACTTAAAGTACACTTGGCGATACTAAGCATTAAGACCCGAAGTGAAAGTGATATTTATATCACGATAAGATAAATTCTTCAAACATGTCTACCTGGTTTGCAATAGAATGTATTTAAAACATTAAAGGAACAGTTCACACAAAAATACAAAATCTCAACCTCATGTCATTAAAAACCAATATGTGGAACACAACAGAAGGTATTTTGGAAATGTCTCAGTGGTCCGTGATGTTCGGTTACAAACGTTCTTCAAAATATCTTCTTTTGTGTTCTGCAGAAGAAATAAAGTCATACCGACATTTTCATTTTGTACCAAGTCGGAACTGGTAAACCTGGTAAAAGAATCAATACTTCACGTTTTATCAGATTTTCATGCTAAATGAGTCTATCGTGTGCTTTTCACAACAAAGACGAGTGAAGGCTTTAAACACAGCCTGTATTGAAATAAATCAAATGTGGGCGTATAATGTGTGCGGCGACAGGTGCTATTTAGACACTAGCTGTAATATAGATTCATTCACACAAATGCAAATTGTACACATTACTATTTTCTCTCAAATAGGGTGGAGTGTTGTGGGTGTATTTTGACATTCTGACTTTGGAACAAATATAACGCCTGTTCAAAAATAAACTCCCATGTTTACCACTCTATAAAAGTGTGATTTTATAAACTGCTCATTCATAGTCGAGGATTAAAATTGATCTGCTTTAGGAATACAGACGGAAACGGTTTCAAAATACGTTACATATTAACATTTGTACTTTCCAGAGAACAACACAGGTAAAGAAAGTCTGTGCATTAGTAATTCTGCATTCATCACAAAATTCGCTCTCTTCTTTATTCTTTTGAAGTGGTGGTTGCTATAATCGACAAAACAACATTTACACAAAAATCTTTGAGGTCCAGTGTATGACATTTAGCGAAATCAATTGGTGAGGATATGAATTGCAACCAAAGGCTTATACACCTCTGAAGACATGTTTACGTATATTGTATTGTATTGCATTTCTGTCAATAGATCCTCCAAGACATTACACACTAGACCTTCAACCTGAATTCAGCTAAGTGTCAAATGGTAGTACACCTGTAGGAAAATAACATGTTGTTTTATTCTATTGGCATACTGATTATCATTGATGTAACCATGTTTTACTGCAAAAAACCTTAGTTAAACCATAGTACATCGTTCAAATATGGTAACTATAGTAAAACTAGAGAGTAACCATTTTGTTGGTTTTATTTGTAGTAACATCCTCAGATTCTTTCAAACAGGTATACATTGATAAGGAAGATTGTTGAAAGACTTGGGCTTTCTGACATTCTTCCAAATTTCTTGCTTTGTGTTCATCTGAACAAAGACATTTATACAGATTTGGAACAACTTGAGGCTGATTTAATGAAGACAGAAGTGACATTTTTGGGTGAACTGTCCCTTTAACACCGCACTTAAACTAAAGCAAAGAGTAAGCTTTAAAGGGATACTTCACCCAAAAATGAAAATTCTGTCATCATTTACTCACCTTCGTGTTGTTCCAAACCTGTATAAATAGTAGGAAAAATTACTTTATAATGTATTTTGTTCTGTTGAACAAAAAGAAGACATTTTGAAGAGTTCTGAGGCACTTTTGACGTCCATTGTCATTTTTCCTACTATGGTAGTCAATGGGGGGAAACATCTGTGTGGTTACAAGCATTCTTCCAAATATCTTTCTCTGTGTTCATCAGAACAAAGAAACGTATGCAGATTTGGAAGAACTCGAAGGTGAGTAAACGATGACAGAATTTACATGTTTGGGTGAAGTATCCCTTTAAAGCGTCATCTCCAATAAATTATAGTTTAAAAGTATATCATCAAAATATTGTGATTTGTAACATAATAATAGATTAGTTTCAGAAGACAATTTAAAGCCATATATGAGGACTGATCTTCAATCAGAGAGACCTGTGACACGAGGACACGCAGAAGAGGAGAGAAAAGGACAGATGACCTTGAGAAGAGTTTGCAGGATAGTGAGAGGTCTCATAATATGGATGACGCGTCAAGCTAGAGAGTGAGGTTGAGAGATGGGGAATATCTGTGGAATGAAGCTGGGAGTACTCGAGAGGTCCGGGAGTTCATCTATGAGGCAGGATTCATTAAAATGAAGCAGGAACCTCTTTCTGTTGCCGTTCCCTGAGGTACAGGTGCGGGGCTGGAGTCTGGAGGAGAGGCACCAGAGGAATGAGAGCAATACACCATTCTGACAACGAGGGCTGTGTTCTCAATACCTGCTGTGCCGCCTGCCTAAACAGCATGTGTAGGCATCATATGCTTTTTCAAAATGTAAGCCAAGTTAATTCTGCCGCATCAGTAGAAAAGCAATCCCATAATGCTATGTGGCATGTTTAGTAAGAAAACAAGATCGAAAGGCGATGAAGAAAGCAAGAATATAAATATTTGTAAATTATTTAAAGATTTAAATTGAATTACAAATTGATCATTGTGTATGTGTAAGTCTTTTAGAGAATTGCATCACAATCTTGAGTTTCAAAACAGAGCTCAGAGCTTCAGAAGCAAACAAACCGTTCTGAAGTCAATGCAAGCATGTTCCTGCTTAGAATACACAATACCCCAGCAAATCTGTTAGACGCTGAACGAGATGTCCCTTGTTTACCTGCTATTAACATCCAACTCAGGTGATCAGATTACAGATGGACAGCGCTCAATACAAGTGTGAACAGACTCGAAAAAGTTTAGAGATGCAATCGTTCAAACCACATTCAGCAGTGAGTAATGCTCACTTCTGCAGGGGACCACATCACTTTTGAGGTGTACATGTAAGCGCTAATGTGTCCTACAATTTCAAGTAGGGCTGTCCAACGATTAATTGCGATTAATCGCATCCAAAAGTTTGTGATTTCATAATATATGTCTGTGTGCTGTGCATATTCATTTTGTATTTGTAAACGCATACACATACATGTATACATATTTAGAAAATATTATCGTGTATTTCTTTATATTTACCAATAATTTAAATGATCTATAAATAATTAATATTTTACTTAAATATATGCATGCGTGTGTATGTTTTTATAAATTCTAAATGAATATGCACAGTTCACAGACATACAGTATATTATGTAAACAACAAACTTTTATTCTGGATGCGATTGATCATCAATAGGTGTTTGACAGCCCTGATTTCAGGATTTAAGCTTGATGCCCAAAACAGCAAACGGGTGCTGGGAATCCCATATGCTTAGAGGTGAAATAAAGATGCAAAACTAATAATTTGATATAAATATTTGGCAATATAAGATTTTCGCTATATGTTTATTGAAAGAATTCACAATATCCCAATCTATTAAAAATGTTATTAATCGAAATCATCTTCATTTTGTCTTTTCTCTTTTGTGGCATAAAGAAACTAAATATTAAATATATATTATGAAAAGAAATACTAAATCATATGTTAAGAATGCTACAATATGGCAGTCAAAAATGATCTCAATATATGAACTATCTTGCTCGCTCTATTACTCTCTCGCCGTACAAAATCATAACACAAAATGGCAGAGAGACAAAAAAGCAATAATTCTTCATGAGAGGCAAAGACACAAAACTTGCCTAAATTCCAGTTTTATTGCAGATCAATCTAAATGATCCATACATTGTGTGTAAGAAACAGTACATCTTATTACATCATTCAAAACGTTGGACGGAAACGAAAATGTTTCGTCAGACAGGTCTCTCTAATCCTAGCCAGGGGTCTTGAAGATGACTTAAACTTGGACTCAAACAAGACAAAAACCTAAAAATTTCATAGTGTTTGGTTATTTGTACAACTAAAACACATCTTACTATGTATGCCAACCTCTAGAATCTTTTTTCTACTTGGGTGGAAAATGTGTGCGAGGAGCCTTCAAAATATTGTTCAAGAGAATAGTGTGGCCTTGAAGTCAAAAAGGTTGAGATCCACTGTTTTGTAGAGCATCATGGGTGAAGTTTCTGTTTGTCTGAGTTAGTTCAAATGTTATATTAACGGCTGGAATAGAAGATTTATTTCCTGTCGCTCTTGTGCGAAAAATTCCATTGTTTTGTGTGACAGAGAGCAGGCAGCACAGAGGAATATGCATTTCCATTTGAAAGGAGACCTGAGAGGCTCTGAATAAAAGCACGACACCAGTGTCAAATAGTTGCATCAATTCAGGACATTATGCGGCGACATTTCATTAATCTTCTCTCATTTGTCTTCTTAAGAGAGCCGCTGTATTGAGGAGATTTGAACGCGCAGCTTGGCTCTTGCATGGGTATATTCGGTGAATAGTCGGCCAAGTCAAGGCGTCATAAAAATGAACCTCTTAAAAATGGGAAAAGGTTTTGGAGGACTTTGTGATTTGATGTCACGCTGCCTTCGCTCGAGAGCAAATTTTAGAATCTGCCTCACAATAAGGAATTATTCAAATCTGTCCTCTTTTAACCCCTCTCTCTCCAGCTCTATATTTAAAGGGTGTCATGTTTTCCTGGCAAGCTTCCTGAGCAGAAAACAGATCAGATCGAGCGAGTGTCAGTCTGTCAGCTACATCCTTATCCATTCCAGAAATGTAATATGCAGACTCCTGTGAGTCTGGGCGTGTCTGGATAAGATATCGCTCTGATCTGAGAGAAGAAAAGGAAATGGATATGGACAAATTCATGTTCATTAGCGTTGGTTTATGAGTGGGCTTATACCTGACAGACAGTCACTAGAGATTATGTCAAGTTCTCCAGCGGTTAGCTGTAATTGAAACATGAAGCTGATTCATTTCAATGTGAAACCTTATTTACTTTCATAACTCATAATTAGTACATGTTGTCCCGAATCATTTACATTTACACATTTAACAGATGCTTTTATCCAAAGTGACATCTTTTCAGTATGTCCTGCGAATCGAGCCAACAACTTTTGCAGTACTAACGCAAACCTTTTGAGCTACAAGAACACAACATACACAACGATGACTGCAACATTAAACAAAAGTTTGTAAAGTAATTTTGCATGAGTGTAACTTGCTCTAAAAGACATCTGATACGTTGTAACTTTACAATAATATTATATTTGTTAACATTAGTTAACGCATTAGCTATGAACTCAATAAAAATCTACAGAATTTATGAATATCAGTTTGTGTTCATTTTAGCATTACTAATACATTTCTTAAATCAAACGTAGTAACTGTTAACATAAGTTAATGCGTAACATAATGTTTTATTTAAACAATACAGCTGTTGCTTTCAAACTTCATTGTTGAAAACGTCTTTCCTTTAAAATGTCGCTGCAAATGCTGCTCTCTGAAGACTGTAGGTGACACATCACAGGGACGCACATCACGTCACATCACAGGGACGCAAAGCATATCTTGCCAGCTTGCTCAAACGTATATGGAAGTAATATATCAATAAGTAGCCTATTGTATTCGGCCTTCAAACATAACTTCCCGAACGCTTCTGTCTGTAATTCGTACATTAATGACTCCAACAATATCGTGTCTCGTATCTGTATCGGTATAGTTGTGAACTCCGCTATACTCCTAGAATGATTTTGAAAAGTTATACCTTAGTTATCGTTTGTAATGTGAATGTCCATTAAAGTTGGGTGTATATCTCACTGTTTACTGTTACAATAATTAAAAAGCTTTGCTTGCCATGCTTGTCTGACCGGTTTGATTGTCAGACAAAATGGCGGTCAGTCAATCAAACTGTTTACGAAGGGTCAATTGAAATACCCTTCGTCCACATCTAACAGCATGGGCTAACCAACCATTGTTTACTCTTTAATAGAAGTTTAGAAAGTAAAGTCGGTTGCAAACAGTGTTTGATGTTAACTTCTGCAAGTGTTCTGAAATGAAATATATTGAAGGGATGGATTTACAGTACACTGATTGGTAGAGTGGAATCTGTGCACGGAGCTCTGGTGACTGTTAATGTCCCCAAACTCAGACCTCTGACGATAATCACACTCCAATCTAAACAAACAATGGCCTGATCAAGATGTTTGCTTCAGTGCAATTAAAATTTTATAACAGATCAGATTGAAGGGCTGCCGCAGCGCACAGGAGGTTTGTTCCCACACGGGCGACGGATTTGCCATTAAAGTCCAGCATTTCTGTTGACTACATCAAAAAACATTTTACAAGATGTTTAATAATTTATCAAAGGTCTTCAAAAGTTTGAGGAACTGGGCCATTTTGGTGAGAAACTCAATGGATGGAAAAACCCACAGTTCTGAAATAGGACCAGGCGTATGGAATAGAAGTATAGAATAATAAAATTCACAATTCTCTTATGTAATGCAGAGACTGCTTGTGATAAAAAGTGAATTATTCTATGAAAAACTAATTGTGTCCATCCACGACTACCCATTTGAAAGAAAAACAAATGAGTTATTTTTGGAAATGAATACTAGTATACCTGCGTTGCAGAGTGTAGTAAACTATTTGATGCAGTTTGCAACCAAATGTTGTAATATTCATGATTATTACAAGGCTCGTTGGAATGCTTGATTTTGATTGGCCAGTCGGGACATTTGCAGGTCCGTTATTCCCAAATAACAAGACAGGTAAAATGTAATATTAAACAAAACTTTTTTATATAAATATATCTTTTAATAACATACAGTATATGACATTATATTTATAAATGATTAAACCAAATTGCCTGTTCGTGACATCAGAAAGTCGTGTAATTAGTGTGATAATGTACAAGCAGCCGGCTGTTATCGCGAAATACGGCACTTCAGTGTGATACAAGATCACACTGTCTGGGCTTATATCTGAGATAACAACCGGCTGCCTGTATATTATACCTTACATATGATGTGACGGTGTCCCTAGAGTGATATATAGAACAGTGGACCCGTATACCCAGATCAACCTGACATTAAACCAGCCATTAAATTATTCACACTATCACCTCACACTCACTCCCGTGACAGCTAAACATAGTCATCCATCTGGATAAGATTAACAGAGAGCCAACCGAACCCAATTGTGAGATTCAGGACTGACCCCAGGTGGCCAGGCGTGTGATGTTGATAGAAAACCTCAGTACTTGATTGGTGTGGTTTGGTTTTGCAAAAGGCCACACAGAGGTTTGCGGCATTCAAAAGTGCATTTCAGGGCCGCTATATGCAAATCATCCGCCATATTGGAACAGTCAAAGGCGGCCCCGTAAACACTCGAGAGCAAGTTGACTGTGCCCCTGCATCCGTATGAACATCAAATGGTGCGTGCTGTTGTGAAAATCCAAACATTTTAATTGCCAAACTAACACAATATAAAATGTGTTGTTGTATTGTTACCATAAAGTTACCATACTTGAAATATTAGCAATATTGAGAAATTCTAACCTCATAATACAGTGGGTCTGAAAGTGTATATATTCTATAGATGTGCCACCTTACTTTGAAATATTAACCTCTAAGCCTCTTAAAGAATTCATGACATTGCTTGACAGGGGCCTTTGTTGTTGTCTATTGAAACGGGAAATTGGTGCATATGAAAGGCTCATAGCTCATAGCACATATCAGAGCCATAAATGTTGCATACGACCATGCAAAACCAAAAATGTATTTTTATGTAACTAAATTAAAATTATATAACAATCTAAAAATAAATAATGACAAAAACACACCAAAATAATAAAAAAAAGAATATACATAAATCAATAATAAAAAACTGACAATGAAGATAACTCTCTCCTAACCTATGTTATATCATAAATATACATATTACAAACTATTTATAATATTACACTGAAAAAAACAACTAGAATTTACTTTTTTTATTTTATGTACATTTTATTTCTAAAGTAAAAATTATGCAACTTAACACAAATATATTAAGTAAATCCTACTAGTTGTTTGTATAAAATAATTTATAAATAAAAGCAAATTTGAAATGCTAATAAAGCTAATAAAAAAGGTTTCCTGGTTTACGTTTAAGGTACAGAAACCTGTGTATGTGTGCACACTCTTCAAAAAGTGACTCGACCAAAATAAAACCAAATTCTTTGAAACGAGGAATTCAAGGCATCACAGCGAGGAGACGCATGCAAACCTCGTCTCTTCTCAAAGTAAAAGGTCAGTCGAGATGTTTCCTCTTCACGAACACAGATCTGCAGGTGACCTTTTCCTAATGCACCTGGGAAAGCGTTGTTACGCGGTGACCTAACATGGTCTTTTCATACTCTCAAACGCATGTCATCCAAGTGTTATCGGTAGAAAGGCTCTTTGTTTTGCTTTGTTTCCTCTCCCTTTCCACATTTTTCTTCAAATCACTTTCAGCTGGGGAAAAATGGCTCTTTCCAGGAGAGGTCTAAAAAACCGCCATAAAATTTGTCAATCACTGGGCTGACTACAGAGGCACTCACAGACAAAAGATACGAATCAGGACATCCCATGTGATACCCGAACGGTGAGGTTACCTCAGGTTCACGACCAGATACACACAGCGACGTTTGTCAAAGAATACAAAGCCTACAGTATCTCTTCAGCACGACCCAAAAACAGCTCTGGGTTTCTTGGTGCTGGTTTAGGTTGGACGGATATATTTGATACATAACATGCAGGGTAATGCAATGCAACGGTTTCTGTGCTGAATATCCATTCATAAAGGCCGTACGACTTCACAAGCACATCAGAGAGCTACAACAGACCTGGCAGAAATACAAACACTACCACGAAAAACAATCCTACCACAGCACTTTATATTCGACTGTCCTGTGAATTAAACATGAGGGGGGTCGTAACAGGCTTTACCATTCAGAAAATTTAGATAAAATAGCTAAAGAAAATGGGATGGAGGGATGAAGTGATGTATGAATGAGTGTTGAATGAGTGTTGCTATTAACGGAAAACCTAAAAATATAACAAAGACGGAAGGATGTAATGGACTGGGCCTTTTTTGGACTCTACACAACTGTTGAGTGAAAGTCCAAAATGAAAACACTGCCCAAGGCCCAATTCACATTTTGCATCTTTTCTGCATGCATATTTGTTATTTTAAATGTAGACACGTGTCAGGCGCTTGCAAATAGGGGGCGACGCGGTGGAGGGCCGATGTTGGCCAAATTATTCCAGGGCGGACTTTGCTTCTCAGTCCGCCCCTGGACAAATCTGATCTCTTTTGAAACTCTAATGACTCCTTTTAACCGAAGACAAAAGTTTTTATTTGCTGTCCATTTAATCTCAACAATGTCTTTATTATTAATTATTGAGATGATTGTTCGTTATTATAGGACAGGTTACCAAAAAGGTAATATCTCCAAATAGGACCAAATGCTTTAAAAAAAAAAAAAATGAAAAACAGTCAATGCAAAACTATTATATTACTGTATTTCGAGTCTCCTGAAGCCAAGCGATAGCTTTGTGTGAGGAACAGGCTGAAATTAAGTGTCCACACAAACACATTGTCTCAAACTAAACACAGACCTCAATATGAACTCAAACATTATCTCATCGAATTGACCCAAGTCCAGATTATTTTACCTCGACAATCTACATTCATTTAACACCTCCATACTCGTCATGGTTTTGTCTCATTTCTCTTCTTAAAAAACTAAGAACGCCATCAAATCTCTCGAGCTTTGAAACAATAACATTTGTCTTTTCATCACCACACCAACTGTCCCGTCTATCAGGGTCTGTGTACTTGAGCTACGTATTAAACAAACCGAAACAGATTTTATAATATAATAATGATGACATATTACATAATTAAAATTAATATAATTAGTTTGCCTTCAGCTCCTCGCTTAATTGCACAGAACTGGGGGGTCAAAGCTAACGATGCGAGGCGAAACCAGACGGATTTCAATTACAATAATCTTATTACACATGATTTTAATGGCACATTTTTGTCTGGAATTCATGTTTACCATCAGCAAAAAATAACACAAGCCTATAAAGCCCATATCAGATTATTCCGAAGCACTGCCATCATTCAATACTTTGTTAAAAATAAACACTCTACTTCATCACAGTGATGTTTTATACAGCCACATATGAATATGATGATATACTGCACACATTATGCAAAGATATAGAGCCATTCCTCCACATAAAACCAGCTATTAACGCAATCCCTTTTGGCGGACTGTTTTTATTCCTTTAAATGCACATCTAGAATACTCTAGAATAAAGATACACACAGCAAAAAATATAAAGAAGACTTCTTTCAAAGAAATACGTTACATACATATTAAGTTACTTTATTGAGTTTCAAGTACCACCTTTGTCTCAGATGTTTCTTTTATAATTCCTTATAAGAATTGAAGACAAAAATAATACACTTGAGGACATGGATCAAGACATACGTGGTCTGCTGGAATATATTCCACGGAGGACAAAAGAGTAGGACATCACCCAGGGAGATCAGATCCTCATCGATCGCGACAACCAATCAGAAGCACGGCTTGAAGATTTCGCACTTCTTTTTTTCAAACTTTCCATACCAAATATTTCAAAAGGAATTTTAATGTGGAGACTTACAAAGGGACAGATTTGAAGAGCGACCCTCTTCAAACGTCCTCGAGCTGAATTCAGAACTCCGGTAATAGTTTTCTTTTCTCCGAGCGAACGATAAAATGGTACTTGAGTTCACTTATTTTAGACACTGTGGCAGCACCTATCCGGATATGATATGACCTCGCGTTTAAAAGAGAGACGATGAGATTTATTTGTCGGCGACAAAAGGAGAGACGGGAATCCTGCCGGTCTAAATTGATTTTGGGAATTTGTCATGATTCTGCTGCATCATGTCATGTTTCTAAGTATAGTGGCAGGATCATGGCAGAACCTCATGTTTAATGTGGAGAGAGGCAATTATTGTTGTAATTGCCTTCCATACGCTCTCTCCAGGTCTCGTCTCTGTTCCCATCCTCTCGTTATTGATTAATGCCCTACACCTGTTTCCCTCTTGATTTGCTCCCTTACTTAATGCCCTTGTGTCTTCTGTCTTGTGCTGGTTCATTGTGGTTCGTGTGGTGAGTTCATGTGTCCTGTTAGTTTAGTTATTTGTTGTTCATGTTTAAAGTTTATTGTAGTCTTGTTAAAGTGTAGTTAGTTTTAATCCTGTCTTGTTATTGTACCCATGTCATGTTTTGTTATGTTACCCCCACGTGGGTCTTTGTTTTATTATTTATTAAATTATCTGTTAACCCCTTACCCGCTGTCTGCACCTGGGTCCTCTCTCTGTGTCTCACCACGAGAACCATGACAGAATGAACCAGCCATAATCGGACCCAGCAGACAGAGGGATCGTTGTGGCAGCAGTAGAGGCTGCCGGACTCACTTCCAGGGCCAAGAACGCCTGACTCCCTTCCAGGGTTGAGACTGCCGGATTCCTGCTCAGGGCCGAGGCCGTCGGATTGCCTTCCAGGGTTGAGACTGCCGGTCTTCCCTCCAGGGTTGAAGCTGCCGGAATCCTGTTGCCCGCAACCGATCCCCAGCCAGGCATTCCAGGTCGGTGCAGCTGGGCATTCCAGGTCGGTGCGGCCGCGCATTTCCGCCTGGTGGAGCTGGGCATTCCTGCCCGGCGGAGCCAGGCATTTCCGCCCGGTGCATGCGGCCATTCCAGCCCAGTGTATGTGGCCATTCCAGCCCAGTGCAACATGTCTGTGTCTGCCGGCTATCCAGTTTGTGTCTGCCGGCGCTATCCAGTTTGTGTCTGCCGGAGCTACCCAGTCCGTGTCTGCCCATGTTTGGACTTCCCTTTGGACTCTTGTGTCCCTTACCTTGGACTCTTGTGCTTGCTTGTTTTGATTTGTTTTATCATGTTGATTTGGTTTTGCCTTTGTCTGTCTTGTCTTGTTTGTGCCTTGAGGAGCATCAGGTTGCTGCTCCTTAAGGAGAGGCTTCTGTCATGATTCTGCTGTATCATGTAATGTTTCTAAGTATAGTGGCAGGATCATGACAGAACCTCATGTTTAATGTGGAGAGAGGCAATTATTGTTGTAATTGCCTTCCATACACTCTCTCCAGGTCTCGTCTCTGTTCCCATCCTCTCGTTATTGATTAATGCCCTACACCTGTTTCCCTCTTGATTTGCTCCCTTACTTAATGCCCTTGTGTGTTCTGTCTTGTGCTGGGTCGTGTGGTGAGTTCATGTGTCCTGTTAGTTTAGTTATTTGTTGTTCATGTTTAAAGTTTATTGTAGTCTTGGTAAAGTGTAGTTAGTTTTAATCCTGTCCTGTTTTTGTACCCATGTCATGTTATGTTACCCCCACGTGGGTCTTTGTTTTATTATTTATTAAAGTATCTGTTAACCCCTTACCCGCTGTCTGCACCTGGGTCCTCTCTCTGTGTCTCACCACGAGAACCATGACAGAATTGGTGAGTAATTCTCACTGCTATGAGAAACTGGTCTGCGGACACTTAATCTGTAAAGATTACGTATTATAATGCGAAAATCAATGTTTTAGAAATAAACAGGGGGACTTTGTCATATTGTCGATTAGCCCGTAAAGTATTCCTAGTGAGAAAATGATCATTATTGGTCTCGCTGAAAGACTCCAATGCAGTGTTTAGACAACAATATATCACGTCTGGCCCTGTTGAAAAGATACAAGCTTCTAACAGTAGGGTGCAAGACATTTTACGTCATGGCAATGTAATTCTAGCTGGAACTGAAATGATAATTTTGTACTTTAAATGTGGAAATTGCTACCATTGTTTGATGGGATTATTCTTAAAAAATTAATGAATCAGCTGTTCGTGCAGAAATATCCGGCCATTGCACATTGAATTTCCGCACATCAACAAATAAATACGACCTCACGTTGTGTCAAACACGTTTACACACGGCCTCCGATATTTTCGTCATAGTAAAAATTAGTTAGATTTTAGTTACGATTTTTTGCATCCGTAACAAGCATCTTGAGATGCGTTTGACCATTCACAGACACTGTAAAATACGAAAAAAAGCATACGAACATTTCGGACTGCAAAGCTTCAATTATTAACTTTTTTTTTTTTAAATCTAAAGTTTGTCTTGGGTCCGTTTAGCCTGTTAAACTTTATGGTTGGATTGTCGTACAAAATGGCGGACAGAGAGTGGGGCACATAATATCGGCGTTATGATTGGTCCGGTCGCCTGTCAATCGAACTCCACACGAAGGGCCACTCAAAATCTACCACACTCACTTTCATACATCACCAATTCTGCTGTCACATCATGGGTGGATACTAAACATATCAAGCAGTCTTGTCACAGTGCAGAGCACAGCATGTCGAACAAAGCTAATGATGGAGATAAAATAGCAAAGGCTCGGCGTCATAATTTCACTCGCACTTCAGTAAGTTACAGTACGTCTATAATTGATGTACCATTTCCTAACCAATCATCCTGTCAGTGCCTGTGCTGTTGAACTACATCATATATCGGTGAAATTATGACATTCGCTCTTCAATTATGAATTACATATGAAAGGCTCGGAAATGAGATGGGCGTCGTGGTAAGCGTCACCATTGTTGATTCCTTCCCGCGCTTGCTGGAAAACAAATTACAGGTAATGCAGCCATACGTGTGTGTGTTGCCCGGCACAGACATTAAGACAGATCTGTTATTCACAGACGGTGCAACACTTACTGACATAAAATCAAATTTGCCATTTACAACTCAACTCATTTTAGTCTGGTAATGATTTTTCCTGTCAATAACGGAATAAATAAATAACTCGACCCGCAATTACAGCGTTCTGATTCTTATTCAGAGACGGTAATGGTGGTGGCCAGTGGTTTCAAAACCAATATTAAATGTCTTGGGTTTTTAATCAAGCTCATATTAAAAAAGGCTTTTGTGGCACTTTTATTGAGACGGGAGAGAGGGAAATAAGTCAGACTCAACCCCGTCATTCTCACATGAGCAATAATAGTTGATATTAAGGGAGCGTGTGGTGTAACCAAGGGATGAAGGTTTGGCAGATTAGCACGGACTGCTCTCTAACTGGACACATTTCTCCATTGACAGCCATTTAATAGCAGCCGTGTATTCTGATAATATAGCATTGTCATGATGTCATGTCCTAGTGCTAGAAATGCAGTGTATCCAGTCCGATAAATCACTTTTGAATCAAATTGAAAAGCAATGAATCGAAACAATTCGTTGTCAATCTAAAGAAACTATATATGATTAGATAGCAAAAAACAGGCCATTCCCATCGAGTCGTACATGCAGTCCACCATCTGCGGACGCTCACGGGACATCCACGTGGATCTAATATGCTTAACCACAAAAAAGAAAAAAATCACAGATGAAATCTCTTAAATATCTCGATTATTTCTCCTAGACGTCAATGAGATCGGAAAAGAGTCAGAAATGTCCCCATTAGAGTTTCAAAAGAGATCTCAATGCCTCAAACTGAGCTCAGATTTGTCTAAACTGCAATCAAAAGTCCATTTTATTGACGATCTCAATATGAAGATTTCTAATCAAATTATATTTGATATAATGTAAAGTATAAAGATTCAGAATTGTATTATGTCTAAAAATAAGTAACAATGTTTTTCACTATAGTCATAAATAACATTAAGAAACATGCAAGAAGCATGAGTCCGCTAAGAAGACTATAATATAATATATTATAAATATGTTGATTGATAAGGTTATTTCCTGATATATTGCATGGGTGTTTTATTGTGTTCAGTTATAAAAATAGTTGAATGTAGTTAATCTGACCATAACAACCTGACAAGCCACGACAACTGGATTAACCCTAACATTGTGAAAATTATCAAGATTTTTCAGGAGAACAATACAGACACGGTCCAATATTTCTGTCTTTGTGATTTATCACTAAAAGTGTTTATCAGCGTTTTACTAAAAGTCCAAATGAATACCTAAAGCGTTATCTTTATTTCCGTGCGGTGAAGAAAATTCCTCTTTGAATCGTGACCTGCTAACACTGCTCTTATCTAACATCATGTCATTTGCATAACCGTCCTCTCATTTTGTTGGCCGGCGTGTTTAAATGTGAACTTTTGGCGGGTCAGATCTTGTATGAGCCAAGCACACTACGTGCATTTCCATAATCACAATCTATCATTCATAGTAATGTGATTCCTAATAAAACCATTTCTAACTTCATATATACACACACATTTAGTAAAACAACAGTATCATACCCCCACTGAGAATGGCGTTCTCACTTACACACATCAACTTTTTTAATAGCAGGTGAACGGAAACGTCTTTAAGTGCGAGCCAGAAAATGTCTTCTCCCACATCAATAAGACTTCAAGACACTGTGAGCTCTGGAAATCTGGCAGTGAAATATACAGAAATCACACTAGTTTGTCTTCACGCACAACATGTCGACATAAATAGACACCTCTCTCTGACACAAACAAGTATAAACACTTTAATGTGCAATACGTCTGCCTTTTTACATGGTGTCAGTCATCGGGGTTCAGGAGAGAAAGGAAAAGAATTACTGCAATTTTCTGATTTTTTTTTTTTTTTAGTGTATTAGAAGTTATAGTATAGAAAGTCAAGCCATATACATTTCTTTCGGAAAAAGTTGAAACCAATTCTTTGACTCTGTTGGTGTTGTTTTGTATTTCCTTGCAATTATAGTATTATCATCAGCATTACAAAACACATGTTGTACGGAAATGTCACCACACACAAACACGCAACCACACCGAAGCGCGCTGCTGAATATCACACGCATATACTATACGCTTGCTAAGAACGATACTCGTTCTTTATCATTTATTTGCAGTTTTACAAAAATAAAGTCTTCCAGTCACATTCAGGGCGTTAGTTGAAAGTCTAATGTCTCAGCACAGATAGGACTCATGTAATTCAGGCATTTGAAGAGAGCTCAGAGCATCTCTATTGACATTAAGGAGCTTCCCACAGTGTTGGCACCTCACAGAGAGCATGAAAAACTAAAAGCAAGACAGAACTAATGCACCACGACACTAATATAATGTAAACATCTGCTTTTAAAAAGAGAAATCCATCCTGACCACCAGACTTGTGCATTCATGAGAATCTTAATGGGCTCTGTTTCAGAAATCTAGTGAGCTGACTATGTAGACAGCATTTTAATGCTTGGTAGGGATGCACATAAATCATGCATTTGTTTCAGTGAGCAGATAAAAATGTAGAAGAGATGATGTATTATTGGGAAAATATACGTACAATTTGTCAAACACATTTCCAATTAATCCCACAATGCTTTGTGGTAAAAATGTTAATTTATAAACTATGTTAAAGTTTAAAGCATTATTGTTTCAACAGGATACATCATATATATGTAGTAAGTTATTGTATCTTTCTTTAATATAGTGCAGAAGTGCTTTACAATAAGGTTCCATTCCCTTACATTAGTTTAAGGTCCAGTGTATGAATTGTAGCGCCATCTAGAGGGGAGGTTTCAAATCGCAACCAACAGTTCACTCCACGCCTACCCCCTCCCTTTTGAAGCAGTACTGACAAAGGACTTAAAAATTACGTCATGTTTTTGCTTCTTTGCCGTAGTACATAACGCATCTACGAGGAGCGCTTTGTAGAGAAGATAGAAATAGCTCATCCTAAGATAATAAGAACACAACAATTCATTATGTAAGGTCTTTATACACTTATGTATATTATACTGCATTTCTGTCAATAGATCCTCCAAAAAATGACACATCGCACCTTTAATGCATTAGCTAACATGACGTAAAATTGTGCAATTTTTACATCATTTAATAGCCTTTGTTGATGTTAGTTAATACTGTTGTTTAGTTCATTAACTATTGTAAATTGATAAATTGATTTTGATTTTTAGTTTTGATTGTAAACATGTATTAGTAAATGTCGAAATTAACATAAACCAAAATGAATGACTGGTGTAGAGGTATTGTTCATTGTTAGCTAATGTAGTTTACAAATGGAACCTTATAGTAAAGTGTCACCCAAATACGTTTTGTAACATTGCATGTACAATGATGCTCATGTATAGCATTTCTGAATCAGTCGCAAGAATCCAATTGCATCAAGATGTTGTCCTGTGTAGCTGCCGATGTAGATTTTGGACCAGAGCCACTGTGTGAATGATGTATTCTCCTGAACAAACTGCATGACAATCACTCCCCACTTTTACATTACCATTTACAATCCAAACTGCATGAAAGGCATCAACGATTCTTTGTGGTCTCGATATGACGAGTCTTCCAGTTACAATCAAACAGTTGTTAGAGCAAAATTAAAAGCCCTTTAGGGTTTACATGCCCTTATGTTGCTTTTGTAGCCTGAATGAAAGGAAATAATTCCTGGGTTTCCATCATCTATACATCTGATAGCCACAACAGCATCTCTATAGATTCACATGATAGAATTCATCCCCCGCAACCACATATAGGACTCGGCAGTGAAAACATTCCTTATAAAATATATAGATCTGCACACAGACACACATACACACTCCAGCTGACACGTACACGCACTCTGTTCTTTACCTCGGGCGATCAACCTGGCTGACTCCAAATGTTCACTGAGCACCAAAGGAAGAAAACAGTTAATCAATATGCATGATGCAGAGGAAGACGGAAAGATGGAGAAACCGAGGAAGACGGGAAAATAAAAGGATACGCTTTGTCTGTTTCCTTTAATGAACGACCATACTTCTCTCGCTTTAATCTCAGTGATTAGGCCATGACCCTTGATTTGGCAAAGCGAGAGAACAAGAGCGTCGTGCCGAGATCTACAGAGAAACAAGCGGAGAAGCAGGCAGATGCTCAGTTCGCAGCACTGCTTGGAATTGCTTGGGGAAGTCCAAACCAATAACCATAATGTAACCCGGATAATCCAGGTTACGAGTAAAAGTGTTAAGGATGTGTAAAAACATGGGAAAATTAGGGAAAAGGAATGAGAGAGAAAAACAAGTATTTTAGAAGAGAAAGTGTTTCATCCAATCATCGATCGTGCTGCATTGATTGACACTCCAACGAGCCAATGGTAGCAGCGCACTGAGATTAAGCCCGTGACGCTGCGGCGGTCAGAGACGTTGAGAGAGAGCGAGTCAGAGGATAGATATTGAAAAGGTAACTTAGATGCAATCAAAAGATTTCGTTTATGAGTGAAAGGGATAACTTTGAAGAGCTGACGACGAAGTGAGAAGGAGACGGAACAGAGAATTGAGAATAAAAACTGATGTAGATGAATGGAGCACCAAAATCACCGCGAATTATCTTATTGAAGGAGATATTACATTTTTGCCTTGGTGAGTTGTTTTTTTCATATATTGGCTTGACTTTTCACAAGAAAACTGTTGCAGACTTAGTTGAAAAATTAGTAATGTGATGTTAGCGTTCATATAGGCGCTTATGCATAGCGTGTGAGCTAGTGCTAATTTGCACGCGGGGCTAAAGCTAACCGCATGTAAAGATGCAAATGAGTCAATGACGAGTGATGATGTCATGTAGAAGTGTCAAGATATTGAGTCAATATGTTGTTTAAAATGTATATATGATGTTTGTTGATGAAAATGTTCGAATGGAAGACTAATTATTGTTTTGCCTTGTTTTACAAGGCTGGGTTTTTTTGTTTCTTCTTTTTTTTTTCATGTATGTGTTCTTCTGCGAAATTGTGATCACCATCCTGGACACGTGAGACGCGTATGAGCGTATGTAAAAGGCGAGCCACCCACGGAGACAATTTGATTGTTGCGTTTTGATCTTGAATTCATCAAACTGGTATGAGAAATCTTTTCCTTTTGTTTTTGGACAAATCAGACTGAACTTTGTTTTTCTATATTTTTTCCTTGAGTCTTGGACAAGAGAGACTTTGAATCTGAACTAATTGATTCTGAGGAGTCAACAAATCTTTTGATTCGAGTCATTTAAAATCTGAACTGAAAATAACTGAATCAATTCAGTCAATCTTGAATATTTGATTCATTTTGCTGAAAAGACTGTCACCCTTTGAGTTTTGAATTTGTGATGATGTTTTGAGAACATTGTTTATTTTGTCCTTTCAATTTTGTTGGGTTACAGAAACCGAGTCTGTTGAGTTTTCAACAAGTTTATTTTATTATTTCATTTTAATACAAAGTATTTGACAGTTGTTTTCAATTGAACTGATTTGTGAACTGATTCGAGTCTTGAGAATTACTAACTGAAATACGAAACAAAGAGAGTTGATCGTAAGCATTGTCATATGTTGTATGTTCTGAATGAGTGTGGAAATTGAAATGCTTCAGACAAACTGCTACTGAGAAATTCAATGAACGCAAGATTTCAACCAGTAAAAAAAGTTCTGAGTTTTCACCTACCTGCTGTGTTGCCTCCCTCTCTCCAGTAGTCGTTCCTTACCTTCTGATCAGTGGCCCATATCGAACAATATTGAACCTTATACAAGTGTGACACATCACACCTGACACGCGCTACACGAAACTTGGCGAGCCAGCCAGGAGAGAGGGCACAGCAGCGACAGAGGTGAATAATCATCGATACAAGTACGTACAGTGAATCTGACAGAGATGGATGTTGTGGAGAGGGAAGGCGTTAATGTGCAAAATGCAGTAATTGTTAGTGGCATAACACTGACTGAATCAGATCAAGCACTAGAAACATGCCTCTTGAAATTTGGCTCCATACGACGCAATCTACTGATTGACGATCCACAATCTGAGTTTTATCGTAATGTAGTAGTGGAGTTTACGCACAGTTCAGCCATGCGCGATCTTGAGTCCCAGCTGCCTCTAACCTTAGTGAGCCCTGCTGATGCAGATACTGTGTTCCATGTGCGTGCTCTGGGTACGGTTTACACCCCCACCACTAGTAGCGCCACCGCTGAGTGCTTGGAGAAACTACAAGCAATAGCAAACGCCAATGGAGAAACCCTAAGAGATGTCCTCCAACGAGAATTGGTCAAGGTTAGTGGAGTAAAAGCTCAAGCCGATGCGTCATGTAGAGCAGGACCTGGGCAAGAGCAAGGCCCTCTAGAGACAAGCCCCTTGACAAGTGCGACTAGCACTCCTTCACGATTGGAAGGATTAAAGTCACCCTCTGAACTGAGAATAGAGCCTGAAAACCCAGTCAAGGTGAACATGGGTGCAGCGTCGCCTCACTTTTCGAACAATGCAGATGACAACTCTGCTGAGACTATATCAGTGAATCTTCCCATGTCTACTATGAACCCTTCAGGCATCCAGAGAATAGTGATGGAACATATTGTGAGGACGAGTGATCCCGTATCCCTACACAGTGCTCCATTCCGCCTGAAAGCTTTCTCTGGGAGGAGCCCTCGTCCAAACAACGAGCCTGACTTCGACACCTGGAGGGCAAGTGTTGACCATTTACTGAATGATCCATCCCTTCTTGAGTCACATAAGACGCGGAAAATTCTGGACAGCTTGTTACCGCCTGCTTCAGACATAATCAAGCATGTGAACCCGAACGCCCCATCTTCAGAGTGTCTAAGGCTGCTGGAGTCCGTCTATGGGTCGGTGGAGGACGGAGACGAATTATTAGCCAAGCTTATAAGCACCCTGCAGAATCCTGGTGAAAAGTCATCTGCCTACCTTCACAGATTGCATGTAATTCTGAGTGCTGCCATCAGACGGAGCGGAGTCGCAGAGAGTGAACGAGACCGTTGTCTGTTGAGGCAGTTCTGCCGTGGCTGCTGGGACAATGCCCTGATAGCTGATCTGCAGCTTGAAAAGAGAAAAGCAGACCCACCTCCTTTTGCCGAATTAGCCATACTCATCCGTACAGCGGAAGATAAGCAAACATCAAAGGAGGAGAGAATGAGGAAACATCTGGGTATGAGTAAGCACCCATCAGTTCCCCTTAAACTGCGTACAGCAACACACCAACAGTCTGCTTATTGCAACACATCAGAGGAAGACACTGATTCTCCAGCCCTTGCTGCTCCCAAGCTGAAAGCCTCTAAGCAGAAGAGTAAAGTGCAACTCCCTGAAATGTTTGAAGTAGGCATTCTGAAGGAAGAGATCGCAGCCCTCCAAAGCCAAGTTGCAGCCATAAAAACAGCTACTCATCAGGAAGTAAGAGAGCAAGCAGGGATGAGTGATCTGCAGGAACTGAAAGAACAGATAGCGGGGCTTAAAGCCCAAGTGGCTGTTTCTGGAGCGCAGAGATACCAGTCTGAAAGATCCCTCAGTCAGAGAGAGAACCCGAAACATGGCGCCGTAGAAAGCAGCAAAGACAGATATGCAAGACCAAAGTACACTGAGATTAGAACAAATCGGCCTCGGCCATGGTATTGTTTCCGCTGTGGGGATGACGGCCACCTAGCCATCAACTGCCAAAATCCCCCAAATTCATCTAGAGTTGAAGAAAAGAGAAGGAACTTGAGAGAAAGGCAGGCTGAGTGGGATTTTCAACAAGGACTTGCCACAGAGGCTTTAAATTAAAGTCAGTCTCAGTCGCAGGGCTGACGGAGACTGAGAGAAACGAACAATGCCCTAAGCATCAACGAGCATTTGACAAGCAAGCCGACACCAGAGGCTCCCCGAAGTTACCAGCTGGACTGGTAGGAACGAAATGCACTGCACAAATTAAAGTTGAAGGAAAAAAAGTGAACTGCTTGTTGGACACAGGGTCTCAGGTAACGACAATCCCCCTGTCTTTCTACAATAGTCACTTGTCACAGCATCCCATGCAACCGTTGAACCATCTGCTAGAAGTGGAAGGAGCAAATGGACAGGCCGTTCCCTATCTGGGATATGTCGAATTAACTCTGAAGTTTCCTCAGGAGTTCCTAGGAACTGAAGCTGAAGTTCCAACATTGGCCCTAGTGGTCCCAGATCTGACATATGCACCTCAAATCCTCATTGGCACCAACACGTTGGACGTCCTGTATACTGATCATGCACAAGCGGTTATGCCCAAAGCGAAGTCACATTGCCATGGGTATCGAGCTGTGATAAGAGTCCTTGAAGCAAGACGACGACGAGCTAGTACGAGTGTTTTGGGTCAAGTAAAAGTGAAAGGAGGTACGTCTGAAGTTGTAACAGCTGGAAGTACCGTAGTTCTCGATGGTTATGTCAACATCATTGGGCCACTGACAGAGACTTGGGTGGCAGTGGAACCGTCAACATCATTTTCCTTGCCTGGCGGACTGCTAGTGGCTAATAGTCTGCACTCCTTACCTCCAAAGCGCATTGTCCAGATACCAGTAGTACTGAAGAACGAGACGCAGAAGGATTTAATAATCCCTCCGAGAGCAGTACTGGCCGAAGTGCATGCCATCCAGCATGTGATTGAAGGAAGACACCCCGCGAGTATCCCTGAGTGCAAAGCTGCGAATCCTTCACTAGTCAAAGTTGTTCCTGACTTCGGTGACTCACCCTTGTCATGTGAATGGAAGGAGCGGATAACGGATCTAGTGAACTCCATGCCAGACGTTTTTGCACTGCACGATCTAGATTACGGCCACACTGATAAGGTGAAACACCGTATCAATCTTAACGACAAGACACCCTTCAAGCAGCGTGCTAGACCTATCCACCCGCAAGATGTGGATGCCGTAAGAAGACACCTCAAAGAGCTCCTCGATGCCGGTGTCATAAAACAATCTGAATCCCCATTCGCTTCCCCAATAGTAGTCGTGAGGAAGAAGAACAATGATGTGCGCTTGTGTATCGACTTCAGAAAATTGAATTCCCAAACTATAAAGGATGCGTATGCTCTGCCGAATCTGGAAGAAGCCTTTTCTGTTCTAACTGGATCCAAGTGGTTTTCAGTTCTTGACTTGAAATCCGGTTTCTACCAAATTGAGATGGAGGAGGCTGACAAACAGAAGACTGCGTTCGTATGTCCATTGGGGTTTTGGGAGTTCAACCGAATGCCACAAGGGATCACAAATGCACCAAGCACCTTTCAAAGATTAATGGAGCAGTGCATGGGCGATCTGAACAGGAGAGAAGTGCTAGTTTTCATTGACGACCTTATAGTCTTCTCTAAGACTCTTGAAGAACATGAAGCCAGACTCCTTCAAGTTCTAGAACGGCTGAGAGATTACGGACTGAAGCTTTCTCCTAAAAAGTGCAAGTTTTTCCAAAAGTCAGTCCGATATCTGGGCCACATAGTGTCTGAGAATGGTGTCGAAACAGATCCATCCAAAATTGAAGCCCTCAAAACCTGGCCAAGACCTAGAAACCTAAAAGAGCTCAAGTCTTTTCTCGGTTTCGCTGGATACTACAGAAGGTTCGTCCAAGACTTTTCCACTATAACAAGACCTCTAAACGACCTTACTGTTGGTTACCCCCCTCTGCAGAAAAAACAGAGACGAAGCCCAAAGGAAAGTACACAGTATCGAGATCCTAGAGAGCCATTTGGAGATCGATGGACTGAGGAATGCCACAGAGCGTTTAACACCATCATGGAGAAGTTGACTTCAGCCCCAGTCCTCGGATTTGCAGATCCCAGCCTTCCATATGTGCTTACTACGGATGCGAGCACCACCGGACTTGGGGCTGCCCTTTATCAAGAACAGGAAGGTCGAATGAGAGTGATCGCCTTCGCCAGCAGAGGCTTAACCAAGAGTGAAACGAGATATCCAGCGCATAAACTAGAGTTCCTCGCGCTCAAGTGGGCAGTTACGACCAAATTCAGTGATTATCTGTATGGAGGAGAGTTCACTGCGATAACGGACAGCAACCCGCTCACCTATATTCTGACATCTGCGAAGCTCGACGCGACCAGCTATAGGTGGCTGTCCAGCCTGTCGACGTTTAACTTCAAGATTCAGTATCGTGCAGGCAAGCGAAACCTGGATGCAGATGCGCTCTCAAGACGTCCTCATGACATGCCTCTGGATGACGTAGTCTCTCAAAGAGAATGTGAGAGAATCAAGCAATTCACCCTTCACCATTTAGCAGAATCAGATCAACCAACGATACTGCCAGCAGCGGTGAAAGCTCTTTGCGAAAGACACCAAGCGTATCAGAGCTGTATTGATCCTGTTGTGTCATACTCCCAACCTACCGTCTTTGAGTCGCTGTCTCTCGGTGTTGGTGCAATACCCCAAGAGTTCCAGCAAGAGGACGCCCATGGTCTTCCAGTTCTTCCCCGAATGTCTGAAGAGGAGCTGAAGGAACACCAAAGAGCTGATCCAGAACTCAAAGTTGTTATCGAATATCTTGAGTCTGGCAAGAAACCAGTTGGGAAAGTAGAACCTGTGGAAGTGTCCTTATGGCTAAGAGAGTGGAACAGACTCAAGTTTAAGAACGGAATGTTGTTCAGAAGGAGGCAGGACCAAGGAAATGTGCTATATCAGTTGGCGTTACCTGTGGATCTCCGAGAGACCGTGCTAACGAGCTTGCACAATGACATGGGCCATCTAGGGATCGAGAGAACTCTGGATCTCGCTAGATCTCGATTCTACTGGCCAAGGATGGCAACGACTGTGGAAGAGAAAATAAAGACCTGTGAGCGCTGTGTGAGGAGGAAGACTCTCCCTGAACGAGCTGCACCCCTGGTGAATATAGTGACAGGCAGACCACTTGAGCTAGTCTGCATGGACTTTCTGTCGCTTGAACCAGATCGGAGTGGTACGAAAGATATTCTAGTGATCACCGATCATTTCACCAGGTACGCTGTAGCGATACCCACCAGAAACCAGAAGGCTGAAACCGTGGCCAAATGCCTGTGGGATAATTTCCTAGTACATTACGGATTTCCGGAGAAACTCCACAGTGATCAGGGGCCCGACTTTGAATCAAAACTGATTAAGGAGCTGTGTACAATAGCAGGAATACGTAAAGTGAGAACGACACCTTATCACCCTCGCGGCAACCCCGTGGAGCGTTTCAACAGGACGTTGCTTCAGATGTTGGGGACCCTGGATGATAAAGGAAAGACCTGCTGGAAGAGTTTTGTGAAGCCGTTAGTCCACGCGTACAACTGTACTCGTAATGACTCAACTGGGATCTCACCATATGAGTTAATGTTCGGGAGGCAACCCCGATTACCCATCGATCTGGCTTTTGGGTTACCTGCTGATAAGTCATCCCAGTCTCACTCGAGCTATGTGAGGAATTTGAAGGATCGACTGAAGGAGAGCTACAGGATAGCAAGAGAGAATGCTGCAAAAGTAGCTGTGCGCAATAAGCGGAGATTTGATGAGCGAGTGGTTGTTTCATTCCTTGAGGTTGGCGATCGCGTGCTGGTGAGGAATGTCAGACTAAGAGGAAAGAATAAGTTGGCAGATAAGTGGGAGAAAGAAGTTTACGTCGTGATCAAGAAAGCTGGCGACTTACCAGTCTATACTGTTCAACCTGAGAGCAAGGATGGAACGCTCCGTACGTTGCACCGTGACCTGCTATTACCCTGTGGATTTCTGCAAAAGGAAGATAAATCTGAGGAGACTGTAGTTTCAAGAAACCCTCGCAAGCCTAGAACTCGAGCAAATCCTGTTTTAAGAGAGCCTGAGAGTGAAACCCAAGATTCTGAATCTGAAGATGACTTTGCAAAATGTGT
Organism: Barbatula barbatula; assembly: GCF_947034865.1. Classification (NCBI taxonomy): domain Eukaryota; kingdom Metazoa; phylum Chordata; class Actinopteri; order Cypriniformes; family Nemacheilidae; genus Barbatula; species Barbatula barbatula. The sequence goes on from NC_136779.1 coordinate 2,475,069, forward strand.
ACCTCGGTACTTACCAAGAATTGAGAGCAGAATTCTTTCCAGCCATAGACATGAGGGTCAATCAAAAACTGGGGTTACACCAGAAATTACTCCTGAGGTGAGGACTGCAATTAGTACAGACATCGGGCTTTCTACCTCAAGGGAGTCACAAGGGAACTTGCCTGACCTACCTGATGATGAAGACGGGTGTCTGTGTGATGAACCTGAAGAGGAGAGATTGCAGTTAAAAGACCCTACAGGGTCTGATGTCTTAAGTGATGTGTCTGTGCAGAATGGACAGCAGAACCAGAAATCTGATAAGCCCCCACCTGGGACTCTCAATGGAGAGGATGAAAGGAATGACGACTTGACACAGGATGAATCTGCTAATTTGAGGAGTACCCGAGACCGCTCAAAGGAGATTGGCCAGAGTTTGCCAGATGTTCCGAGACGCTCAAAAAGGCATTGCGAACCGCCAAGAAAGCTACAATACTCCACGTTGGGTAATCCCCTTTCTCTGGTTGTGCAGTCATTACTACAGGGGCTCAGTGCAGCTTTCACTGTGTCATTGGGAGAGCCCTACTCTCTTGGAGATAACCCTCAGAAAGCGTGTAGTGGGAATTCTACTGCAGTGACTTTGCAGCCTAAGGGATGCAGCGGGACCTGCATATCTTCAAAGCAGGGAGAGTGTAACCCGGATAATCCAGGTTACGAGTAAAAGTGTTAAGGATGTGTAAAAACATGGGAAAATTAGGGAAAAGGAATGAGAGAGAAAAACAAGTATTTTAGAAGAGAAAGTGTTTCATCCAATCATCGATCGTGCTGCATTGATTGACACTCCAACGAGCCAATGGTAGCAGCGCACTGAGATTAAGCCCGTGACGCTGCGGCGGTCAGAGACGTTGAGAGAGAGCGAGTCAGAGGATAGATATTGAAAAGGTAACTTAGATGCAATCAAAAGATTTCGTTTATGAGTGAAAGGGATAACTTTGAAGAGCTGACGACGAAGTGAGAAGGAGACGGAACAGAGAATTGAGAATAAAAACTGATGTAGATGAATGGAGCACCAAAATCACCGCGAATTATCTTATTGAAGGAGATATTACATTTTTGCCTTGGTGAGTTGTTTTTTTCATATATTGGCTTGACTTTTCACAAGAAAACTGTTGCAGACTTAGTTGAAAAATTAGTAATGTGATGTTAGCGTTCATATAGGCGCTTATGCATAGCGTGTGAGCTAGTGCTAATTTGCACGCGGGGCTAAAGCTAACCGCATGTAAAGATGCAAATGAGTCAATGACGAGTGATGATGTCATGTAGAAGTGTCAAGATATTGAGTCAATATGTTGTTTAAAATGTATATATGATGTTTGTTGATGAAAATGTTCGAATGGAAGACTAATTATTGTTTTGCCTTGTTTTACAAGGCTGGGTTTTTTTGTTTCTTCTTTTTTTTTTCATGTATGTGTTCTTCTGCGAAATTGTGATCACCATCCTGGACACGTGAGACGCGTATGAGCGTATGTAAAAGGCGAGCCACCCACGGAGACAATTTGATTGTTGCGTTTTGATCTTGAATTCATCAAACTGGTATGAGAAATCTTTTCCTTTTGTTTTTGGACAAATCAGACTGAACTTTGTTTTTCTATATTTTTTCCTTGAGTCTTGGACAAGAGAGACTTTGAATCTGAACTAATTGATTCTGAGGAGTCAACAAATCTTTTGATTCGAGTCATTTAAAATCTGAACTGAAAATAACTGAATCAATTCAGTCAATCTTGAATATTTGATTCATTTTGCTGAAAAGACTGTCACCCTTTGAGTTTTGAATTTGTGATGATGTTTTGAGAACATTGTTTATTTTGTCCTTTCAATTTTGTTGGGTTACAGAAACCGAGTCTGTTGAGTTTTCAACAAGTTTATTTTATTATTTCATTTTAATACAAAGTATTTGACAGTTGTTTTCAATTGAACTGATTTGTGAACTGATTCGAGTCTTGAGAATTACTAACTGAAATACGAAACAAAGAGAGTTGATCGTAAGCATTGTCATATGTTGTATGTTCTGAATGAGTGTGGAAATTGAAATGCTTCAGACAAACTGCTACTGAGAAATTCAATGAACGCAAGATTTCAACCAGTAAAAAAAGTTCTGAGTTTTCACCTACCTGCTGTGTTGCCTCCCTCTCTCCAGTAGTCGTTCCTTACCTTCTGATCAGTGGCCCATATCGAACAATATTGAACCTTATACAAGTGTGACACATCACACCTGACACGCGCTACAATAACAAGCTCACATTTTCTCTGACACCAAACGTGGAGGCATGTCAAAAGTAAATTTATTTTTGGATTTGTAGAAATGTGCATCAGACAAGCACATAAGACAGAGAAAGTTCTGGCATGAAACTCTAGATGGCGCAGTCCTAAAGTCTAAACCAATCTGACATAGTAACTTTACTACACGGCGCAGCTCATTGTTTCCTTCCGTATCAGCAGCCAATGAGCTCTAAGTTTAAATCGTGGCTAGTGATTGTTGTAGCAGTGAAGCACGTTTCAGAAACCCTCCTCCTTCCCCAGTTCCGGCAGGAATAGATCTGCTGCAAGGTGAGTCCGCCAAGACCATATACATTTATATGTCATGTACACTACCATGCTAAATCCAGACACCTTTCTTGTTACAGTTCACCTGTTTAAAAAAAACTGCGCTAGTTGGGTTATTTTTACAGCAGAGTTTACACGCTGAGTTGAAAGCGATAGAAAACATTGTGGAGACTATTTCTGACTGCCAAGTATCTGCAATTACAATTCCCCAATTACAACATCAGAAGCTTTGAGAGAAAGCAGGTCCCTCATTACGAAGCCAAATATCACACCAAGTGGGTCAGACAAAAACACACAAAAGCAGGTTGGCTCTAACCTAGGCCAAAAGTTTTCTACTCGTTTGTGTGAAGTTGGGTCTGGATGAACAGGGGGACAGTAATGAAGGCAATCTGTGAAGTGTTCTTACCTGCGCGAGGTGCCGAAAACAAAGGAAATTTGATCGGTGAAAGCGAGAGCAGGTGGAGTGGGTGAGCGGATGACACACAAGGCCCTCGACTCACATCAGACTCCATCGCCATCATGGCCGCGGCTGCCAGCGCTATTCCTTTAGACCTTCCTCGCTTGATGGCCACAGGACAACCTGGATTAACAGACAAAAAGATACAAAGACAGAACATTACTGTCAGAGACTTAATGTTATACATTTAACATAATACTCTAACTGCTGCCCATGCCTCCACAAAATGTGCTCATAAATGTTTATTTTGAAGGTTGAGCTTAAACTGGGGCACAGAAATGGTCCAAATAAATTCAGTAACATCACTCTGTGTGTGGAATTCTTTCCAGGGCAGGCAAGTAACTAAAGGGGAGGGTGAAGAATCTATTTAAAGGCATGATGTATAAACATCGGGTAAGCACAAAATGGGCGTTGAAAAATGTCTATGCAATTTGTATTGAGATTTATAAAAAAATAAAATAAATAATGTACATTATTTATAATTTACATATGTACATAGCCAATGGAAAATCTTGACTGTGCGTACACACACTTTAAAGGGATACTTCTCTCATAAATTACGGTTGTACTTTATTTTACTGTACACGTACCTACTGTATATACTTACCCAAGAAAGCACTCTGTAATTTAAAGTAGCTGCATGGGATAAAGTTGGGTTTGGGGTAGGTTCGGGTTTAGAGCCTAGTTATTACACAGTTGTATTATTTACTAAATACACCGTATGTACATGGGAAACAGGACTGTAAAATAAGGTGCTACCAAGAAAGATATTTGGAAGAATGCTAGCATCTGACAATTCTGGGACATCATTGACTACCATAGCAGAAAATAAATCAATGGTAGTTGAAAGTGCCCCAGAACTGTTTCCTAAATTTCTTAGAATATTTGATTTTGTGGTCGACAGAGAAATTCAATAACTTTTTCCTACTCAGGAAAAGTTTCTAACATTCTTCCAAACTTGTTTGGAACAAATCATGTGTGAATAAATGATGACAGAATTTTAATTTTTGGGCGAACTGTCCCTTTAAGGATGAAATCCACTTGTATGGACATGCTAAGGCACTCCATATTTCTGCATATTACTCCATATTAACATACTGAACATTTAAAATCCATAAATGTATATACACAGTAGCGCTATTCAGACAGTGTTCTTGTTTAATAGTTCTTTATGGTAACGCACATGCATTCCGATGGCAATTACAGGAAATGTTTTGTCGACATTTTGCTGCATGAATATGGCCATAGTTAATTGTGCTTAGTTATTTACAAAATGAGCATCCTTGTGCCAAATACAGAAATGCCCATTACCTGCAAACCCTCCAATAGCATCCTTACAGCACTTAGCAGTTGACAAAACAAATCTTCAAAACAACATTTGTTCCTCCACGTAAACCCAGTGATAATGATATGGACAGGAATTACATTACCACACATGATAATCTGGTTAGTAATTCATGGGAGAAAACAGACAGCATGCATATGCAGAAATGACATTGCATGCTCCCTAAAAACAATTACCATGTGAATAAGGCCAATAAGTGATTAAAAACATATTCCTAGGATTCCATCTCTTGCATCCGGAGATTTGAACATATGTGAGTTCTTCCCAGCGGAAGCCATGCGTAGGCATTTCTTTCTTCTTGGCTTTAATTGGCTGCCAAACAGGTTTCATGGGCTTTCGCTATGTGGCTTTCATTACAGTTTGATACACTACACACAGACGCTCTAGACATTATACAATCTACTATACGTTTCAATACTTTACTGTTAAAAAAACATTAGAGCAAAACTATATCCGTGTCACATTTACATAAAGGGACGTTATTCAAAGCAGCTGATATTTCCTTCAAGCTATACATTTGAACCATAGCAAAACATGAGATCTCTTAATTATCTTAATTATTTCTCCTAGACATTACAGAGATTATCTGTAGAGTAAAGGAAAATACTAGTTTAAGTCTAATCAGCAATTTCTCCTACAATCTCAGAAGAGATGTCAACAATGGCTGGGCTCATATTTGTCACGTCTGGACTTAGAAGTCAATATTATTGAAGATCTCAACATGAACATCTCATCGCATTTACACAAATCTAGATTATTTTAACACAAACCTACGGGTGACCTCACGGACACTACAAGTCTAATGTATGTTTTATTCTCTCTATGTTCTGAACTCATGAACTAGGTGTTGCGAGCAAAAAAATCACATCTTCCTGAACAAAACTCATCTGGAATAAACGTCAGCTGGCAGAGCATGGCACTAGCAACAGTTTATGTTTTTTACTCCTGTGGAAATCATTCAGTATATTTATCAAAAGCGTAGGACCTTGCAACTCACTAAATGCATGTTTTGCCAAATGCATAAACATTAAATGTTAATGCATCAAACTTCCCAGCGTCAACGAAAAACATAGTCACAGATGATAATCACTCGTTGGTCACCTTTGTGGCGGTCCGGGTGAGCAAACACGCATATGCTCATCTCCAGCATTTCGAGAGCCTGTCGCCTCTGAGCGATGGAAACACTATTTAACGTAATCTTAAAGGGATGTTTGGAGTGAGTAGGCGGGGTGTTTCCTACACGCTGAGCAGCTCAAATACTTATCTAATGCTACTGAGTGGGCGAATCGGAGAGAAGCAGAGCAGTTATCGTGCACACGTACCGCACTGAAAATAAGGCCACCGGGGAATATATCATATGGAACCACTCCAGTACAGTGTCTCTCCGACACTGAATAAAAAACAGAGAGTCATGGGACGCACTTTATCATCTGACAGCGAAAGCAAAGGGTAGAGGGGGTTAAACTTAACTAATCTTTTAGTTTGATAGTGATGATAAACAGAGGTCTAAGAGATCCACTTAAACACCTAGCCACCGGAGATGAAGTGACGGGTCACAGAACATACAAACAATGCATCTTTCATCTGGAAATACTCTCCGCGGACATGACATGAAATAGAAACCTTGAATTATACATCCAGCGAGGGCTTCTGCTGTGAGCCAGTGCATCACATGACTGCAACAGAGGTAATTCCTTAATAGAAACACGCTGTTTAAAAAACACATTGTTTTTTTATCGCTGGGTGTTGCGTCTTGACAGGTTTGACAAACAGAGACAAACCCTATAAATACAACAGTAGCCGATGGCTGTAACAATGAGGCCATTGCTCAAGTCTCTAGGGAGGCAATTATTGCTGCGCTCCTAAGAGTGTCCTCCAAACCTGTCCAAAACAAGTCCTTACCATTCATGCCTTCACAAGCTACTAGACCCACTGTTTGTTTTTTGTTTTTAAATGAGACATCTGAACAATGTACCGTCGTATAGTCTTTGTATACACAGTAGTGTACACATTTTTTTCTACTACAGGCCAGCTGAGATAAATTGTGTAAGAACAAATTCTGGTACTGGAGATGTTCCTTAGTGTAGTAATGCAATTCACTTTGTACTGTTATGTTTTCTCACCGGTGAATGTGACATTAGTTTACTGGAACCGATCCAACAGTTTCTCGTCTGTTGTGTTTTGGAGGAGGCGTGGCTTTGGTGATTCGCGAGAGGGAGGGATCGTATGATTGCGCCGCTAGCAGGCAAACGTTAGCATTTTCAAACGATCTACTCTGCCTTTAACTGTTCCAAAGTTTAGGTGTGGCTATGGTAACAGCTGGATCACCCCTGGATTTACAGTTAACAAGATCTGATTGAGACTTCTGACCGGATGGTGTTCACACAACAGATTTTGGCTAAAATATGTGTCGGTTTACTTTATTTTGCAATCCTCACTTAAATAAATGATCTACATTGTCTTGCATCCACTCGTAAAAAAATATAAAAATATTATACAAAAACGTTTAGTTTGACTGTAAATAGATTTGAATATTTTACCTTTGCTACATCAAGCTAGACTACTCATCTAAAAGTTTCTAATATTAACATTACAAGATGGTATAACGATACAGTCAGCTCACAATTCAACACAATATGGGATTTGCAATACAAAAGTATCACACGATTTTAAACTAAATATAATGTTTAAGTTTCAGCTTTTAAATTAAACAACCACTTTTGCTGTACATACAACTTCTAACAATTGAAAACAATGAGTGACCTGCAGTAAAAGTACAAAGAAAAACAGTTGGGTTAAATAAACCCAGAAACTGTTTATACTTGACCCAATGTAGCCGGTCCCAATCGCCCCGCTCTCCGCGGGATTCGAACCGATGGGAGACGGGCGCTCTAACGAGGAGGCTAAAGACCGCAGTCTCTTGCGTCTGTCCCTAGAGCGTCTCTGTTGGTCGGGGAGTGAGGCTTACACACTGCACAGCTCTTCACTAGCTTGCACACGTTACACCGACAACGGATATACAACCCAGGCAACCATCTTGAAGCAAGTCAGGTGTCGGTCCAGTAGGATTACACAGATATCATATCGTAAAAACCGAATGCATCAGTGATGCTAACTAAACAAACTGTGTTTTGAGAAAGTTTAATCTGAACCAAAGCAGTCACCGCTCTGTATGTCTGTATCCTTCATTAAGTGTGTGTGTTTCTATTCGTTCTTCCCTTATCTCAAGGGGTCTTGTTGAGTAGAAAGTATTCAAGGTGAGACAAGGGTAAATGAAGAAGCCTTCAGCACTTTGGAGCTGTCCATTCTGCTGTGGTGCTGAAACTGCAAGTGAGTGCACTTAAAAAACTTTTGGCCACTTATATGTGCTTGAGACTACACTGCTATTATATTCATTCACAGAGAGCCTCTGTGTCTCTGTCCTCCTCTCTCTCTCTCTCTCTCTCTCTCTCTCTCTCTCTGATGTCCGCCCATTGTCCTCCCCTTCCTCACACATTTACTTGGGTAATAAACTTTATACCTCATTCTCTCTCCTTGGAAAGTTGTTGTTGTGCAAATTTATGGTATCGCTCTCCAGGGCTCCTCCTCTAACACAAAGGCTGGATAATAATACTAAGCGCCTTTGTTTTTGTGTGGAAGTAGTGGCTTTCAAACGGAATAAGTGATTGAGCTGAAAACTAGCCCGGTGGGGACATACGGTGCACTGACAAAACATAAGCACTGTTATTATGTATCACTTTAATATAGATTTACATAAAAAACACAAAATGCCCCTTAGTGATATCTGAGTGATTCAAATAGTTAGTGTTCTCCGATGAAAAACAGCAGGTGAATAAGATCTCTTTGAAATCTCAACTGGTTCTCAGGTAGCAATGAGAATAAACGGAGAGCAAACGGAGACGCCTTAACTTCTCACCTCAAACCGCACAATTCGCTGCTGTAGATTTGACCACATTCTCATGTAATACTTCAAAGATCCATTGAGCGTTATATTCTAAACTTGTGTTTAAATGTGTATTTTAATCTTTTCATATTTTTATTTAGGTGCCACATAACTGAAACATTGTCTTATAAACTATAAAAAAGCAAACAATAAGCAATAACATTTCCCCATAGATTTATTTATATGGTGACATGGATTCTGAAAGTTACTAAATACCAAAAAAAAAAAAGATTAGTAGTTACCCAGTTAATTAATATTCACACAAAGTCAGCCCTAAAAAGTGTGTCAGACAAATCAATGTTTCTTATTTCAAATGTGGGAAAAAACTTGTTGAGCTAACTCAAGCCATATGTGAGAAAGCGTGTTACCGATCGCATTAGTGAGGCGTTTACATTGCGCTAGGTTCTTCGGGCATAGCCAAATATATTTTAGGACGCTTGAAATCCAGATGAACAGCTTTTTGGGGTCAGTTGTGGCCTGGGGGTTAGACTGTTGGGTTTGTGATCAGAAGGTTGCCGGTTGGAATCTCAGTGCCAGCAGGTCATGACTGAAGGGCCCTTGAGCAAGGCACCTTACCCCTGATTGCTCTGCAGTAATGTGCCACTGTATAAAAACTACTTGTAAGTCCCTTTGGATAAAAGCGTCTGCCAAATGAATAAATGTAAGTATTAAGCTTCTTACGAATCGTGCTATAATCTATAGTTTATTATTGATTTCAGTTTTTCCTGTAATAAAATGTGTATTTTTCAAGTTTTCAGTCTTGGTCAGGACTCTGTCTATGGCCAAAGGGAAAGCATAAAAATGTGGAGGTGTTTAAGGTCCCATTTAAGTTCCCACAAGAGCTTTGGAGAAATCCAGTCTAAGTAGACCACGTTCCCACCGAACGCTTCAGTGCTCACTTCCAAATCGCCTGCTCAACTTTTAACTCTATTTTCCAGAAGCTGCGTATATCTTGACAAGGCACCCAGAGTGACTTTTCACGTTCCATTAGCTCCTGTCAATAATAGAGGGCTAAAATTCACGAAGATGAAAAATAAGATCTCGGATCAGGTCTGTGAAACAGACGAAAGTACAAACGCCTTTTTGGCCCAGAAACCAGAACCTTAAAACGCACTCAACTAGAAACAGTCTCCAGAAAGCCCTTAGGTAACATCTCAAAGTGTTTCCACCTATTAGATGATGAATGAACGGCCCTAGTGGGCTAAAATAAAACTTGCACTAGTTCGGTTGCCAAAAAAAACAATTTCTCTCCCTCCACACACTCGTCTGTTGAACTTACTGATCAAGGTGAATCAGTTCTAGTATTTCTTTTCTTAATAATTGTTCTGTTGTCATTATCATAAAAACATTTCCAACCGGTTCTCCTACAGAGCGAATATAGAGCCTCACTATTTTCATGACACTTGCTTATCTTAATGGTTCATAAATGGTTCTTGCATTTGGCCACTGATTCAGCGAGAACACCATATTAAAATACACTTACAATGCTTCCTGCGATTCAGCTGTTTTGCCATGCCATAATGAACCTACAAAACCACAACAAAAGAAAAGGTCAATGTTAACAGTACAATTCAATGCACTGAAAGAGAAAACCTGGGCACGATTAAATAAGACAACTTCGATATTATGGCACTGTCCTGTACTCCAAAGTGAAGACAAAAGCACGAACACCAAACGCCAAAAGGGATTGCTCGACCAAAAAATGCTTATTTCCCTTCCTACTGCTAACCTTGAAGTGTGAACATGTTTAGAAATCCTGACCAGTAGACTTAATATAATAAATACAGTGTAGCACTGCAACTAAAAAAACACCATTTTGTACTGTTTGGTAAAGCGTGAGGGAAAAAAGCCTTTTATATGGTTATAATTGATATGTTTACTGTATATTTGGGGTATTTTATGGTACTGTAAGTATGAATGTTGCTTAAAACTCCAAGCTGTGCTAATTTCTCGGTCACTTACAGATTTAATCACAGTTGTAAAAGTGAATCTAATAATGATCTTCTAACTCAGTTTGTAAGTTACTACAGCTCCATTGTTTTCTTCCAGCACTGACAGTTTTATCCATTTTCTCTGTGTGCTATAACCTTTCCACGATACGGAGGCTAGAACGTCCCGCAGAGATGGCACGCAATTGAGCTCGGTCCAACCTTATAACGATACTTATTGATTCCTGCGCTGATGTGAATCAAAAGGGACGAACACATGACAAAATAAAACAGGAGTATTGGTTTATCAGTACATGACAAGGCAAACGTAGCATTTTGGATCGATACAGTATATCAAGCTGAGCTGCTCACACAATGCTGATGGGTCCCTTGTAACGACGAAGTTGAATGGTCACAAAATTGCATCGAAGTTGGAAACATATGTCTGGGCTATTATAGCTCCTGTTTTGTACTGACAATTTGTCCTTCTTTTAGATGTAGAGCACAAACTATTAATGTTGGACATGGAAACGCACAGTAGGGCCAGAGGCAGATTCAGTGTTTGGTAGATGAGTAATGCCTGAATCACAGAAAATTGTTGGCTTCGGTTATCGATTTTCTCCATTTTCATCATGTCACAAATGTATGTTCTAGTTTTCTGGCCTGCACGCTTACTAATCATACTCTCAACGTGTTTTTAATGGATTTTTTTCTTTGCAATGTTTTGCAATGGTGGATATAAAAAGCAACCCTGTCAAAACTGATCATTTTGTTTTATCAATTTTCATAAATCAAGTTTTATCTTGTTAGTTAGCTGTAGTTTTTTGTTGTCAGTACTTTATCAAACAAACAAACGCACAATATGAAAACAGAGTTATCTGTTTTTGCAAATGAACTCTTCACATATATTCAGTAGTTTAGCACAATAACAAAATTGTATGTAACGCACCAACAAACCACATTATAATTGTAAGATGTAAGGTTGGGTTTGTATGTGACTAGTGCATCGACATTTTATCATGAAATGAATACAGCTTTCAGTAATTGAACATAAATAATACAATTCTGAATGCAGAAGAGAAGCCATTCATCTTAATTCCTAAGCGCTTTGTTTTCTCTGAGAGCATTTTACTCGCGAAAAAGCAATACCAAAATACACAAGACGATGTTAAATAAAATGGCGAAATCTATCTCGATAACAATAAGATAGCAAAAAAAACTAATGGGAGTAGTTGGTGAGAAGCTAGCCATATTTATGTCTCACAGTGTAATGTCTGGATTACAAAAGGCGGCAAATTCTGCCCAAAAAACATAGATGCTTAGATTGGAAGAGATGTACATTTACTAACCCTGGTTCATATCTCATGGACATTCAGTTCCAAAAAATGAACAATGGTTACAAATCCATGGCTAATGTAGTTAAACCATGGTAACCACAAATTCAACATGGTATTTGTTATAAAACTATGGTTATACAAATAGCAATCAATTCTGCATTATACCATGGTTAGTTTTTATAAGTGCCTCTTAGACACCACAAACCTTGTAAGTCTGCCAGAAACACTTTCGCAAATAGTGTGGTAAGATACTGGGGCTGGCCAATAGAAATTGAAATCGTCAGATGATGCTTTGGAGTTTTGTGCACAGTATGCATCGTACGACCTGTACATGAGCTGGTGTATTTCATCTAAGGGGTGATGAAGTTAAGGACACACAACATTTTCACAAACAAGAAAAGGCACCCATGTAACTTTTACAACAATCTACTGTACCTTGCTTTCTCAGAGGCAATTGCTGTGAGTTCCGCACCAAATTATCCAGAGAACATCTAGCGATACTAATAAAGTAAGCTGTTACTTGGGAGAAAAGCTCTTAAACTGCGCTGACCTGTGCTGGTGTGTTTGCAGACGCTGAGAATGTTCCTGCGGGAAGGAAGCGAGGACGCAAATTGGACTTCCTTACAGTCTTCGATTCTGAGAGTACAGTACACCCTCTGGCACCAATTACTGCCTCGGCAAACGCTCATCAACAGCTCGAGCCCAAGAGAATGACTTTGTTAGAACAACTAGAGTCTTTCAATACCGTTCAAGCGGCCAAGTCCGCTTCTCGAGTTCGGTCGCTCCCGAAGGCTTTGCTGTGCTGATGTTATTCAACTATCACTTTGTATCCAACACCAAGGTGTCCCAAAATTTCCGATCCGCTTCACCAGTAAGTTAAAGTTAAATAGTTCACCCATGAATTACTGCATAACCTGTTCCAAACCTGAATACATTTGGAAAGAGTGCTTGAGAAAGATATTTACAATGCTTGTAACCAAACAGTTCTTGGACCCCATTGACTACCACAGTGGGGAAAATGCTAATGGTTGTCAAAGGTTCCTCAGAACTGTTTGCTTTCCTACATTCTTCAAAATATCTTATTTAGTGTTCAACAGAACCAAAAAATTATAAAGTATTTTATCCTACTATGGTCAATGGTGTCCAAGAACTGTTTGGTTATCAGCATTCTTCCAAATATCTTTCTCTGTGTTCATCAAAACAAATACGTTTATACAGATTTTGAACAACTCGAAGGTGAGTAAACGTGTACAGAATAAGTGAAGTATCCCTTTAAGCTTAGCTCATCAAAGTTGAAAAAGATCAGGTTGATCTCATAATGGCATGAACAAAGATCATCTCTTCTTGGGCATCTTGCGTGCGAACTAAAGAAAACAGATGAGAAAGGGACACAAAGCAAACTGCCTAACAGAGCATTCTAGGAAATGTCTGTTTTCTAAAATATCTTTCCTCACTATTTGATGGTGCTCTCGGCCATCATGGCATGCAAAAACATAATATTAATAATATACTTCACTTCGAATCTGTACATTCATTCTCTTTCGCAGTTCATTTCACTCACATGTCACTCATTTCATTTCCATGAGATATAAATATTTTTTCTTCAACAGATACAGCCACAGACAGAATATTCTGGTGATTTGCAGGTTATGGGGCAGCAAATGTATAATTTTGGGGTTATGGAGCCAAGAGAGGCAACTGTAGAAAGCGTATGACAGATGGCAGGAGACCTCCACACCCTCTCATTGGTTATTTCCATTGCAAAACGTTCTTTGTTTGTCATTTCAATATTACAAATAGCAAAAGCAGCTGAATATAAAATATAGTATATAGGTGTAGGGAAAAAAGTGAAACAAAAAAGAAATCTTTGATTCTATGTCGAGAGTAAAGAATAAGACACAAACATAAAAATTCTGTCATTTCTTTCACCCACAAGTCATTCAAAACCTGTATAATTCTCTTTCTTCTGTGCAACACAAAAGAAGATATTTTGAGAAATGTCAAGGGGGTTCAGTATTGTTTGGAAATTCTTCTAAATATCTTCTTTTGTGTTATTCAGAAGAAAGAGAGTCATACATGTTCGAAAAGATACAATGGTTAGAAAATAATGAAAGACCAATATGAATGGTGAACTATCCCTTTAAATGTGAATCTGATTCCAGTTGAACAGCACTTTATCACAGCTGTGTCCATATCTATGACAAACCTATACTGTACATGATATTTCAGGATGGAGATACTTAAACTGGGTTGGTGCTTTGTCTTGGGAGTGTATGAGCTTCATAGAGAGATTTTCCAGGATTGTATATCTGTAACAACTGTCATGAACAAAGGAAAGAAGACATTTTTCAAACCTTTGGTCAATTACCAGTTAAAACCAACCGGTTTGTCCTCTAGATTAAAAAATGTATAGCAACCACGACTTGCCGCCCTTCGCACACACACCCAAACTCTCTTTCTGTCAATGTTGCCTTTCTTTGGCTGTTTGAACTCACTTTGAGAAAGAACTGCCTAAAAGGGTTATTGGACATAGATGGGTGGACTGACCACACACACACACACACACATATTCTCTCTCTCTCTCTCTCTCTCTCTCTCTCTCTCTCTCTCTCTCTCTCTCTCTACAACCCTGTTCCAGAATCTAGAGAGCCGCCTACTGTTGCAAAGGCTGTTCAACATATTCATGCTGCGTCTTAAGACACCCTCTAAATTCTAATCACATCACATTTATCCTTAACAGAACAGTCAGATATCCATCCCAGAATGCATTGCAACACAGCGAAATGTTGATTATAAATATCCTTATGTTTTATTCAATATATAAAAAGTAGTGATGAAACCTGCAATGACAGCTAGTCACAATGAGATTTGATGTTGTTGATATGATGTCATATTTGAGCTTTTGTTTCCATTAATATGTGACATATTGATCGCTAAAGAAGCCCAAAATATAAATAGTTTTCCCTGACAAACATATTGTTTCAATTTAGAAGAGATCTAATATTCCATTAATAGTCATTTGGATTACTTTAATAAACGATTTTGCAGCTTCGCCATGTTTGGCATTCAAATATGATAAAATGACAGAATTTCAAGATAAGATTATTAATTTGTGTTCAACTGAAAAACATATGTATGTGGGGTGGTATGAGAGTATGACATTTTCACATCTAGATGAACTTTATCTTTAATGCCAAACCCTACTTTAGTCAACGATGAGTGGAATGTCCGGTGCACGTCACATTAAAGTGCTATTTGTACGACACCTAAAGACCAGATTTCAGATTAGTTATAATGAACATTTCATGTAGGCACTGGACAGGATTTTACTGATACAAATGCCAGCGCTTCCCTGCATCAAAGTACGGCCTAAACCACACTTTAAATGAATCAGACGTGTCAGCCACCTGACGCATGAAACATAATCACATCTAAACTCTGATTCACAATCTACAATCCCAACCGAGACAGTCTATTATAATAGATAGTATAATTATGGCATCAACTAGATACTTGTTTATCTCTTAGAGACATAATTGCTCACTTATATACAGTGCAAACTACAAGACATACAGAGGCAGATGAAGAGACAGAGAGAATAATTGGTGGCAGCATTTAGACAGTCTGACCTAAAAACAACTACAGGGAAATGTGCTAAAAACCTTGAGTCTGACTCTCTTACAGTGTTTAATGTTTATGAAATCTGTGTTTGAGGTTAAAATGAACTCAGAATAGATACAGACATATACAACAGGGGATCACAAGTAATCACTAAAGCACTTTAAGCAAGAGCTATGATAGAGCTCATTGGAGATTTAAATAAGAGACCACTTCAAAATTATAAAAAAAAATTCTGAATTTACTTTTTATAGGTAGGTGTTTAGGTAAATTCACCATTTTGTTTTCACCATTACAAATAGAAATACTGTTTATATTTGCAGAAAATTACGAAATAGATTAGAATAACAAAAGATGCTCTGTGTCAGACCTCAAATACGGCAAAGAAAACAAGTTCATATTCACTTTTAGGCAATTCGTCAGTAATATTTCTACGTGTATTTAAATTCAAGAAGAAATTTGTATCCGTTTTTTGTGTTTTGTGTGTGTATGCTGTCAGTCTTTTACATTGGTGTTGGATGACTTTGGGCCCTATCTTACACCCGGTGCAATGCGGCACAAGGCGCAGTGCAAGTGTTTTTGCTAGTTTCAGCCTGACGCAGATCTCATTTTCCCGTCCTGCGAATCCAGTTGCGCTCATTTGTGCGCCCATGGGCGTGTTGGACTAAAAAAGAGTTGTGCCGGCGCATTGTTGGCGCGTTGCCATTTTGAGGAACTGAAAATAGACCAACTCAAACCTAGTCTAAAGTCTAAAGTCAATGGCTAAATATTTTAGAGTTAGGAATATGCGCCTACAGGCGGGTGCACAGCGCTCGTATACATTCTGCTTATTACACACAGAGGGACGAGCAGGAGCACACAGTAATGCCAAATATTTATAAAAATAAATAATAATGTAAAAGATTATTATTGCGGACATACAGATTTAAAAAAGCTTGTCCTGTATATGGTCTGCTTGCGCGCTTTAACCTCTTGCACGAGCAGACAAGTTTTCTTTTTGGAGAAGTGTCTGGTCTTCAGAATTCCGCCGTGTAAATTGCGAAATTTACTATGGCGCGAGCTCAACTGGCACTTAAAGGGAATGAGAGATGACACTCTGATTGGTTTATTGCATGTCACGCCCAAAAATCACCCATTACTCATTAAGAGAATCACGACATCCCGTTTAGACCGCGCGCTCGGGCGCACCGGTTTCCCGCCGTTAAACTAGCAAAAGTGGATTTGGACACGCCCTGAGTGCACCTGCGCCGTGCGCTTTAATCCATGCGCTTAGATTGTGAAAATAAAGCCCTTTATGTCACTCCTGAGGTTTGAATTTGATGAAATTCTGGATTCCAATGCCCACTAAACATTTAGAAATGCTAATAAAAATTAAATTTGGAATGATGTCTTAATATTTTAAAACGTCCATAAGAAAAATCACAGATGTTGTCTCTTTAATATCTCAATAATTTCTCTTACGCAGCAATTGAAAATAAAACGAATAGAGAATTGAAACTTTTGCTAAAAGTCTCTTCTATGTCTCAAACTGAGCTCAGATTTGTCAAGTCTGCAATCAAAAGTCAATCTTATTGAAGATCTCAATATGAACTCAAACATTTCTCATTAAATCGACCCAAATCCAGGTCATTTTACCTCTAAAACCTACATTCATTTTATACCTGGATTTATACTTCATGGATTTCAACAATTACCCCATTCATTTTAGCAATAAAATGATTATCAGGTATGAAAAAGCAACCACTTCTCTGGGTGTCTAAGCTATAATGAATAATTTCACATTCAGAACAGCACTTGAAGAGATCCCACACCGCAGGACTGACCCTTTATAGGCCAGTACAGTGTGTGGTATTTGTCAGATTGTCAGGTTGCCAGAATCAAATGGCATAATTAGTTTGTACAGCATCCTCATTACACTTCTTCATTACACACTGTTAAGCTGTCTACACCGCTCACTCCAGCTGACTAAAGCATATTATGATTGAAAACGAGCTGAAATTTAATATCATTTCATCTTCATTTGATAAGCGACGCAAATCAAACCGCCTCTCGCTCCCACGCACGGAAAGATCCGCAACGTTGTTTTGCTCTCAACGAGAAACACAACATGTCCGCTGACAATCCTCCTATGCTGTTACATTGACTTCAATAAGAAGATTAAAGTTACAAAGAAAATAAAGAGTCTTGGGAGAAAATAAGCCAAAAATATATCCTCTGATGGATGGTAGCCAAACAGAATGGCAGAAATCACAGGGGTAGGAAATGGGTGCTGGGATCATAAATTGTCCCACCTACCTGAAATGCGTCTGGGTGTCAAAAGCAGTGTGTGGATATTCCTGGAGGCAGCAGCTGGCCTACATATGCTCAACGCTGTTGGATTTGTCCGCAGCACTGGTTTCTCCAGACGCTGGAAAATTCCCATTTCATCTGGGCTAATCCAACTGGTCTCCAGGGCTAAAGTGTTGTTAAGAGAAAACTGCAAATGAGAGAAACAAAAAAATCCTTGTGTAGTAGGAGAAGAGTTGAAAAAAATTCACAGAAAATTAAAAGGTTATTAAATGCCCACGAGCGAATGTTTTTTGTGCTGCAAATCACATTAAAAATACGCTGGAACGACATTTGCCATGTATATGAGGCTTATAAGTGCCAATAGAGCTTTTAAAAACATTAGCTCTGTTAACTATTTGCACCATTATTGAGCAGGAATGAAGATACATTCATTCAATTAACTGTGTACACAAAAACATTTTTATTGACTTAAAGAAATCTTAAAGCTTTTAGCTGTTTGAAACATATAAAACCACAGCATAAACATTTTAAACTGGACTTTTGATGCTTATAGTTACCAAGATAAAGTTATTATTTGCCCATCAGAAATGTAGGATCAGTCTGTGTTTTTCCACATTTCAGAATAATAGTATCACTTTAAAACCACGATGACACAATTGTAACTGTGGGAATCACGTTGGGACTAAAACAATCCTAAATAAATGAACTGTTCTATTATAACATCTTCAAAGTAATCACTCTTTGCCTAGAATGTGCAAAATCGTACACTTTATAATTTTAGCATTTAGCATTTTATCATCCAGCTTCTTCAGGTCTCACCCTGAGACGCTTTTAAAACTGTATTACAGGATCTTCGGCCTATTCTGGACTCCTATTCAGGCTGCTTTGGAATTCATTATTTTGTCCATTTAAAAATTAAATGTAGTCTTCTAATGAAAGATCAAACATCTGCGTGACAACTAGCCCCGGTCTTCCCATAATGGAATCATGCCCATTCACGTGACAATCTCAAAAGGGTTACATTCATCTTTAAAGCTTCATTTGGAGAAGAAGAGTGTATATGAACATGTTTTACCTTGTAGTCAGGCACACGTTTTTCCACCCATCTCTTGCCGTAGTGTGGAGGCAGGACTGTACGGTATACTTGAGGGAACACGGGGAGCAAGTCAACACCAGCAGAAGGCTGGAAACCCAACAGATGAGGTCTGGATGGCAAATCCCACTGGAAAAGACAAACAAAAGAGGTACAAATAAAGTACAACTCTAATTGGTATGAAAGAAAGTATGAATGGTGTTCTGCATGTCTTTCCAAGATGGAAGTCTGTCAAAAATCCTACATTTTGTTTCTGGCACCAGATTTCTCAGGTTTAATTACTACATGACGACTCTTGCAATGCCCCGTTTAGGTTTACAATCAATAACTAGAGAAACCTCTCCACCTCTTGTTAGCGAGTCATCAGATGCAGAAAGATTTGGAAATTAACTTCTGTTTGTTACTCTACGCTCCACGACTGGTAAAGACTGTGAAATGAACTGAAACGCTGTATCGATTATTCAATGATGGACTAAAAAGAAGTGCCAAAGGGTTCCTTAGTGCCTCTTTGCAGACCATCCTACAAAAAAGCTTTTGTAAAGAAGAACAAAAAACTGATCTTGAGTTGACTTTATGGTTATTGGAGATTTAAGTTGTAAACAGCCTATTGGTTTCTGGGCACCTTGAAACATGGTATAGTTTTGTGAATGACTAGAAAATGAAAGGATAATTGTGCTTTTCATATCTTATCTGAAGCCTTTGTTAGCTTCTTCATCTAAGAATGTTAAGTGGTTGTTTTAAATGAGCTCAACCTCAAGTATCTTCGAACGATTGTGGATTGTGTTGTAAATAATACATTGGTGAACAAATAAAACACTTTTAAACTAAATATTTTTACTTTTTAAAACTGCTCAGCCTTTAAAACAACCATCAAGATTTTTCAAAGCTCTTCCCTTAAACTCCCTGTCACACAGAGACTAAATTTTATGATCAAATCGATTCATAATTGCTAAAATGCATATTCCATTTTTTTTACACCTCTAAATAATACCTGACCCACTAAGAAGGATGAACCTTCACCGTTTGCCAAAATATTATACAGACAGAAATGTCTTTAAAAAGTCAATTTCCCTGAAGGTCACTGAATCATTCATATGTGGTGCAAACACATCCAACTCTTGTTGACTTTCAAGCTGGAAAAAAGATTTTTGCAGACTTTAAAAGGCGTTTGAGTTTCTTCGGTGTTCAATGTAATATCCAATTCTTCCACACACAGCTCCGCGTCAGTGCCTCTCTGCAGTGGCAGTCAATCAAAGGCTGTTCTGAAGGCTTTCTGCAACTTTCTGTTTAAATGATATATTCTACTCTTCTCAGTACCTCTCTCCAACTGTTTCCAGCACTGTACTGCCAATTTCATTTTTGCAGCTTGCTCTAAACATCACTATAATGATGTGAAAAACACAAGGTCCATATTGCAGTTTTTAAGCTGCTTCTGCTCGGCACACAGATTAAATGTCACGCTGAGTTTGAGCGTGTGAGGGGGATGCGACTGCAGATGTGAGGGTCGTCCCGACTGCAGCGCCTCTAGTTGTGGTACAGTGGCACTGATGGGGATGACAGCAGGTGGCTCAAAATTTCATTCCCAGTTTTACAGTTTGAAAGGCCCAGGATCCCAAAACATGGGCATGTTTTTTAAGATTGCTAGAAATCACAATTATTGTTTTGTCACTAATAGTCCTAGCTTGGAGACCATGCTAGCATATGACTCATAGTTGACAGAATTTGGGAGCTGTAAATATAGTATGTACAGACATGTCCATTCATAAACTAACAAAAACTGCGACTCATCTTGTTCAGAGGACCATATACATATTTTATAGACTAGCAGATCTAAAACTAACAGCTATGGATATTTACAACAGGGACAGGCCCTTCAAAAGGAAAATTTTGAATGATATTATTTTACAATATTCTTACTAATTTTGTGAATGCAAAGTATGTGAAAGTTGATTAAACATTACTTTTGTGAAACAAAAGAATCATGTAGAAACTGATTTAGTTATACCAGCAAAGTTACTGTGGCTGTCAGTCTCCAACATTCATCCCTTTGTGTTCCACAGCAGAATATGTCATTGATTTTTGCATATCAAAAGTGTCACACATCTAACATTGAGGTCATTGAACCACATATAGGACCGGTGCTATACATCTACATTAATTCTGTGATATGGCTACTGGAGACTTGAGAAAGTATTAATGATGCCCCGTCACCTGAACACCGGGCAGCGTGAACTGACTCATGCTCGCCGGTTCCGCAGCGGCAGCGCGCATCACCGGCAGAAACGGGTCGAACGACATCTGCCATCCCGACACCGCCTGAATCACCGGAGGAGGGCGAGAGGAAATGAGAACCGGAGGGCTCGAGGCCACTCTACACAGTCCGGAGTTGGTCGGGATCACCCAGAGCCACGGAGGAGCATCCGCGCTCATGTGCCACAGCTGAGGCTGAGCTTTGACGCGCTGGACCGGGATCATCCCTGCCGCATCCTACACCGATCTGACGGAGAATGTTGGAGATATCCGTGGAGTAGACACTGGCAAAACAGATATTGCGCAATTAAAATAAACTCAAAATATGTTTGGTCACACTGGACCGCGATCCTGCTCGAAAGTCCCTGAAAGTTACCGTACACTTGTGAAAAAGAAAGGTTCTCTGCCAGGCTTTTGGTTCAATACAGAACCTGTAATATCCACAAACACGTTTCTACGGTTCTCTGCAGGATACAACATGTGAACGGGTCTTCGGAAGGTTGTAAAACGGTTATATAAAATCACATCACTGAACCCTTAGAACCTTTTTGTGTCTGTATTTCAAAGCACGTAATCTTACTGCCAAAACAGCACTGAAAGATGTAACTTCAGATAGTCTTACACCGGCATATCTCATTAAATTGAGGTCATATTGATAAAAGATCCCTTCTTTAAAACATGCCAAGCTCCACTCCCAAATTCTGCAGCACATGCAATATTCGCATGAAATTAAACAGGTTCAGAGTGCTCTTCTGTCTACATGAAAAAGTTACTCGTTACTCTAGTCAAGCAAGACGCACCAAACAATTTTATTTAAACTCACCGATGGGGTGCTTCAAAAATGCCGTTAGTTTAACATCACTGCGGCTGTTTTGTGCTGAAAATAACTGAATAATGCAAGAAATAAACAGATGCATTAAAAATTGAAAGTACAGTTACAGATTCTTGAGAATACCCACAAATGTTCCCAAAGTGTCCACGAAAACGCGTATGTCCGCGCGCGGGTTCACGCACCGTGAATCGCACTCCCCATGTGCACGATCACACCAGTGGATTCTTCACGTGTCCTCCGTGGGAATCACGTTGAAATCTGTTCGCTGTCAAGACGATGATCCTTCGATATCCCCGAAGTGCTGTAACGCCCCTCCTAAAACATGTCAAATTCATCACTCGTCACATTATAATCCTTTCCGTTCTCGCGCGGCGTGGATAACTTGTGCGTAGATGAATACACACTGTCTTTTTGCAGCTTTAAGGTGCAACTCCTGCCAGTCCGCTTTCTGTGCGGATCTGACGGCGCTGTGGGCAGCCCACTCCAGTGCGTCAGGGCGCGCAAAGACGCACGACTCTCACTCATATGGTCTAATGAGATAATTACAATATGGCCCTGTTGTGTGTTGTCTGTTCTCATTTATTAACAGCGACATGATCAACCCAGAAAAAAATGATTTAGAAATTTGCATGGATGATCATTTTAACCCTCACGTCCCGTTCGTGGTCTAGCAGACTCCAAGGGCATTGAATAGGTCGAACAATTTGGGCTGCTCACACATTGATAAATTAGTTTAATACCTAATGGCATATTAATCCTAAGAGAACAAAATATCTTTTTGGTACTATGACTTTTGGAAAGGGTCTCAGAGACCATAGAAAAAAATTGTCACCTTTATTCACATTTCCCCCATTTGTAGTCCACAGTGATTCTCTGATAAGAAACTTGCTAAAGATGATTCAACTTTCTACTCTGCTCAAAGAATTGTAAATCTATAAACAAATTTCAGCAATCAATATTTATCAATTCAACAGAAACGTTATATTTAATGAGTACATGCATTCCCTCCGAATCAAACACATAGTTCCTTTCACTGGTTAAATAAATCTTTCCACACTTTCTGTGTCCTCTGCTTGGCTCGCCATTGGGTTTTTCTGAATGATTTATCATTTATGATAATGTTGGACAGCTCAAATAAATAAATAAGTAGGAAAGGTCTGCTCTCTGATTCCCTTATAGAACTCAACATTTGCCGGACACTGCAATAAACTGTAAGGAATTTCTTCCTAATTTTCTCTGACAAAATTTTGGTTTTCAAAAGCTATTTTGTCTCACACCCCAGGCTCTTCCTCTGTTCTGGTTTGTGTCCTTTTAAAATGGATATATGGCTGTAATTAGGAAGCATTTCCCTATTCACTCATCAGCCTGGATAAGGAGGCTGAATACCCAGGGCTGTCTGTGGAACAAAATATGGCTTTGCCAGTCCTGTGGCGACAGAGATTATTAAACTGGGGCTGTTATGTTGTGATATTCCAGTTTTGGCTCGTCTACCTTAAGGGCACATATTTATAAACTTTCAAATCATTTTTAATTGATTATAAGTCTATAGATTCTGTGTGCATGAGAAAACCAAGTCAGAGCATTACTAAAATATAAGAAAATATTTGCCACAAAAGTGATGTTTCAGTGACCTTTGTTGACATTTCAGAGTATGATCCGTGCATCGCAAAAACATTCAAACGAACAAGACTTATACAGTATATGTGTTTAATTGCTATATCATATCATAATGTTAAGTGGCTTTTTTGAGCAGTTCCAATAAAAGGTGTACTTCAAAATCAAACAACATTGTAAAATGTAGAAAATCATAGAGTAACTAGTCTAATCTGAATAGAGCAAAATATAAAAATGGTGATGTGTGTCAGCACGCAAGAGAAATTATCCATTGAAACATCTTACAAAGAGCAAACAATAGCAAACACATTACATTGAAATGAAAATGCTTTGGACTTGTTTCAAAGACAACATGAATGTTAAATGTCCTAACAGCTGGACGTGTGATGCTCACAGAGAGCACATGGTGAGGTTAATAACAGGGTCAAGCTGATGTTTTTATGGACCAGAACTCTTTTAAATACTCTTATGATTCAAGTGTCTTATATACTTTACAAACAAATAAATAGCTTTCCTGTGGCTCAATGGTTAGAGCATAGCGCTCGCAACACCAATATCATGGGTTTGATCCAAGGGGATTGCACATAATCAGAAACAAATGTATAGTACAATGCAATGTAGGTCGCTTCGGGAAAAATCTGCCTGCCAAATCCGTAAATGTAAATGAATAACGTAAAAAAAGGTCTTATGTCTGTTTTCAATCAGTTTTCCCCAAAACTCTGCCTGTCTGCCATTGTCAAAACTGGCAAATGGCAACATTCAGAAACATTTGCTAGAGCTCCCTGGGAACATAATGAGAAGTAAAGTTTGTTGTTGTACCAGATTCTGGGACCAGAATATTCCCACAACCGGTGCTGTACCACGAACGGGCTTGTTCGTACACATCTGCCTCAGGCACTAGAAAATTGATATACCTGTTCTCTCTTGTTCAAAACGCCGATGATGGTGCAGTTGGGATTCTGTGATTCTAGAATGGAAATGGAAGAGGTGAAGTGAGAAGGTTGTGGTGAAAGCTACGGTTGACCAAAAATGACACGTATCATTAATTATGTCAGATCGCATGTGGCATTTTTCTCAAGTTAAACCCAAAAGAAACCTTTAAGAAATACAAGCGCTGTGTGCTTCAAGAAGCTGGAGGAGTCTGGTCAGTTTTGCTGGATGGAATCGCGACGTGAATATTCTGCTCAATGTTTTGGTTTGGCATCATGCAAAGTATAGAAACTCACAAGGGTTTGGAAGATCATGAGGCTGAGTAAATGGTGACCATTTGTGCTTTCAATCAAATCAACCTATAGAAGATACTGCTGTCATTACTGGCATTGCAACAATGCAAAAAATGACATTCTTCCTAAGCATTTTTGTTTTGTTTTCTAGTAAAAATGTTGAAAAGTTCTTAAATTACGATACATGTACATAACAAGAAAAGTAACCTAAGACGTCTTGTTTTATGAAAGAAAATATAAGAACGAGGTAAGTTTATGTTTAAAACAAAATTGTAAATGAAATCTACAGTAAGTTACTGGCAAACCTGCTGCAAAACTACGTTAAAAAGTTTGACTATGTATGAATCAAATGGCTTCTCATTTTTTTACTGCAAAATTACAGTATATAACATCGAAAAATGTGATGCAAAGATGATCGGCTAAAAACCAAGAGTCACAGCTGTTGCCTTGAGCAAGATCCTTAAGTCGATTATTCCAGACGCATTAACTCTAAACATAAGTTTTGCATTACCTCTTTGGAAATATTTAAAATTTGTGTTAAATATATAGTGTCTGACTGCAGCTACATCAAACCACAAGCAGCAGATAATGGGACTGTCTTTGGTCTTTTTTTAATGTATTTAGTGTGAAGTACAGGTGGGTGAACAGCAGTGTGGTGTGACATGCAGACCGCAAGTGTTCTCTTTAGGGAACGGTTATGACAACTCGTGGTACTGCTTAAAGCACCACACCAAAAAAGAATGACGGGCCGATATGTTTGTGTGTGTGTTTCACACCAAATATCAATCACAGTTCATTTCCAGCAAAGCCTTGTATTAGGCTTGTTTAAACAATCTAATGTGTCATACTTTGTCTTTGGGTGACATTTGTGCAAGAGAACATTTCACTCTTTATTATTTTATCCCGTCTTTAAGATTTGCAGATGTTCTAGGCACATTCTCTGTTTGTGGTGTTTGTTTTCCGGTGTCATTAAACCTATACGTGTTTGTGAAGATAACAGCATTAACGTTTTCCATTTCCTCTGCCACTTTAAAACAAATTTCAGCACAGTTCACTATGGTGAAGGCAGGCATCTGGACTGTATGTATTGTAGCTTGTTCATATTTTGAGTGCTTCTTGACTGCGAAAGGAAAGGTGAGACCATTATCATGTGGAAAACAGATTTGAGTTAAATGCATTCATTTGGAGATAGAAAAAGCAGAATTTTCAACCAAGCAATAATGAAAGAGAGAAAATTATGATTCAGTGTAATTATTTCAAGTCAAAAGGTGACAAGATGACACATGGACAATCATCTGCTAATGTATGTTTTAACTTTCCTCTAGCTCAGTGGTCAGAGCATGGCGCTAGCAACGCCAAGGTCATGGGTTTGTGTAAGAAAAATCACTCGAAGAGATTCAGGTTAATCTTCAAAAGGTTTACTCTTAGAAAATGGGTGCTCCTCTGAGCAGATCTTTTATACACAAGACTTTTATGTCATGTTACGAAAGAGATATTTCTATGATTGGTTAGATACCCTTATCACTAAGCAGAATAATGCTGAAAAAAAAGATAAAAAGTTAAAAAGGTCAGTGTACAGTTCCTCAAAGAAGCTTCATCAATCTTCTTGTATCCTGTTTTGATGATAGTTTTACTCGTACAGATGTCTGTTGACCTTTTGAATTGAATATTCTGTTCCCAATATAAAAACACCAGCATCATCAACAACTTAAGCATCCGAAATGCCAGCAACATAAACACCAGCATCATCAACTCCAGCATCCTAAACATCAGCATTGTTACTTTAAGCATCCTCAACACCAGGAGCATAAACACCAGTATCATCAACTCAAGCATCATAAACACCAGCATTATCAACTCCAGCATCCTAAACATCAGCATCGTTACTTTAAGCATCCTCAACACCAGGAGCATAAACACCAGTATCATCAACTCCAGCATCATAAACACCAGCATTATCAACTCCAGCATCCTAAACATCAGCATCGTTACTTTAAGCATCCTCAACACCAGGAGCATAAACACCAGTATCATCAACTCCAGCATCATAAACACCAGCATTATCAACTCCAGCATCCTAAACATCAGCATCGTTACTTTAAGCATCCTCAACACCAGGAGCATAAACACCAGTATCATCAACTCCAGCATCATAAACACCAGCATTATCAACTCCAGCATCCTAAACATCAGCATCGTTACTTTAAGCATCCTCAACACCAGGAGCATAAACACCAGTATCATCAACTCCAGCATCATAAACACCAGCATTATCAACTCCAGCATCCTAAACATCAGCATCGTTACTTTAAGCATCCTCAACACCAGGAGCATAAACACCAGTATCATCAACTCCAGCATCATAAACACCAGCATTATCAACTCCAGCATCCTAAACATCAGCATCGTTACTTTAAGCATCCTCAACACAAGGAACATAAACACCAGTATCATCAACTCCAGCATCATAAACACCAGCATCATCAACTTAAGTATCCTAGACGCCAGCATCACCAGTATCCTGCAACATCGTAAACACCAGCATCATCAACTTAGTCTCTAAACTCGAGCAATGGACAATATTGTCTGTATGGCATGCCCTATAATCATTCCTGACATAACATTTTTGCTGATGAAATGCAGCTAGGGTTGCATTAAAAATAAATTGGCATGTAATTTAATGCGTTAATGGTAACTAAAGTTATTACTCTGCTGTAAGCAGAAAACAATATGTTCCCAAATCACAAATTACCACCTGCTCTACACGAGTTGTGATTGTGTTAAATTAAATGTGTGCACGTCTTCATTATTTAAATAGTTATTTAAAGGGTCTTCATTTTCTCATTTGTCCAATTAGATTGTTTTAAACAAAAACATTTCCTTTGAAATATTATTTCAAATAACTTGTCACCATTATCACATCTGAAATAACTTGAAGTGCATAAACCTGAACTGAAATAGCTATCTGCTATATCCTTTAATAAAAATAAACCTTCTTTACATTACAATACAATCAGGACAGGCCATAAATCAGCACCCACATTTTGCATTAGAGTCTAATGTGCCACATGCCTGATAGTAATGATAAGTTAAGCAAGAGAGCTGGTTCTGTTTTTGCCTTTGGCGTTTCCTCTCTTCACTCTGCCACACACAGAGCAGTCAGAGGCTACTCTATCATATAGCCAATGTGGTCTATTTCACTCACAATTACCCATGATACCCTGTGGACACGGCTGCATCTGTGATAGTGGTCATACGGGAGATCTGTTTCTGGAATTGGCAGAGTGGATTGAGACCCCATGAGTCTCATAAAGGCTCGGATCAAATCTTCCTCCTCAATCCAGGTTCTGTCACACTTCATCTGAAGAATCAGGCATCTGCTCAACCTGCAATGTG
Source organism: Barbatula barbatula (assembly GCF_947034865.1). Lineage (NCBI taxonomy): Eukaryota > Metazoa > Chordata > Actinopteri > Cypriniformes > Nemacheilidae > Barbatula > Barbatula barbatula. Next base: position 2,502,974 of record NC_136779.1, read on the forward strand.
GGAACCAAAGAACTTCTACTAAAGCTCCATTTAGGCGTAACTAAAAACAAGACGAAAACAAGAAGATTTTGGATTGCATTACCTAGGTTTTTTGGCTGATCATAATTTTATGTAATTTGGTACTTCGATACCAATACACCTTATTTTGTATATTTCCACATTTAAAGACAATAATAACTCAAACATATGGAATTAACACACAGGTAGTTATGGATATTCTGTTGTGATTGATGTAGAATGTAATCTGTAAAAGTACTCCTCATTTTATCAACCAGTTTCATGAGGTCTCACCCTGAGATCCCATTTATCTGGACACTTATGGTCTGCTCTTTTTTCACATTTACTAGTTAATTAAATAAAATGTAAGTTTAGTTCGTATTTTTGTTATAAAACCTTTTGCAGACATCTGCCAGTAGGCACGAGTTGTGAAAAAAGACAAGACAATGTGAATATAAAAGTATGAAATGCAACTGTTTAAAATTATCAATAAATATTCAAATAAATATTAACAAGTTGTTTTCAGACAATATCAACAATCGTATAATTTTCGACAAAATTCTCAAGTAAAAAAACAATGAGTGCGTAAAGGTCAGTTTATACTTGTACACATAGGACATATGCCGTAGCCTATGCAGAGCCGCGTACCCTAGAGCTTAGTTTATACTCATGCGTAGTACCTACAGGCTATTTTATACTCCTACGTCACTGTCTGCGTTGACAGGCAATTACCCAGAAGCAGTTGGTCTTTCTTTGCTGCCATTTTTTTTTTAAACTCGACCCTGCTCGACCAATCACATTCCCCGAGAGAGCACACACATAGAATTGTGGGACATTGAAGGCAGGGAAGGACACATATATGCTGCCTTCAAAAACAGACCTTATGGAGGAATCTCAGGAGACAGGAAGTAAACCAAACCTTGGATTCGGACGTGCCTTGATGCCTTCATACCTTGAAATGCTGCCTCGGAAGTCAGCATTTTAGAGCCTTCTGACGCAGCCATTGGTTAGTAAACAGTCACTTGTGTTGCAGCTTGAGATGTAAAATACAGAAGAACAAATAATTAACTTAGATAATTAATTTGTAAATGCGTTTGATGAACATGACGCTATCGCAGAGTTCTTTGACTATCTGAGGGAGGGGTTCAAACAGACCAATCACAGCGCTTGCGCTTTGCGTTCAATTGACGCGTTGTTAGATTTTTGGAGAATTGAAACTAATGCAAGCCTTTTGGCCGAAAATTATGAAAACCTTTCAAATTAAATCCTGACAACAGGACAACATCCAGCCTTAAAGCAGACAGATTTGCAAACACTCACAAATTAAAGAAAAATTTTGAACAGGCATCCTCCACAATCGAACCTGATTTGAATGTGCCACAACGTCTGCAGCTCAGTGTCCATAAGATCAGACACGCACTTGCTCATTTCATGTAGCAGAGCAGGGTTTTGTCTATTCCATTGATTGAATTCAATGCTTGTTGTACATGAGAAAATCCACCTGGAACAAGATGTCCCGTCTCACCCATTTGCAGGAACAAACAAGAAGCTTTTGGAGAGAATCCCAGCCTGAAATAAACCCAGAAAGTACACAGGTGATCAGATGTAGTGCAGCCGGCACATGGTGTTACCCGTTACGCTGCTTTAATAAGCCGGCTAATTCAATGAGATAATTGGCAATGTGCGGTTTTCTGCTCTTCCTTTGGCAGGGTGGGTGCAACTAGCATCCCATTAGCCATCTCTGTTCTAAATGCATAATATCGGCAATATATTCAGAAGATGACTGCCTCTGTCTCATGTCTCATGAGCTCTTGGGCAAGGCAAATTCGATTTCTGTGCCATAAAAATGCTTCTGAAATAATCCAATCCCATTCCAGATCATCTCTTCACCGCCTGCTTTCAGACAAACGCTGCTGACGCTGAATACAAAAATGTAGGCTTTTTATTGCTCCTCTATTCTTGTGCACTCGACATCGACGCGACGGAAGGCCCGGTAAGATCTCGTCTGTTATGAGTCTCCACTGCTGAACAGAGGTTTATTTGGAGCTTAGCTATGATTATCAATAATGTTCGTTTGGAAAGCCCATGGCCCACTTTCTGAAGACACGCTGCTTTAATCGTCTAGGAAAACGATAATGCATCTGTCCTGTCTCTTAAATTAGTATTCAGTACCTGAATGATGAATCCTTGCATCGCCGAATGGCTTTCCATCACGCATCACTTTCAACGTATGTGGCATTCTTCATAGCACCGTAATGGGCTTGATGTTCAAACTGACAGGAGCAAAGATTAACAGATAAATAAATTAGGAAATAAAACCTTAAAGCTGTCACTCATACAAACGCAAGACTGCTTTTTATGTTTACCCTGTATTTTGACACGCCTGTTACCATGACGACACCCACTGTCATGCTTTATTCACAACTTTGTTGTTGCGTCTACACCTCAAAGTGGTAATAAAATCTTTTAAAAAAGGAAAAATGAGGAGACTGCAAACAGGATAAACGGAAAAAGGAGCCTTTATTATCGTAAAGCCTATGGGAGGAGCAAGACATTATGAGCCTGTGAACACAGCGATATATTAACTTTTCTTTTCTCACCTTGAACACAGTAAGATCACATTCTTCTGTATCCGTCTCGTGAAGGTAACACATTTTTATGAAAGTCTATAATTGGCAATATGAAGGCATTATTGCTCAGATCCACAATCGGGTTTGCCGGCTACCTAGGAAACATTAAAGCATCGTAGGCTCCAGATGCACAAACAAGAGGGAGCAAATTCATTCTGGCATATGACATACTTAATTGTAGCGAGAGATGGTCTCACATCATTTGCAAATAGGGATAACCTATGTTAAAACGCAAGTAAAGGTCTATTGCTGCTTACAATTATCATTTTAATTTTCTATTCATCGCATTTAAAAAACAATACTGCATTGCATAACAGAAATTTACAAAATGTGTGTATTGTTTCTAAATTAGAAGAAAACATATGCTAAACATGCACCTTAAATCTTACGTACAATTTGGAATATAATGTCTGTAGAAAATATCGAAGGACATTATTAGACCGTTTAAGACATATTAGACATTATTATACAGTATAAGCTGGCCAAAATGTAAGCTTGGGGTATGAAAATGCTCCTTAAAAGATAAACAATTTGTCTTAACCCAAAAAACTTCCAGATCATCAGATGAAAATACTCTTTTATCAACAAAAAAGTGCATTTTATCATTAAGACAGAGTAATATTTGATTTTGAATCTAATTAGATGAGATATTTATAATTATATATTAGATATCACCATTATGTTCACTAACATTTTTATTATTTCATCATTACATCATTCATTTCAAACCTGTATGATTTCTTTCTTCTGCAGAACACAAAAGAATATATTTTAAACAACGTTGGTCATCCAAGAACATTGGACATCATTTAGTGCGTTTACATGCACAAAATAAATGGATATCTAAAAAAACTTGTTTTCACTTGTTTACATGCATAGTAATATACCGGCTACACAGAAAACCACGTTTACACGTAAGTTCAAGACTTGACAGGTTTCTCGCGTGCAGTGACGTCATCGGTAGTCTGTTTAGTAATTAAAAATGCAACGGGAAACGGTCAGAAGCTGTATTTTTATATCTCTTCTCATGTCCGCAGTACCTGCATATGCAATAATAGTTCTTCACGTTTCTACATCAATTGCGTGATTCAAGAGCAGACTTTTATATGTTATTTTACTATTACTTCCGTTTGGGACTTTTACTACTGCGCTTTCAAACATGCATATATTACATAAAGTATATTAGCTTATTAAGCATAATCTGCATAAGTGCATGTAAACGCACTCATTGACTTCCATTGTAAGAACAAAAAACAGCTCTCAAAATATCTTCTTTTGTGTTTCTACAGAAGAGTTATATAGAGGGTTTCGATCGACATTAGGGCGAATAAATTATGACTTTATGTTTGACATTTAGTCATTTAGCAGACGCTTTTATCCAAAGCGACGTACAGAGAGTTCAGGGAGCAATAAGCGATATGTCATACAGGAGCAATAGCTGCTAATACAAAGTTACTAGTTTCAACAAAAGGTCGAACTATCCCTTTAAGCTCAACAAAAATAACACATTTATCCTTTACATTTGAATTGTGGAATACTTTAAAATGTCTTTGATTTCATGCAGGAAGACTTACAGCACAGTATCAGAATACAGAGAGTGGATCCGTCTCACCTCGAAGCAAGAGAGAGATCACTGGGTCACACGAGAGATTCTCAAACCAGCAGCAGGAACCGACATTTATATCACAAGCCATCCGGCCCACACTCGCATACTAAAATATACTGCAGATACAAAAAAAGCCATTTATGTTGCTGTAGTGTATACATTCTGAATGAAATGCAAGATTCTAGAGGTTATAATATTCTGGTTTTATTTTATAGGGATGTTCACAGGAAACAGATATGGGGATATTTTTAAGGCCCACGTAATCATGTCAATGCTGATGTATTATACTGCACTGCAAGTAGATACTCCACAGGAGACCTATAAACCTTTACACAAAAGTAATCATATTGCCAGCAAAAAATAACCCACTAACTTTCTACTGCTTATGTGTACCATTTAATAGGTACAGTACGGAAGAAGACGGTCTTATTTTTAAAAGTGTCAATCATAGCTGCAAGAAAAGAAAGAACATGGCCGTGTTAAAATAACGGCAGGCAGTTGTGTATAGGTTAATATTCAATATCAGAAAGGTTCATTTCTGCTTTTTTCAGATGTTCCAACTGCACCTCAGCAATGTTTCTTTATAAAAGATATTTTCTTGTAAACCCAGCAGACGGCGTGTGATCTCTGCAGCAAATGTTTACACTGAGCTTTAAGCTGAACTTGGGTGGGATTCAAGTTAACGGGTCCGGGAAAAACGTCCTTGCTGTTTTAGATTAGAGTGGATGTTTGGCTCAGTGAATCTCCAAGCGGATAAAAAGAATCTTTATTTACTTTCACGCTGTCGTGGCGGCAAACCCCTCGAGTGCTATTGAAAGAAACACAAAGTCACACAGATTCTTCAACATCCCTACGTTCAACAGCCGAGACCCTTTTATACTTCACTCAGATCAAATAAAGATAAACAGCCAGAACAGGAATATGTCACCGCTGCTGTTTCTGCTGAAGTTGTCATTGCAGTCTTTTTGATGTCAAAGTATATAATTGCGCATCTTATTTTGTTTTCGTAGGCACACCTCCTTCAATAGCCTTTAAAGCACAACTTTTGAAATGTTTACTCTAGCTGGATCTTTCAAAATGTTCTTGACAGAAAACAACAGCGTATTTACTTTCAAGGCAGATTTTATAAAGCGGCTGGGTGTCCCGTTTCAACTTTAATTTGTTATAATGTTTGGCTACTGACTGTGTTAAACATACATTATCTGGAGAGGATGAAATGTGGGTCTCACTTATATGGTAAAATATTGGATTTTTTAAAACACTGTTATCTGCAACGTCTCCTTTTGGCAGCATGTGCTTGTTATTTGTGGTGGATGTCTAGCCGTCTCCTCGCAGGCGATTAACTCAAAGATGCTTCACAAGTTAGATGAGTTTGAGATGTCACATACAGTACCTGACCCCTGTGCTTTCATTTCACTGTGCCAACGTGTTTCCAATTACAAAGTGTCCAGTCTTGTTAGACAGAACAGATATGACATCTTAAACTCCAATTAGTCAAAATCTGAAACATCTTTAGCTGGTAGAGACGATGCTAGTACACCAAAGCCACAAGTTGAAGTCATACAAGCGTATGAAAAATGTACTTCAAACATACTGCCTTTTGATTTATTTTATCATTTGTGCAAACACAGAGAAAAACAACAAAAAACCAATCGTAGCTTCACCACAATGTCATAATTTCTTGGGCAAATTTGGTAATTTAGGGAGCATTTATGCAAAAAAAAACAATGTAAACAAAGAAATTCTTTTTGAGTTTATGCTTCATACAACTCTGTCAAAATGGTTTAGCAAATCTGCGAAAATGACCGAAAAGATGCTGTGTTATTTAGTGTCATGTTTAGTCTGATAATGGAAATATTGTCAAGAACTTTAAAACTAGTTTTTTGAAAGCTTGCTTTCATGCCTCCGCTGTCGTGTACATAAATGTTATTTCCCTTTTTTAGTTGAAAACAATGTCATGAAAGATCCCTCCTAGTTCAGACGTTCTAAGTTCCCTGTTTCAAGTCACAGCCCTGACTCTTGAAGACACATCATCATTTTGACTTCTGAATTTCTAAGCAGCTTCCCACAGCTCCCCAGAGGACGCGGAGCATAAATCGTGAACAAAAATGAAGTATTTTAAAATCTTAAATTCACGACATACAGCCAAGAAGTTGTTTCGTTTTTAAACAGCCCCTCAGGTTGTGGCAAGTTTTGATAGATTGAGTGGTCTAACGTATAAAAGTAATATCAGCACCCTTCCACGACAGCTCAAGTCAAAGTGACACGTCTGACTGACCTCAGAGGAAGTGAAACTCAAAGCTCTTCCCCGTCCACTGACCACACATCCGTACCAACCACACGAGTTCTGTGTGACTGCGATAACATGGACTTCGATCTAAATCCCTGCCGTGTGTATAAAAGACGCGGTTGCTGTTATGAAAAGTCAAAGGATGTCGATGTGTTAGAGCTAAAGGGAGGCAAAAACCTGACCACTGAACCCTATATAAACTGCGCTTGAAGAGTTGAGGCATATGCATTGTCATGTTCAATCTGTGATAGAAAAGTGTAACTTATACAATAAGTATACAAAAAGTTTGACTTTTTCAACAAAATTTAAATTCTGCAATTTTCCCTCCTTATGTCTGAATTGTGAGCTCTGCCCTGCTTTTCAGGTACTGTGTTACGGTTTAGCACATAATGGCCTCTCAATGGAAAGATGAGCAGGTTAAATAATATTATGCTAAATCAGTCCTTATCAAAAGCTCAGAAATCATATTAGCTTTGAAGATTATAACAGGCAGAACCAACAATGAGAAGCCCTTATCACTCTATGAATTACATTTACAGTACATTTGGGTCGAGACAGAAACCAGCCCACCCAAGTTTACATTTTACATTTACATTAAGTCATTTAGCAGATGCTTTTATCCAAAGCGACTTACAGAGAGTTCAGGGAGCAATAAGCGATATGTCATAAAAGAGCAATAGTACAATAGGTGCTAATACAAAGTTACTAGTTTACAAGTTGGTATATCAATTTATATATTTCAACCTAAAATGAATATTCTGTCATCATTTATTCACTCCCATGCTGTTCTTCACCTGTGCAACTTTCCTTAGAATGCAGATTTTAGAAATACATATTTTATTAAATGAAGAGTATGCATGCTGCCAAGCTCCTACAATAACAAAAAAGCATCATAAGTAAAAAAGTCCTTCATATGCCATACATATTCACTCTCAGCTGTCAGCTTATATTAAACAGATGTGCGTTGCTCTTAGCTGAACTAGTCCTTAAACCAAGCCTATCCATATAATATAAAAAGCCAAATTCTCATAACAGACACATTTCACAGATGACAGATATGTGATGAGATTGAAGTTAGGAAGACTCTAGGACTGTGCTGCTCAGTTTTGTGCCGAAGGGGCCCCGTGCACTGCACAGCACACTTTAGCTGTCTAAGTCATCTGCAAACAGAGGTCAGGGTATGGAGCTTGACAAGTTGAAGGTTTGTTAAATATTGGATGTTGGACACATCCAAAATGTGTAGTGCTGAGAAGAACCCCGGGAGCAGAATTTGGACACCACTCTGGTGTAGTGTCAGACATTGCTTGACATTATGGCTTGACGTAAAATATGATTTTCAACTTAACTACTTCAGCCATTCTTTCCATTGATGAAAGTTATATGGGTTTGAAACCCATATATTAATCTCAGTTCTTTTCAACAAGTGACTGGGGATGGAAATGGTTTAATGACATGTTATGTAGTGGCTTCTGCACGTTCCATATCCTTTCAATGAAGTTAAGTCCACAGGCAGTTATCAAGAGAAGAACTCACATTTTGTACTCGTTTCATTTAGTTTTACAATCATAGTGAGAATCTCTCTGTCCCCGTCATGGCTTTCACCACTAGGCGCTTCCAAAAGTTCTTTGTTCGACAAGTCAAGCCAAAAAACGTACCTGCCACATCAAAATACAGAGCCACCCATCAGACCATTGTTGGATAAACTCAGAGATGGCAGAGCTTGTCTTCTCTACTTTAACCAAAATCTTTGCCTTACTCAACTAGTAAAACTTCAGCTACAATACAACTTTTGGCAGAGGTATATTATTAATAGGAAATCGAAAGTAAAAATAATTAAACAAATGTGAACAAATGTTCATATATGGTAAGTCATAAGTGGTGCTTGTTACAGCCAAAACTATAAATTATCAATTTTTGCCTTGCAGATGATTAAACAAGTTATATATATATATATATATATATATATATATATATATGTATGACTATTAATCTGCATTAAAGAGAGATTTAAGTCTTATCTGCAAACCCCAACATCAGGTGTTGGACTTTTCCCCTTTCAGCTACCTAGCAACGACCTACAACACCCTGGTAACCACCGCCTAATCCACCTAATTATACTGTCAAAGATCCCCAGTCCTGATCTGTTCGACTGCTGACACCCTATTTGTGACCGGCATTGACGTCTATGAGAGTTAACATGCTATTGACACCTTTTCAGTTTTGCTTCCCAAGAAAAGCCTTCCCTTGCACTTCCTGTTTCATTTTCTTCTCTTTGAACTACACGCCCCTTTCAACCACTGGAATTAACTGCGAGAGCTGACGTTTCAGATAAAGCCCACATCAAAAGAATGTGTGACGTGACTCACGGCTGTGTATTGGGCAAACCCACGTGGTCAATTTTGAGGAGAAAGCATCATATAATTGGATTTTACTGAGAGACACATGATGTATGAAACATACAAAAATATAAACTGTGTGCCGTGTGTATCATCATTGTCTCTTGTTTCATCCCAAACCATCATGACGTTCTTCTTATACAGAAGTTAAGAAGATATTTTGAAGAATGTTGGTAACCAAACAAGACTGACCCTCATTGACCTCCACTGTATGGTCACAAAGCCACTGAAACATTTCTCAAAATATCTTCTTTTGTGTTCCATGTGTTTCAACCACATGAGGTTGAATAAATGATGACAATTTTGATATGTTGTTGAACTATCCTATTAATACCCCAACAAGAATGTATGGAGAATATCAATAAAGAAATACTATGCAATACCGTGTTAATACCTTCCTGTTGCCATTCCTGAACAAATAACATACGTACTAAAAGTATTATTATATTATCTCAAAGAGAAGAGGACGTTATATCCCGGTTTTATTCTGTACGCAATCATAAATGTGCTATGAAATCACATTTACAGTCCAGTCTGTTCAGTGCCCTTCTGTGCTCAATGCAAACGTGTCAACTCCTGTTAACATCTAGTGTGGTGTCTCCAGAGGGAACAGACCTTTCCTTCATCTTCTGGAACTTCAGTAGGTCATGTACAGTTCAAGAAGAACAGGTCTTGTCTCACTAAATTCCTTATTTATTCAAGGCCAGGATTTAATAAAGAAAAATTAAACTAACAAATGGTTTTGAATGCATCGTAATGCTTAAGTAATGTAAACACATCAATTTGCTTTATGCCAAATTATATTTTTATTAATAAATGAATTGCTTGATCACTTTCTATCTGACACTCCCCATAGAGTAACATCAAAGCTCTTAATACAAGCCCAATGTGTCAATGCTATACTTTTAATAGATAAAAATAATGTATTTCTCCACAGGCTTTCCTGAACGAAGAGTGCACTTGTTTTCAGCCGTGTTGCTCTGAGTGGTAGTTTAGATTAGTGACTAAGAGAACGGTAGAGAGTAATTTTGCGTAAAAATGCAAGCGTACCGTACGCTTTAAAGTACGAATGTGTTGCACCCATTGTTATTGTAAAGAGGGTTCTCCAAGTTCAACAGGTTATTTACACGTAGGCCTACCAGTCTTTCATTAGCTTGGATATATGAAATTAAGAAACAACAATACAAACAAGCTCATACATTCTGTTGATGTGAAAAAAAACAATACTTTAATCCCTCAGCGAAACTGAGACGCAGATTTCCAGTGGGCAGCTCTGATACCTTCCCATAAACTGAAAATCTGCGGCAAGCACCTGTCCAGATGGATATGCATGTAATTACTACTTTCCACAATGTTTCAGACACCTAGTAATTAACTTAGCGATTTTTTTTCTTTTCACATTACTGTGTCAGTGAATTTAGGAAATAGTGCACGGAGGGATACGGTATTGCGACATTGTCTTCATACGTAACTCATGGGAAATGTTTGTTTTGTGACAAAAAAAATAATTATGCAAATGATATCACACTGGTCGGGCCACATCTGCTTTTACTCTTGGTGCTAAATTAACAGCAATTGTTATCACATGCTTCAACCAAACTCTGACTGCGCTTTATGCAGCTCAAACTGCATTAAACTGCAGTATATTAAAGCTTGTACAAAATAACGTCCTTAAACCATTTGCTTTCCAAAATAATAGACATTTCAGTAATACGTTTAATAAGCATAAGTTGCCTTTGCGATGATACTCTGCGTGCAAAGTCAGCGAGAGCGCCCCTTGCAGAAATGTTAACAGCCATGTTTTTTTTGGATTCGTGTTGCGGGTAAACGAGCGTTTTTAATGCATTTCTATGAGGTGGGATAGAACAATTGGAATATGTTAATGAAGACTCATAAAGATTGTATATGGCGCTGCGCAGACTACTCGACACATGATATCAAAGTACAGCAAGAGGGATTCGCCTGATCTTTGACTGGAATTGCTCTCGCAGCACTTTGACATCAGAGGTTAATAGGACTGCGCTGCACACGCGTACGAGGCAAATAATACATATCAATGTGTCAAGAATACACACAATATACATCCTGTTTTGGCTCACAGTCAACCTGGTTACCGCACAAAATATGAATAAATAAATTGGTCAAGTAACGTTTCTAAGCTTCGCCTTAGTGCTCACTAAGATCTTTTAAGTATGAATTTAAAATTAAAGAGTTGAACAGGTTCAACTGAATGTTCTGAATCACTTGAAGTTGGAGAATTTGATGAAGTTGGTCATTTATGATTTTTTCTTTTGTCTGTTCAACTGTTAATTTGTTATTTTATAAAATATACACAATCTTAAATCTACCCTGAGCCATACTGTGTCTTCACTCTGTACTTGAAATGTGGTTAATCTAGTCATTGAAAAGGCTATACCATGATTTATTGTTTATTTTACGTGATGTGTTTTTAATAAGTAAGAAATAAAGTCGTATTTGGGTGTAATAAACCTATAAAACAATCTAAGTAGTTGGAATTAGGTTGAAAACTATCTTGTGCACTTTTTTCGATCTGAAAAATTAGGGTCATTGGGACTGCGGTTCTCTGAACTCCGATTCGGTAGGTGGCGCTGTCACAAAAAATAGGGTCCCAGAATTGCAGGTCCTTGGAATGGCGGCCTCCAGTATTGCAGTCGGACAATATTGTGTACAGCTCCATTCTGCTTGATTAAAGACTCAATGTAAAATCATATTTTAATATTCGTTAACTGGTGGTGTATGGTCATAGCAATGACAAGACTATGGATTTAAAGGGAACACATCAAGTGGTATTTACATTAAATGTCTACATTGAATGTTTGTAATGCATTAAATGTTTGTTTGCCAACCGCCATAAAACTCTATAATATGTTTAATATTTAGGATGACAGCTTTTGTCAAATGCATGAAAAGTTCTATAAGAAATTTAACTGGAATTTTATTACGTTAAAAGTATACTAGCCATATTTTGGCAGTTTGATTAATGTGCATTTCTATGGTTTGTTTAAACTATGGTTCCTGTATTGAACAATAGGAAATTAGTTTTTACCATTATTTTTACTACAACTGATTCTTCATTTCTCTTGAACTTTTGATTTCACGCAATGGCTGCGTTAACATTTGTAATTAACATGCGACCTGTATCTGGATGTTGTCCACATACACATTGAACAAGAACGCTATTTAGGGCGCAAACCAAAGAAACCGCGCCGCCACTTGCAGCCGAACTCTGATAGCACACTCCATCTGGCTTTCGTCTATTTGACGTCTACATTTACATCTTTGATTCAGCAATTCATCTCATAGACGTCATATAGACACCTATAAGATGTCTGTCAGATGTTTATGATTTTGAATGGATGTAAAATGGAGGCTCTTTCTACGATGGGGCGATTTTTGGGGACGTCATATAGACGGAGACGTCATATAGACATCTATAAGATGTCTGTCAGATGTTTATGATTTTGAATGGATGTAAAATGGATGCTCTTTCTACGATGGGGCGATTTTTGGGGACGTCATATAGACATCTATAAGATGTCTGTCAGATGTTTATGATTTTGAATGGATGTAAAATGGAGGCTCTTTCTACGATGGGGCGATTTTTGGGACGTCATATAGACATCTATAAGATGTCTGTCAGATGTTTATGATTTTGAATGGATGTAAAATGGATGCTCTTTCTACGATGGGGCGATTTTTGGGGACGTCATATAGACATCTATAAGATGTCTGTCAGATGTTTATGATTTTGAATGGATGTAAAATGGATGCTCTTTCTACGATGGGGCGATTTTTGGGGACGTCATATAGACATCTATAAGATGTCTGTCAGATGTTTATGATTTTGAATGGATGTAAAATGGATGCTCTTTCTACGATGGGGCGATTTTTGGGGACGTCATATAGACATCTATAAGATGTCTGTCAGATGTTTATGATTTTTAATGGATGTAAAATGGATGCTCTTTCTACGATGGGGCGATTTTTGGGGACGTCATATAGACGGGGACGTCATATAGACACCTATAAGATGTCTGTCAGATGTTTATGATTTTTAATGGATGTAAAATGGATGCTCTTTCTACGATTGGGCGATTTTTGGGGACGTCATATAGACGGGCACGTCATATAGACACCTATAAGATGTCTGTCAGATGTTTATGATTTTGAATGGATGTAAAATGGATGCTCTTTCTACGATGGGGCGATTTTTGGGGACGTCATATAGACATCTATAAGATGTCTGTCAGATGTTTATGATTTTTAATGGATGTAAAATGGATGCTCTTTCTACGATGGGGCGATTTTTGGGGACGTCATATAGACATCTATAAGATGTCTGTCAGATGTTTATGATTTTTAATGGATGTAAAATGGATGCTCTTTCTACGATGGGGCGATTTTTGGGGACGTCATATAGACATCTATAAGATGTCTGTCAGATGTTTATGATTTTTAATGGATGTAAAATGGATGCTCTTTCTACGATGGGGCGATTTTTGGGGACGTCATATAGACGGGGACGTCATATAGACACCTATAAGATGTCTGTCAGATGTTTATGATTTTTAATGGATGTAAAATGGATGCTCTTTCTACGATTGGGCGATTTTTGGGGACGTCATATAGACGGGCACGTCATATAGACACCTATAAGATGTCTGTCAGATGTTTATGATTTTTAATGGATGTAAAATGGATGCTCTTTCTACGATTGGGCGATTTTTGGGTACGTCATATAGACGGGCACGTCATATAGACACCTATAAGATGTCTGTCAGATGTTTATGATTTTAAATGGATGTAAAATGGAGGCTCTTTCTAAGATGGGGCTATTTTAAAACTGCAGCCTTTTTAAAATAATGGGAGGGAAACTAGAGATCCGACCAGATTTCCGGGTGAGGAAGCCACTTGATGTTGACAAGTGTAAACGTGCTGCGTCCCGATTGTCTAAAGATATGATCTGCTTGTTAGGATCACAGATATTGCATGTTAATGACACATACAGCTAAATAAGACAATATAATAACAAAAACAAATTTTGGAACGAAACCCTTCAAATATAAACGCAACGTACGTTTGTCAAGTAATGGTGTTTTGGACCAACATGAGGGAGAGTAAGTGATGCCCTTCTGTAAAAAAAAAGTGACTTTTTCATAAGCAGTGACTTTTACTTTGCACATTTGTTTCAGCAAAGCTTAATTTAAGCAATCAGCCGAAGGCATTTCTTTCTCACACATACTTCAAAACTGTCAGAGTCCCAACAACTCCTGACTGACTGACTGAAGCTGATGAACTGTCTGTCACCCCTTCATATAGTGGTGTATAAGAATTGAAAACCCATGAAGGAACGTTTGGATGTTGTGCAGGAGAAGCACACAAATGAGAATTCTGTCATTTTTACCCACCCTCTGTTTTGTGTTCATCCTGTGACATTAGTTCCTAAAGACAAATGGTATAGACTTCATTGTGGTTTTGTGGTATTTTTCTTGGGCTGTTTTGGTGATTGACAGCAGAAGTGTAGCACCTCCCTCCCACCACTCACACAACCACATTATCATAGACACGCTTTAAACTTTCCGAAATAATAATATTTTAAGAGTAAAATTTTGCTTTGCCATATCGCAAATGTTGTCATTGTCGATGCCCAGCTGAAGCCAGTAGACTAAAGGAACACACAACCCCAATCCTTACAATTAACTTCCTATCAGCAAATAATTTGGGATTGTTTTATTTCTGTATGCCATTTAACTAAAACTGAGAAGCAAAGCTGATAAGATCTGATGTTTGTGTCCACTGTAAATTTTGTTTGCAGTTGTTGTTATAAGTGACCAGGCTTTACCTCAACTCTTATTGGTTCCTTAAAATGTAAATTCGGAAATTAAATCTATTTTGATTTTAATAAATCCATTACATATAGGGATTATATTTCATTCATTTGGTTTGGCAAAACATTTTTACAGTGTAAATAATGTTGGAATTTAATGTTTGGGGGGTCAATTTCTCAGAAATGTGTTAAGAGGAAAGGGAATAGATATAGGCACCAGGCTGTGTTTGCAGCTGTGAATGCCGGGAAATCATAAATTGAAATGCAAAAGTTGCCTTCTGCTTCACATATCTGTCTGTCCCACCTCTCATATGTTCTCTCTTTGTGGTTATTTCTGCCTTTGACCCATGAACATAGAGGTTTTTTACTCTGTTCTTCCCTCTAAGCTGCCCAGCTTGGAAACATGGAGACCTGATGTACGGAGAATCTACAGATCTCCACGACGTGCATCAGAAATCAAGACTAGCTTTGTAAGTGATTTAAGCATCGGAATATTGAAGAATCAAAAATCAGTATTGAATTGTAAATGTATGTTGTTCTGAATCTATATGTCAGCGTGATATTGCCTTCATGGAACACAAATGTAGATTTTTGTGAGAATCATTATGCAGCTTTAACCATTCAAGAACGTTCATTCGTACCACCTTTCTGCTCAAAATATACATAAGACTGTTCAGTTTAACTCACCTATGCTCAGATTCGGAGAAACAGGTGTGTGCAGGTGCATGTACATTGGAATTCATTTTTGTTAGTTTGGGACAGTCTTGTCCTCTCTAGTGTTAAAATGCAGAATGTAAAATGCCGCATGTGCTGCGGTTTGGTTACTGGTTTTGATGTACATGCAGCTGTAATTGGTGTAGGATTTTGTATGTGTCGGCGAGGACCAAACATAACAGCGGTTAATTGCCCTACCATGCGAATTTCAATCCGGCGGTTTGGAGTGACCCTCGGGGGACCTTTGGCCCTGATGTCACATCTGACATTATTTACAATGGCAAAATAATTTTATTAATCCCTTTCTGTATAAATGTGGGCCTCAGTGTGTAAGACAGAGAGAGATTTGCCTTATTCGACCATTGCTGTTGAAAAGGTTTCTTTAGTGTGTCTAGTTTTGCCTGTATCCGGCCTGCACATCACAATCCGAGAATGCAATATGCTTATAGAAAATGCCGTTCCCACCACGGCAGTTTTTAAAGAAATTCCCCTATAAATGCATGCACGGATAGTATTTTGACCATTTGATATCATGTTTGGACTACTTCTGCACATTCCGGTGGTTATTGGAAGTGGTTTATATTTTAGTTAAATACAGTGTGCTGCTTCACACCAGTGGTTTTGCTTCATGACCCAAAACAATACCTTTACGATTGTGTAAAATTGAATTTCAATGGTTTGATGTTTTTAGCAGCTAATAACAAAACACATTGTGGTCGCCACATACCACATTTATCAATGCCGGTGAATTCACTTTAAATGTAATCTAGGCTAATAGCTTTTACTCCGTCATTTTTCATAGTTTTTCAGGATGAGTCATACCTCCCATCCATGTTGGTATCTGTGCATATGGAAGTGATTCCATACCTCCCATTCAATAGTTTATAGGTGTTATGAAATAGTTTTATTATCTGTTGATTTCTGATTTATTCACCCATGTTAGCGTCTCTCACTGCTGTCTGATTCCCCATTGGAACAGACCTGTGAACTTCTTTGGGGTCACTGCATACCTCCTTTCGATATGATGTCGTAATGTCAAGAGAGAGTCAATTTAAATTCTTGCTCCAGCGTAAGTTGATGTGACGTGTTGGAGTGTGCAGATAAAAATTGGAGTGACGTTTCCTGATGAGAGTGTGTTGACTCTGTGGACTATGGATTTCATGCCCTGTAGCTGTTTATTTATTCCTCAGGCTGTTTATTTCTGCAGTGCTGCTTTGAGATGGTTAAAACCCTTATCTTCAGCAAAAAGCTCAAGTAAACAACTGACAAAATGATAGAGGTGAGCAGGTGGATGCAGGTCTGTGCCATAAGTGTAATAAGAAGTTTGAATTTGGTGGTCTTTCTAAGTAAGACACAAGAGAGCAAACTCCTCCAAGTTTCATACCTACAACATGGTTCTATTGAAGCAGTAAATATCTGATTCTCATATCTGAAGACATTGAAAATCGTCAGCATAATTAGTGTAAATGACCTTTTAGTCATGTTTTGAGTAGGTTATTTGTTTACATTGCTAATGTTATTTATGCCATTATTAAAATTTCCCTCTTTCTTTGCCTCTTCGCCCTTGTGATTTATCAACATGCTATTTTTACGGCAGCCCCCATTAGTTCTGATACACAACATCTAACGTCTAAGAGCAAAGCCGCATGGTCCACGCTTTATGAGTGATTTTAATTACCTAACAAGCATTAAAATAAAATCAGCAATCTGGAACTTCTTTTGGTTAAAAATTTAACTCCGATATCAAGTTCACGCATTTGTATGCTAATACATAAAATATTAATGTTCAATTCAAATATGTCTGTTTACCTCACCCCTATTCAGAATGGTAAGCGTATAATAATGATTTATAAGTTGAACGGTCGGCCGGGTATGATTTTGCGGGTCAGTCTGACATTTGCAATAAAAAGGGGCTGTTTGTAATTTTTTGGAGGCTTTAATATCTATTGACAGAAATGCAATATAATGTACATATAACTAAGTCTACAGAATGAAGCGTTATCTTTTTATTACTTTTATTACTTGAATTTGAGGTGTTGTTTCCACAGTAGCCCTAAACGTACAAACTGCTGGACAGTACGCGTTTCGTAAATTTGGAAAAGAATTGAAAACACGACAACATCGTTGTGCTGCCGTAGTCCTTTGAAAGAGAGAGGTGGAGTGAGCCGTTGGTTGCACATTTACAACCTTCCCCTATAGATGCCGCTAAAATCTCCACATCTCTTTTAAAAAAAATAAGTTAGTGAAGTAACCTACAATTTTATGTTTTAAACAGAAATGGCAAATGTTTAGCGGCTTCAAACTCTAAATTTCACATTTCCTATGACAAATTTTCTTTTGAGCTTAGTGTTTTACTACAGTTTATCAGACCCCACTCCATAATCATGTCAACCTTGGTAAAGTTTCTAATGTCAAGTTTATACTTGTCCTCCTCAAAAAGGACGTTTCTGCCAACACTTCTTTTGAATTTGCTTTTTATCCACATGTGTAAAGATTTTGTGGAGTTTTTTTCTTCCTTCTCCTTGGACCACTCTTACATAAAGGTCCCCGATGACGTTTTTTAGAGAACAAAAAAGATTTTCTCTCCCATAGTGCATCATTTTTTAAATAAAGTACAACCATGAATAAAGAATGAAATTTCAGCTATTATGTTTTGTTGTGGAGCAGGGTAGATTTGGTATTTATGACCGCAAAATAAAACCAGGTAACTATATACTTTAGGGTTGGACTGTTCTTAAAGGTACACTTGGATTTTTAAAATGGAAATATTTAAATATTGTACGCTAAGAAATGAACATTGAAAGGTTCGTGTAGAAATCTCTGGGGCTCTTTCTTGGGATGTTCATCTGCTGTTTTCAAAGTTCAGATGATTGGTGTACAAATAATCGATTTGATATTTATTTCCAGAAGGACACAAAGGCTGTATAGACTTTTTAAAGCAGTAGTTTGAAAAGTGATTTTTAAGATGCAGATTTTGCTGTTTATTTAGCTGCAAACCGTCTTCCTTCATTTGTTATGGTTCGTGTATAAAGGTGTATGTTTGCAAATAAAAGGTCGTTTAAAATTCAAAAGCTGTCTCTTCCTTCATCGCTATCTGTCTTTCCCTTTGTGTCTCCCAAGTAATAATTTTGCCTTTAAGAAAGCACAGAACTATTAGAATTGTGACAGACATGAAAATCGATGCACTTGCCGACAGGGCTGTTTACAGAATACATATGAGTTTGTGAAAAAGGTTCTCTCATCCTGCAGGCATTAGTAGAACGACCAGTGTGCATTATTGCTCTTCACACATTTCCTCAAACCTTTATAAAACCTGTCATGCGTCTTCTATTACAGCGCGCAGACATTATAGACATCACATGATGGAAAAGCTGTTGTGCTACCAGAGGAAATTGTTAACATTATCCTATACCACTTGCAGTGCTAACCAGGAATACACTGTCACATGCACGCCCAACCTTTAACTTCACTCCTGTTTCTTGAAAACATAGTGCTGGTGATTGTACGTATAGAATTCATGGGAGAACTGGCCTTCTCTGATCCGTTATAAGCCCAGCACACGATATTATTAAGTATTTCCCAGAATGAGTTAGTGCCCAGTATAGGTCAACAGATCAATAAGGGCATGAGAGCGGAACAGTCCAGAGCAAAACAATGAAAGAGAAATAAAAGATCTCACGGTTGCTCTTCGGAGAGGCAGCTATATGGCGCGTCTAAAAGCTCCAGACGGCACATCCTGCCAGGCAAAGTAGAAGTCAATAAAATATTGACTTTCGCAAAATCTGTGAACATCATATTGAGTGAGATGAATGGAAATCATATAATTAGAAATATTTGTAGTTCTTCTGTGTATTTGTATGTGTATATGTGTAGGTTTAGAAACACTGACATACTGGCACCCTTGGTAAATAGGAGCAAAGAAGACTATAAAAAAAAGAAATCTGCATTGTTTCTCCTTTTGATATTTTATTTTAAAAATCAACAATATTCCAACATTTCATTAAAGTAAAACAATTTGAAGTGGGAGGAATATAACATTATAAAATAAAAATACCGTGCACAACCTGGTCAAAATGATTGGCAACCTCCATTTGCATGAAAGATAATATTTATATATAGTATTATAAGAGCAAGATTAATTTGTTGGTATTTGATATAAAACATGATGCTGTGTATCTGAACAAGATGTCCAGGACCTCTGGTATAAGAAGGTTCACAAAAATAAATATCTGGCGACTTATTTAACTGTGGATATGGGGCATTATTTGAATAAAAGTCAAGTCAGCTTTATTAAAAGATCAAAACGAGAAACATCCCCATTTTTACATCCTTCTTTCCTCATATTTACCAAGGGTGCCAATAATGCCGGAGGGCACTGTACATATCAGATAATCTAATAAGTACATTTGACTTGTGTGCTTGCAAAGAGTTATGTTACCTTTGTGCTTTGGTTTTGTGTAAATGAAATGCTCTACTGAATTAAAGGAATAGTTTAAACTTTGAAATAAAATAATTGTATGACTCTCGTACAAGCTGTCCGTGTGTTTAATTCTTCTGTCGAAAAACGAACCGAGACTTTTGAGGAAAGTTTCAAGGATTCATCTCTATTTATGGGGGGCTGTTGGTTAATCCAAAACTTGACGTACTACGTAATTACATTGGAAAGGTCACGTGCGACGAAAGCTGAAGTTCCGACCTAGTGTTTACGAGTGTGGCGAAAAAAGCTCTCGGATGTTAAATAACACGTTGTATGTCTTTGTGCAAAATTATTGTTTAAAATTGTCAGTTCGTGTGCATATCATGGATGTTCAAATCTTTTGAAATCTACTTCACCCTTTCCAATGCGTAATACGGAAGTCGTGGACATGCTAGCAGAGGCAGTGCAAGCCATGTACAGTATATGTGTATAATCTCTTTTCTAATCTCTAAAGATTTCTAGACAACACCCTTATTCATCTACTGGTGTCCTTTGGACTGAAATTTGGACCTTTACCAACAGCCCCCCGTCTAAGTGCAATAAATGGATAAGAGCCCTGGAAAGCTTTCCTCGCCTCGATTTGTTCTCGGCCGAAGAAATAAAGACACATGTATGACACGTGGGTGAGTAAATTATAATGAAATGTTTTTTTTTGTGTGAACTATTTCTTGGTTGGATTGTCTGATGTGCATGCGTTTCTGTACTCATTGGACACCTTTAGGTCAAACTGACTGCTTACAAGGATAGGGCAGAAACTACCCTGGCACACATCAGCAGGGGTTAAAATGTCTTTCACCTTTTGATGCAGATTCTGATGGAAGACTCCGAACATTGGAATGTGGAAAGATTACCACGAATATGTGTGAGAAATGTAAAAGTAGACTGAAGGAGTGAGAGAGTGAAAGACTGGTAGTGAAGGAAAAATGCAGCCGCAGGTGCAGGAAAGCTGGTGCGCAGGGAAGAGCAGCGAGAGCGTGATCAAGTATTTTATAGAGAGGCCTTGTACCCATACAGCATAAATTAATGGATGTAAATTAGCAGCAAACACTAATGAGCTGGCGCCTGTAGCGTGTGGCCTTCCTCTGAGCTCAAACCCTGTTCTGAGCCCGTCCCTCATCGGATCTTACACAAGGACACTTTCTTTTAATTGGCATATAATGCTCAAAATCCCACTGAAGTGCTTGCTAGGCAGAGTATCATTGAAAGCTGTCTTCGTTTTTTTCTCTCCACATTTTTCTGCAGGTAATTCAAGTCAAAATGGTGATGTGTGCAGTTTTTTTCTTGGTTGAAATATTTTCTTCTATTCTAACTTCATATGAGGAACGGCCATTTGATGGCTGATTTCCCTTCTCCCAAAGCTTCCCCTAGGATCACAGTGAGATTAAATGGATAACAAATATAAACTTTTGCTTGAGTCTCCTGCATCTCGGATATTTCATCCGAGAAGAAAAGTCAGAAATCTAACAAATGTCGTCGTGTTTCAGAAGAGATTTCAACAATGTCTCAAACTGGGCTCAGATTTGTCAAGTCAAAAGTGAAGATCTCAATATGAACTGAAACATTTCTCATCAGATTTACCCAAATCCTGATGATTTTACCTTTACAATCTACATTCATTTGACACTTTCATACTCTTCATCTGTTTAACAATAGTCTCATTTGTTTTAATTTATCCATTATATAAGTTGATTTTCAAATCTCCAGAGCTATGAAAGAGCAACATCGGAACAATAAAATGAAATTTAATATTAAGAATTTTAAGATCAAATCTTGTTTGCATACAGTTATGCTTTCTTGCATTTATTCTAAACAGCGAACAGCTATAGTGTTGGGCTGAAATGTGGCGTGTCATTTCTCTTCTACGAATCTTACAATAAGAAACAACATTAGCAATGTTCTTTAGCTTAATTAATGCTGTGTTTCTATCAAAGTAACTTTCAGCCGTACACGTGTCCTAGTCCTGGCACTACACAACACAACAGCAGTGCTTCTGTTAGCTTGCAGGTGTTTCATTTGTCAGCAAAGATTTTTCTTGCAAACCAAACACTAGACTAGAATGTTCCTGTACACCTGTTCTCCAGGTGCCTGGTTATCAATGAGAGAAAAATGAACCTTGTTTTTCTCTGCGAACGTTTGCTAAACAGGTTTTATGTTCACGCAGTGTATGAGTTTACGTGGGCAGTTCATTTGCTTATTACATCTCAATGGCGCCGTCATGTTGATGCGCCCACATCCGGTCTATAAGTCCAGCTTCAAGTGCCATTCTTTGCACGCTTCCACATCGGAAGCTGGAAACTTTCTGATTGGAAATGGAGAGAACGTTAATTTCCTGTTTGGTTTTCTTGTCTTTGTGATTTTTGTTCGGGACACATTTCAAGTGATGGAACGGCCTTCGCAGAGATGCACAGTAAGAGATTGTCATGAGAGAGAGAAACTTCTGACATCTGAATAAAAATAAAAAACAACAGAGCCTCTGCTTTTCTGCATGCCTAGAAGCTTCAGATGTAGCCATGTGCAAAGCTAGAAAATCCAAGTCTGCTGTTCTCTTTCCTTGAAGCTAACAGCAGGGTTTAATTCCCAGAACCACTAACCCTGTTTAAACTCATTGATTACAATTGAGCAGGATTCATTGAGAAGAGGCCAGATCCTGAAAGTTTCTGCTCAAATCTTTTCAGGGAATGGCAGATGTTGACTAAACTGCTTCCTGGAGGAGAACGACTGTTGGATAAGATATATAAAGACCCCTCCTACATGCCCGCAGGCACAAGTTTCAGTTTATAATGTGAGATTTGAAATCGTGTGGAAATGGATGTTTACACCACCCGAGCATGAAAATGCAGAGAAGTTATGTAAATGCCACCAGCCATGATCGATTTTCCACCTGGTCAGATCGATTTGATATTTGTCCAGATAATACGCGATGTCTTAAAATGAAATAAATGCTATGAATGGCATGTTTATGAAAAGACATATACATTTATTTGTGCAATGTAAAATTGGATAATTTTGGTGTTCCCATCCAAATCACACACTTACTTCATTGGTGTGATGCAATAAAGTAAAGCTAAGTTCTCATCGTGTCAAATCTGCGTCTGAAAAATACAGTTTGGTTTTTAGGCAGACGCATAAAACCATGGTTTGCATTACGTATTCATCCATACATTTCAACAACTATGTGGTTGGTGTTTGTGTCTGTACACAATATTTTTAGGTTGATCTGAACTTTTCTTGATTTGCTCGAAGACAAATGATGCAGCAGCTTTATTGGAGGATATGATGCGTAAGGAAGCGCCATAAAAAACTTATGAGCATGAAACCAACGACTGTGTCCTGATATAGAGAGACAATCAGTTTTCTGGAGCACAAGTATCCAGGGAAAAATCCACATGAAATATGAAATGAAAGCAGCGGTTGTAGCTTTCAATGTAAACCCAATCAAATATTCATGACAGAAGAAACATCACAACCCTAAAAACGTCAAACATACTCTGTGAATTTATTTCTCTATTTAAAGCAAAGGTGATAGTGTATGTCCTTCTGCTTTCCTGAGGCTCGGTGGTCAGAGCAAGGCGTTAGCAACGCCAAGGTCATGGGTTCAATCCCATGGGATTGCACATAGTCAGAAACAAAATGTAAAATACAATGCAATGTAAATTGCGAATTGCATGAATATAAATGTTCTGCTGAGGGCTCTCTCAAGAGGGAAACAAAAGTATTTTTTAAATACGTGTATGTGTCAGGAGTTTTATTTCTGTTGTGGTATTAGGTATAAAACTAGATGTTTACATTTCCCGAAAAAATTTGATTAAGTCATGATTCTTGTCTGTTCAGAAACTGCTGCTGTGCTTCTGTGCTGTTGGTGGTTGCTAGGGGTGCTCTTGGTGGTTGCCAGGAGGTTGTTTTCTGTCTGACTTTTTGTTGTTTCCTGTCTTGTGTGCCATGAAAGAAATATTGCATTAAGGTGGATTGTTCTTATACCTTCAGTTGTTGATTCAACATTGGCTTATTTGTTCATCCCAACAGTTATGCTATGTAATTCCTGCTTAAATAAATAAAATGACTATGTTTTGCAATATATACAATGTTTTTCAGGTTAATCCTGGATGTCATGGAGCAGTGGTGAAGATAGTCCTCATTTAAGTGCTACAAAGACCTTGACAGTCAATCTGGATGTGTGGTCACGGGTTATGTAATTTGTTATCTGTGTAAGCGTTTCTCTTTCTTTACAGCTCGTTTCTCTCTATTTCTCAACCCTTTTATTACTGACAGACCTAAAGACATTTGAGTAATCACTCTAGCCAGTAAACAAAAACATATTTTCGTGGCAGTCATGTTGTTTGCGTTTCAGGTAAAGTGCACTCAATGGTAGCTGTGATGATATGTCAGTGCAAGATGTCATATTCGATTATTTTAAAGGGTGACTGAAGAGGGTTTGGTCGCCTCCGAGATTAGGGTAGGAGTAGGCGTGCTGAATGAGACGATTCTTCAAGGAGGTGGGCGGATATCTTAATTCAGTTCTGTCCCTTTTTCATAAGCTACTTCTCATGCACACACAGTGGCGAAACCCACACAGAATTAAACAGAGACCACGAGTAGACTTCCCAAAATGTGGCTTCATTGAAAGCAGCACTATTTTAATTCATGATATAATAAGAAAATATGCAATAAATGAAATTCATCATGAATGTATTTTTATATATTTCTTATTTTTAAATACTTATATTTATGTTGTATTTTTAATAGATAGCCTACAGTAATATAACGTGGCCGAGAAGTGCAAAACAAAACAACAAGTTGCAAAACTAAAAACAAATCTAAAAAGCAAAATAAAAAATCCAAAATCAAAATTACACATCTGGAAACGCAATATCAAGTCTAAAAACAGAATAGCAAATCTTAAAACACAACAACAATTCGGAAAACAAGATAACAAGTCAGAAAACAAAACGGCAAGTCAGTCAAACCGGAAAAGTTAGGAATTATGTTCATATTTCATGTTATAGGCTTATATTGTATGTATCTTCTGAGGGGAGGATGATCGTACACAGGTAGTCGCCTTTCAGCTGCACTATGCGTGCTGATCAGGGCTCATACCGCGCATGCATGCAGTGTGAAACAGACACGCATTCACCTCTAATGCAAAATGAGCCCGTTTTAACTTTATTTACAAAATGTGGCTTTTGAACCTTAACCATGAATATGCGCCGTATCATATATGCATGTCCTTTCTCATAGCAATATTGAGCGTCCTGGATATCTTGATTGACAGGAGTTTCGTCCAATCAGTAGCTATCCTATTACAACAAAATACCTACCTTTTCCTGTTTGACTGATTTGTCGTTGTGTTTTCCGACCTGTAGTTTTGTTTTCTGACTTGTCGATGTAGTTTCTGACTTGATATTTTGTTTCCCGAATTGTTGTTGTGTTTTATGATTTGCTATTTTGTTTTTAGATTTGATATTGTGTTTTCTTATTTGTCATTTTGATTTTGGGGTTTTATTTTGCTTGTTTTGGGATTTGTCTGCTTAATTACTAAATGTTTTTAGTTTTGCGATGTGTCGTTTTGTTTTGCACTTTCCGGCCACCGTATTACTAAATGTATAAAAGAGCATACGTATTTATTGTTTGTATATGTCCTTTGCTTTAGTGTTTTAGTAGAAAAAAATATGATATGTTGTTTTGAGCACCTATCTCTATGAATCTTGATATAATGTATTAATTTATTAGCAGTTGGTTCATGGAATCCGATTGGACGAGAGGAATTGCTGATATTGGAACAGCACAAGTAAAGTTTGGTTCGTGGAAAGAGTTTAGGAGAAAGAAAATTCTGAAAAGAAACCTGTGTTTTCAGAACGCTGAAAGAGGAGGCCTTCGCCTGTTTCAATGTAAGTCGAGCCTTTTGTAAAAGTCATTTCTATTAATTATCCATCAAATCTTTGGTGTGCAGTTTTCGTTGTTGAAAGTTGGAAAGGAAAGTGTCTCTCCATAATATTGTACCGCAAACGAAATGTACTGAGTGATTCCCTAACACGCACAGAAAAACACAGAACTGTCTTAGCACCACTTTAGTATTTCTGTAATTTGGTGCCTAAAGATGACATAAAAGTCTTTAGTTCTGAGCAATAACACAAGTCAGGTGCATTATTGTGTCATCATGGATTACATCGCACATAATAATCCAATGACAGATACTTTCATTAAGAGAAGTGCAGGTGTTTTGAAAATGGTGAAAACAAGATGATGTGTGCGGCATGCTATAGATATTTCATTCACAAAAACACAGATCAGGTCGTTGTGATCAGTGATGAATCAGATCAGAAAAGAAAAAATACACTTTACTATAAAAATTCACATGCACAGCGTCTGTGGCACAGAGACCTGCCTCTGTATTCAGGTACTAAATGTCTCATTTATAATCATTAGAACAGTAATGATGTTCTCAGGAGGGGACCAATATGGCCCAGGCACAAATGTCAAGAGATGGAAAAACAAAAAAGCGCCAGTTTGTCATTGAAAAGGCGATCGATCCACCAGTCTATGAAAACAAAACATAAAGGTTAATTAATCCCTCTAAACTTGATTTTGCTCATTTTTGGAGCGGGAGAATTAATAGCTGTAAACACAGCAGTATGTCTATTATGCTAATTTCCCATTAAAGGCTTTTTATGTAAATAACAACTATTATTTGTTGTCTCGAAGGCTGACATCACTGGTACTGCAGCTCATGTTAAGGGTCTAAACAAACTTAAGTTATAATATTTCCACGTAAATATATAAAATGTCATCTTTTATTCACCCTCATTTCATTCTGATAGATATGTTGAGAAATATCTCAGTGGAACGGTGTCATAATTATGTGGCATATAACTTTCTTTCATCTGCACAAAAAATAATTCGTTTGGTCACTAACTTCGTTCATGAAAGAAATTCATACAGATTTTAATATGGATGTAGAGGATGAAATGAAGGATATATATTTTGGGGTTAGCTGATTATTTAGCTTGATTATTACATTTTTGAACATACGGAGTACACATTCGTACCTAAATATTGGCATCAAATGTATACGTATTTGTACCTAAATGGTATGCGCATGAGTTTTGAACAGAAGAACACCACTCACATTTTCTTTAGATGAAATGAAGTGTTATCATGAGTTGTGATTGCATTTTAGCTTGGCATGACAATGGTATGTGTCCAACTCCGCAATCTATTTATCTCTTATACCTTTATATCGTATGTACTTATTAAATGATGTACTCTAAGCCACTGAACTGTGGGTGTCCTAGACCTCTTATGATGGTTGCCAGGTTGTTGCTATAGTGTGGTGTCGCCAGGAGGCTTTGGGTGGTTGCTTTCGGACTAAAAGTGGCTGAATGTTTCATACTTGAGGGCTTTGAAAATTCCGCAGGCAGCACTTGTTGATTTAATCGAATTAATTTTTCACTTGATAATGATTCAAAATAGGATTTTATTTTGTAATAAGAAAGATGTAAGGCTCACACCATCGCCTCAGAGCACACACAGACATCACAGAATGAAGCCATCATAATCACACCTGACAATATCTAGCTGAATAACAGTTCATTCAAGTAGAACACAAACCCACAGGCATAGATTTCAAACGCTGCTCCTTTTATAGGATGCATGCTTCAGATCATTCTGAAGGTGACTGTGTCCTTTTTGGAGTTGAGCATCCCTTTGCGTGTATGTGGATTATCTTTCTCCTCGCATTCGCACAATGATGGCAGATGGCTTCTTTCGTTTCTTTTATGTTCTGCCAGATCCAACAAAAAATATCCTGTGTTGTCCATTTGGGAGACACAGCTATATATTTTCTATACTAATTGCTTACATGGCATGTTACTGAGAGCCGGAGCTGTCCGTGAGAGCAGAACACTTTTTTTCTGCTAACAAACAGTCTACATCTGTGTCTTAAAAATATGTCGGGGTCATAACTTACGGTCAATTATTTTCCTATACGGTACGGTTGTGATGGGAAAGTCACTTTGACACTCACGGGTTAATACATAGGGCTGATATTCGGAGAGCTTTACTTCACCTAATTGGCCCTTTTCTGGAAGCAGCTGCAATAGATGCATCTGCCTGCGAGTAAATTCGGGCCCTGATAGTGTCATCAATCACTTGACCGGCAGTCTTGGCCTGCAGGCTTCTCACGCCGCCAGCGTTCAAGGATTTAAGGTGATACGCTGTTTTGGTCGGAAACAATGTACAATGTAATGCAGTTTGCAAAATGAAGGGTAGATATTTGTTCAGGATATTTCATTGCAGCAAAGGCACAAAACTAAAAGGTTTTGCTAATATATACAGTACATTTCAAACCATATAAAGGGTTCTGTGATTATTTGCACCTAATGCATTGTGGTTCCTCGTTGAGCTAGAAGAAATTATGACCAAAATATCAAGTTTTATTGTCGGTTTGGTCATATTCTTGTTCAGGTTTTTTTTGAGAACGTGGGCACGTCACACAGCCTGTCTATGTTGGCATCTGCCCGATTTGGCTTCTACTGACAGAAGAATTTGCATTTAGTGTCAACAACAATACATATGGGAAGTGTTTTCTACTCCTTAAAAAATCTGATAAGCAGATTAATTTAGCTTTCCTAACTATGCATAATTATGTGCTTCGTCGCATTTTAATATTTGCATTTAGCATAGTTTTTCCCTGGTGCCCATGACCCCATCAGAACAGAACATTTTTTAGTCACGACACGCGAGCCGAGAACAATTCATTTAAAAGGTTTGGAAAAGTTTGTGATTTCAGCATGACAAACGCCAGCGCACAATGCATACAGCTTCATATGATTGCATGATTGAAAACATATGATTGATTTTTAGTTATATCATCACCGTGCATTACCTAGTTCAATAAAAGCTTTGAAGGTGTTTTTCAACAGATATTGGGGTGACGGGCACAGATATAGCCTGGAGGGGATTTTTCATTGCTGTGTTTCTCATTCCGTATGGGTTGACACCCTTGTGGGATGTTTAACAACCTGACACAGAGATGAGGGAACGTTCTTGCTGGGAAATAAACGAGATTAACGTTTAGCCGTACAAAAATAATATATTTCTATAAAAGTTTGTAAATTAGGGGTGTCAACCTTTCAAATCATACAATTCACAATGTTTTTTTATATATTTTAAAAATGAGTTTCGTACATTCAGAATGATTCTGTTTGGTCCAATACAGCAATTTATAAGAATAGTTCAGCCACAAGAAATCTTGTTGTTTAGTCAACCACATGTCATTGAAAGAAAATGTAAACATCTTTCTTCTGTGCTCACTAAAGAAGATATTTTGAGACATGTCTCGGTGGTTTTGTGTCCATACGGTGCTGGTGTATGTTTTATATCTGCTGTTCTGTGATTTGCAGAAGAAAGAACCTCATACAGGTTAATTGGATTCTTACAAAACGTTCACTAATGTTTCAAATGCTTTTAAGTTGCTTACTGCTCCAGACAGTTCATTGCTGTATCTGTTATAGTCAATATTGCAGCATTTCCTGGACATGTAGGGTTCCTAGAATACCACAAACAAGCAAAAAATGTAACACGAGAAATAATCACAGTTGTGCAAATAAAAAATCTACATAAATTTCTTCTGTATGCGGACAAAACAATGTGACATTAAAAATCATTATGAAACTTTATTAAAATATGAAAAATACGATTGCCTGGAAACATCTTTCATGAACAAATATTGCAGTTTTGTGGATTTCTCACCATTGTTAGATAAGGGCCTGTGGCTTTACTGTGAGCCAGAAGTCAAGATTTCACTATTTCTCAAAGCAGAATAAAACTCATCCATACAAATATCTTTAACTTTCAGTTCTTGTTCTGTGATTACTGACTTTGTTGTTTCACCTGCAGATGAACAAAGCATCAGTAATTCGATAAAAAAGTCTGAATAACACGAATTGATCTTGACAAGAGGGCGTACATCTTCAGTGTTTTAGCGTTATGTTCTATTGGGTGTTTTCTTTTTGGTGAATAGAGGTTTGTGCTCAGTCTAGTGAATGTACCGCTGTCAAATATGAATGTTATCTACGCCTGAGCAATGATGTGGAACAAAAAAAAGTCCACACACTGCACAACGAAACACACTACATGCTACGGTATATACTCCAGAAACTGCGTTCCATGAAAATCTCGCCATTTTTTATGGGTTACGAATGAAGAGGAGCAGCTGAGATGTTGGTTACACCCCAATCAGGACTGCTGGTTCTTTAGACTGTAATTACTACAGTCAGCTGATTATTGTTAATGAATTAATATTCATTGGCACAAAGTGCATTCGTGCATGCAGTTGTCTTGATGGTGTCTGAGGTGATGAGATATTAGATAAAAGAGAGATACAGGTGTTATAAAGTTGCATTTCACTTGACATATTTTATTGACAGGGTGTGAGTTTATTTGCTGTCATTGTTTAACATGTGCACAGAGAAAGTAATGAAAACTCATGACACTGCTTCACCTATACTGTTCTCCAATATTCTTCCATGCTCCCTATTTGAGCAACAGATTTTCTTGTCTCAAACTCGCACCGTTGTTTCAGAGGATTCTGTGTCTGATCAAGATTTCCAAACCGAACAATGCTTTTTGATAGCTAGTGTTTAGTCAAACTTGTCAATGACTACGTTTACATGCACCCTCATAATGCGATTATAGTGAGATTCTGGCAATATTCTGATCACACTTACCCTGATACAAAGACAGAGCGAAGACTGGAACATCGTGCACGACCTTTGCAGATGCATTTTTATCACGGCACCAAACAACCATAAAATACGTCCGCACTGTGTTTTGCGTTTGACGTGAATATATTCAAACGATAGTCAGTGACACACCTGTATCTGAGATCATAGTTTGGGCTGTGTAATGTATTGCAGCAAATAAGTAGACAATAAAACTTTCATGTAAGTAGGAGTAAAGAGGTTTGTTCGAGTTCTTACTCTGATCATTATTGGTGCGCATGTAAACGTAGTCATTAAGAAACACTGCCTTTATAAGCATTGAAGATGCTCACAAATAAACACTATCGGTCAAAAGTTTTCGACCAATTACTCACTCATTCATTTTTTCCACATTTTAGAAAAATCGTAAGCTCATCAAAACTGTGCAATGCCACAAAGGCAACTATGAGGATTATGTTTTAACTAAAAAAGCTAACCAAAAAAGCTAACTTATTAGCATCTAATTAGCAATGGTTATATATTAGCATCTTCGATGTAGTCACCTTTTGCCTACAATTTGCAGAATGTTCTCTTGGCATTTGATCTTGTCACATTGTAACAATATTATAAGACTCATAAGAAATTCTGAGCTTTTATTGGCTGCTCTTTTTCACGACTTTGTCAAAGTCATCCATTTCAAAGACATTTAAAAAAAAAAGTTTATATTTGCACAAGGATATTTTCTTCCATGAAACTGATTCCGTACATTTAAGCAAACACCTGCGATGTGACGACAAAAATAAACATTTTATTAAACTTTTGACCGGTAGTGTATATTTAGTGTATAAACTTTTGACTGTTAGTGTGTATCATTTGATTTCTCAAATTATGTTTTTATACGCCACATTATCAAGAGGATTATTTACGACTGAAATTACCCTTCAATGAAATACTACATATCTAAATTATTTATACAGAATACTTCATAAACTATGCTTTATAAACAACTCCATAAAGTGCTGTATGCGATCCTACATGTATATGTTAATGCTTCTTCTTGATTTATTCGGGGTGTTTACAGCACCCCATATATTAATTCTGAGTTGCATGAGTTTATTACGAGTTGCATATGCAGATTTGCCGATATAATGGGATGTTGCATTGAACGGCGATGTCAGGGGCAGTGCTTTAATCAATCTCAATAAGCGTGACAGACCTGTAACAGAAGAGGACATGATTTCGGCCAAGAAAACATTGTCTGACAAAATGTTGCTGCAGGTCACAAGCAAGACTCCGTCTGTACTGCGCTGCACACCTAGGGTGAAATAAATATATCCTTCTATATTAGTCGGATAAATCAAACGTAAAACCTCTAGCTTTGCGACGTGTCCTCCAGCTGTCTTTTCGAGCAAAATTCAGAAAAATTCAGGGTTATTTTCAACCCAGCGCTGGGTCGAAAGGGACAACCCCAACTGCTGGGTTAAATTAACCTGGGTTTTTATTTCAACCAACAATGGGTTGAAACAACCACGCATGGGTTAATTTATGGTTGGGTTTGTCTCTTTTTGACCTAATGATGGGTTAAAAAAACAATCCAGGACTTTTTAGAGTGTTAGGTAGCATGTACCTGTACTGTATTTTGTTTTTACAGCGCCCGCGATAAGATTGTCTCAAGACAAAAGGCGTAGTTTCGTTTTTTCAGAATACATTGACCTGTCGTTTTTTTCAGATGTGTGCATTTGGAAAAGAGATTTGTGATGAGAACAGAGATACGAACGAAAATAAAGGTGCAATACATTATACAGAGAAAGAGAGGGAGTCAGGGAAGGAAAAACAACAATATACAGAGAGAAGAATGAATTGTTGTTTGTATTGCAGGGATAGCTTTCAGTGCCACACTGCTGCTCTGCAACTGTATTGATAGCCAGGCCAGACCAATTTACTACAACTTTGAATGTACAGTGTGTTGCCCAAGTGATAAACCGTCTCTTCAGAGGTTTATCAATTATTTATAGTGTTTTTCAAAAGGAGAGTAGATAACATCACTAGTTTCCCTCTGCTTTGTAGAAGAGAAAAACTGCCGTGGCATGAGTGGCTAATGCTGTGGTTGTGATCTTCCAGTGTACTCTTGAAATGTTCAGAAGCTTTTGAGCTTCACTTATCTGTCTGTTACTTTGTAAATCTTTCCTACTAATCTGCTGTGGTCAGAGCTTAAGCATCGAACAAAGTAAACTGTAGTTGTAGAACGTATTTTATATTTAAAATGTGAATGACAATAGCTTGGAGTTGTGGGTCGTATCCACTATTGGACTACAAAATTGTTCCGGATGGGTTTAGACGCATTGCTTGCGGGTTTCTTACGTTTTGTGCGGTTTTAAAGTAGTTAAAAACAAAATGGTTTATGTTTTAATGTCTTAGTAAGTTTAAAATAAATATCATGAGCAAAATAATACATCTAATAGCTTACAATCTAAAAAGTGACAGCCATTGTGTTAAATGGATAGTTCACCACAAAATGAACACTCTGTCATGAATTACTTAACTGCTTAAAGGTGCCGCAACACAGTTTCAACAATTTTCTTCTGTTATGGTAGTCAGTGGTGACCCAGAAATCTCAGATGTTAACATTCTTCCAAATGTATTTCACTGCCTTTAAAGGAAACAAAGACATTTATACAGGTTAGGATCAACTTGAGTAGATGATGACAGACTTTTCATTTTTGGTTGAACTATCTATTCAAGTTAATCCAGAAAATTGTGCATATTTGACTGAACAATGGGTTGAAGCATCCCAGCATCTGATCATTTACAACCTTTTTTGACCTTGGGTTGAATATATACTGTAATCCAGCATTGGATCAAATATAGGCCAACAGCTCGGTTTGTCCCTTTTGGACTCTATGCTGTTTTAAAGACGAGTGTAGATAAGTTATAGCACATCTCTTCTCTGCAAGCGCACATTTGAAAGATGTGAGAAATAAATATATTACTTGCAATGTTTACATGCCCGACCTTAAATATGAGCAATAGGAAAAGAAAGATAAACGTGTGTCATTCATCAATAAAAGAGAAGGCAATCACATTTCACGTAAAGAAAAATTTGACCGCTTTACTGAATTGTTTGAACTTTGCAGAGTAGTCTGTTAGCCACTAAATGGTTAAATTGCATAAAACGGCTGAAATTGATACAGATATTTGAGTTTTATTGCCAATCATCTTTTAAATAGGCTCGACCACATGCCAAAGAGAGCGAAATTAAGACCCCAGACACTTAAGGCAAATTGCACATCTTACGTCTACCTGCTGTCTCCTCATTTCCATCCGCTCCATCTCTCTACCTGACCCTGAAAGACAGATCATTGCTATTACATGCAGGTAGAGCACAGCTGTTTCTTTCTTTCTGAAAAACAGGCTGTTAGAGGAATAACATGGCCAATATCCCACTGGCTTCTGGCCCTTGAATCTTAGGAGAAGGATAAAGACACTGTGCTGGCGGAGGGATTCCAGGTAGGGCTTCATGGCTCAATGGTAAACGCATTCAAACAGTCCTCATGCTGAGATGGGTTGAGGGTTGTCGTCCTAAATGAGATGCTTTTTGAAATATTCATATGTGAACGGTTGTGAGGGAGAGAGACCTGACAGACAGACACGGCTGGGGGGGAATCGTCCAGTATTCTTCTCAATATCTCCGGGGCACGCGCTCCCAGACTTACGATTTCTCTCAAAATGGGAGAATTCAAGTGAAACTTCTTGACAACCAATGGTGAGGTCGTATTTAACGCCCTCATGGGTGAATTTAATTGGCAGATTTATTGACGCAAGCAAAACCTAATTGTACAGATTTTGGTTTAAATGCAGTCTATATGAGTACCAAGGATGAAAATATGCATAGAACCAGGGCATGAAACGGACGGTCGGCCGGACAGATAGATAGATAGATAGATGATTGATTTTTTCTTGAGATCTTATTATATGTGATCTAGATTCTTCACTTTGCCTTGAAAAAAAGTTTTATATAATCAGTTTAATTTGAATGCTCAAACAGTGTCTAATGGCTCCGGACCCGTCTCTTATAAGCTCGGCCGGTTGAGCGCACATACACTTGAGTCATATCCAAGATGCCATGAATCAAGGCTAAAACATGCTAATGACTCTAATTGAAACACTCTCTGTACTCAAGTAGGGTGGAGTGTATTGGCTGGGCTTTAGGCTGTGTTTTAATAGGCAGACTTGTTCCATGTATTGGCCACAGGTGAAGGGCCACAGGGATAGACTCTTTGACATATCATTACGGTTGTTAGTCGCAGTGCCGGGGGGACAGAATTTGCCCCAATGAAAGAGTAAGAATAATTAATTCATGAGGAGTTTAAGTCTTACATATTGGAACTGTACCGTGGCACCTCAGACTATCATATATGATGCAAAGAGCCTTCTTAAATGGATTTGCACGATTTTGCCAGATTGGTTAGAAAGTCCAAAGGATATTTAATAGTTTTCAGATGTTTAGTTTCAGAAGTATCAACTTAAATGTGTCAAAACTCGAACAAATGAGAAAATATATGAATACAGTGCTGTTACATAAATAAAGATTGTAGGGCTACAATAATCCATTAAATGCATTGAAATGTTTTTCAGTTTTTATTTTTTATTTTCAAATTTTTATGTAAACATTTTGTGTCTATTTCTAATTTTTTCTTTAATCTATGCCATTTTCTTTGTTTTTTATTTATTTATATAAGTAGTTACTCTCTTTGTTTAGTAATATTCATTTTATGTATTCGTTTTAATTCTTGTTTTATATTTTTATTTGCATTCATACATTTGGAATTTATATACTCATAATAATACTTAATGTTTGAGTTTTGTTTAAGGTATTTCATACCTATGACATTAAGGATGATACACTTTACAATATATGATAATAACAAAAACGAATCAACGGAATGAAAATAATTTCATCTCATTCATAATTCACTTTTAGAGTCGTTTTAAATTAAACTGATGTAAAACCCATGCATTTACAGGTCTTGCGCGTTTAAATTGTGAAACTGCAGCATGCAAGCTAAGAATTATCAACATTTTCATCCTTTGGTTTGCCGTACAATCGTTCACTAGGGCTATTGAGCTGTTGTTTTTTTTTGTTTTTTGCAATTAGTTTACTGAACAAATTAGTCTGTTAGGGCTGTGCAATATTGAAGAAAAAAGCAATAACGTGCTAAATAATTTGATATGTAATATGACGACACTTGCAGTTTGTAAGATCAATTTTAACGATGTTAAAATATATTTAAAAACTGAAAACTACATTACATATCCAACAATGATTCATTCTTGGATAAGAATTAGTATCTGTCTCGCTCGTCTCACTGCAATCTGCATCAACCTCAAACTTTAACTGCAACAACTTTTTGAAGTACTAAAAATAATTTGTTGCAAACCATTGTGATAAACACTAGTGATACTTAAATTTTTTTCAACATATCTTGCAGGGCTGCTGTCTATTATTATAATGCGTTTCACAGTTCCGCCCTCGATATGCCTCATAAATACAACACAAACCGTGATTGGTTGTTTCACATGTCAATCAATTGGCTCTAGTAATGTGCGGCGGACCTTTTGCTGTTTGTTTGAGTGAGAGTACTTCTGTGACTTTGTAGTTTCCCAAGGGCATCCGTTCTTGTTCATGAACACAGGAACGAGTCGTATCCATCTCAGAAAGATCAGTAAACCACAGAGGATGAGCCGCTGCGGGTTCCACAGAGGAGAAAATATTGAGACGTCTGTAAAATGGAGGAAAGGGGAAACAAATGAGTGCATTTAAAGAGGTCCCTCTTCTACAGCTGAGGCCACAGTAACCAATAAACCTTCTTCTGCTATCACAGGAAACAGGGTTTTGTTTCAGAGGTTTATCAGGCAGACCCACACGAGCCTCCGCTACCGCAATAACAGTCCTGACACAAACATTTGGATCTTGGTGAGAAAAGCGGCGACGTGTGACTGCAGTCAGTCAGAAGTAATCCTGGGGTACGACCCTCGGTGGGCGCGCTAATTCCAGTCACTCAATGTTTTTCACAGGAGTGAAGATATTCAGAGAAAAGACAGAGAGAGATAGAATTGACATTGAGTGAGTCATGTCTGAGACAATGAGGAAGGGATGCAGAGATGTTAATTGAGCAAACAAACGTATCTCCACGCTGCAGCGCTCGTACCCCGGGTTCCCCATGGACCCGCTGGTGGAGAAGAAAGTATATAGAGAGAAAGAGGAGCAGAGAACTTTACAAGTGGATTATGAGTTTATGACCGCGAATTCTATCTGTTCCCTTCTATGTATGCCAGATAGTCATTTGAATGGACTCGTTTCACTTCTGTGCTGGTTTTACAGGAGAAGATGAAATGGTATTTCTCAGATGTTGCTCTGTAGCTCAGGAGATTTCATGGTTTCAGATGTTTTGTTTCAAAATTATGAACTTATGATTTAAACGTCAATGTTTATTGATTTTTTAATGAATGAAAACTGGTAATTGCTGTGCATTTGTATAGTTATATGTAGTTTTCAGTTATTTATTTTGTATCAGTTCTATTTGTCCTTTTGTCAAATCTACGATATATATAAAATGGTTAAACTCCTTTGTTTGGATGGTGAGGAAAACATTCTTGCTTCATCCCTTCACATATTTAGGGAAATGTTATGGTTTGTACTTTGCAGTACAGTGAAATACATAAATAATACATTCATATATTTTATTGTAACCGACTGTTGGAAAAATGTAACATGAAATGTTTGTGGCCAAAATTGTTCATCATTTGTTATTATTTGGATTTTTAATGTCATCCGAGCTCCAGTTGAACAAGTTAAAATGCATTGAAGACATTAGAAAAGCAAAGACAATATTTCATTCCATAAATGTATTCTTCTGTAATCTAATTCAGCTCCACGCTTGGCATTTCTAAATGAGTCTTTATGACATCTCACAGTGCATCGTAGAGTCATTTACTGGTATTGTCATTTCATTTAGCTGGAAATGTAAATACAAAACTAGACGTGAATAATATTAAATAAGATGTATTTCTAAAGATCGCTGTCGGGTTGCTAACATGTTCCTATTATTTATACTGGTTTTCAAGGTTGTTATGATATTCTGAAGCCTGAAGTTCCTCTTTCAACGCACAAAAAATTGTAAATTGTTAAAAAAAAGAAATTCTCCTTTTAGAGGTGTTGTATACATGCTTTGCTATGTTTAATAGTTATTATTATGGGTTTGTTCATAAAAGCAATAGGATTAGTGAGGTTGTCTTGTGTTTGGCAGTTCAGTTATTAGGAGACATCGGAGGCAATGGGAACTCTGAACACATGAGTTATGAGAAAAAGAAAAATGGAGATTATTCGCCACTGCTGAGAGTGACTGTGTTGAACTAAGCTTTAGATCAAATAGACACACTCCATTAAACCCCCACAAGGGTTGCTGTAAAACATTTCCATATTAAAAGGAAAAGAAGGTCATTCCTTTTTCACTCGGACACTTCAGAATAAAATAACTTGACCACTAGTACGTTAGACGAGCGAGTAATTTAGCTTAAACTTGTATGGTTTATTCTTCAGTCTTTGTTAGGACGCAACGTAGATCTGATATTACAGCGGTTACCCTAGAATTCAAGTATGTAGTAATGTTGACATTGCAGAAAGCACATACTCCACACACATCGACGTTGCAAACATCGCAGACCTTCCTGTGAAAATCATTGAACTCTACGGCTTTGTGTACGGTAAATAAAGACAAATGTTTGTCGTGAAAAGGTCTCTAGAAGATGATGAGGGCCAAACTTGATGTTCTCAGTGCTGCGCACCCTCCAGAGTGAGCAATCGTTCACACTTATGTTGAGATATCATCGCTCTCGCATCATTCTCTCTCTCTCTCTTTGGCTATCAGGAGACAGGAGATTTCTTCTCCCGATGTGACTCTCCATCTGGAGTAGACAGAGAAAGAGGGCAGATATAAGTCAAGGATGCTTCCAATTGTCGGCTTGTTCCTCCCCCGCATCATCAGGAAGAACCAGTGTCGACAAGGGTCAGCGTAACCTCGTGAGAAGCCGAAGGTACTGTATATTACAAGGTGAGGCTTTGTGAATTCGTATGTAGGATGTACAATTACGTATTAGAAAAAATCACAAATGAAGCCCCACCCCTAGGCCTACACTCTATAAAAAACATATTTTTTTGTAATGTTTTGACAGATTTTCAACGTAAAATGTAAAAAAACGAAATGTACCTGTTTTTTAAAGATTTTTTATACATATGGTAAAAAATCCACAAAATTACAGAAAACGATTGCAAATTTACAAGAAAAACAGGGGAAAGTTTCAGTTTCTTCAACAATACATTTTTTAAATACGGTCAAAAACAATATAATTACAAAACATTTACAACTAAAATTGGGAAACTTAATATATATCCTTGCATCCTATGAAATTTCCGGGGTTCTCTTACAGATCTTTTTACTGTGTAGCATTTTTTTTACTGGAGCTTAAGCCGATTGTACTTAAATGTTTGAATAAGATATGAATAAGCCACCTTTGTAAAACGTAACAAACTTTTTAAGGTCACGAAATGCTAATGAAAGCAGAATACATTTATACTGCGTAAGATATATTATTTGAAGGTCATTTTATATGAAATTTGTATTGTAGTTTTAACTTATATATTTTGTGCTTTAACTAAAACATATTGGATTTTATTGCCAAGACAACATTTTAAATGTTTGGTAAGTTGACACAATCGTTAGAAAATTTAGGATCACTTACTTGTAAGTGATCACTTTTTATTTTTCTAGATTGTAGAATAATAAAACATTCATCAAAACAATAATTTTATGATGGTAATTATGTTGTGACTAAAGAAACTAAAACAAATCAAAATGTTATATTTCTAATAAAAGAAGATATTGTTTTCACAATGATATGTTTGTACTAGTAAATGCCCTCAGATTAAATGATTTTAAGATCACAAAATACATTTCAGTCAAGTGATTTTAATTAACAGAAAGTATCATTTTAGTTAAACTATGAGTATAGTTTAAGTTAATACAAATTATAACCTTTGATTTCCCAACAAGTTCAGCCAAAATATTCAAATGTTTGTTTTTGAAGTTATTGTATGATATTTCACTGCATCATTTTGTTTTTTAAGATTCAAATTATGAATATCTGAGCTCGGGTTCTTACCAAACAATCCTTTGATGGAACTGATGGATGAGCATTCGGGGCTTTCAGGAACCGCTGTTTTCCAGCACTGATGCATTCTGGGATTTTCTTTGAGGATGGTCATCTCTCTTGCCCAGCATGCATTCTTTCAAAAGCTGCACCAGGGGTTTGTGGGGACAATGCAAAACCTTCAAACATTTCTTCAGAAAAACATCTTAGAGCAAGAACGATCCGGATACAGCGAGAGGTTTTTCAGGTGGCTGTTCTGAGCAGAGCTGTGAGCCAAATATGTCAAAATGTTCTTGCCTTTCCACAGTTTTCAAATTAACGATTGAAGATATGGTGGACCATTTTTAGCATTCGCAACTTCCCCTGACAGAATATTTTGAGATGGCAAACTGCATCATTTTTAAGCAAATTGAGCAATTTGTTTATTGTGTTTAAAAGGATCAATTACGGCTCTCAATTTGTTTTTCATTATAAATCTTTAAAGCACAATGGTTTGTGATGTTGAATGGCCCAGCTTGTTTTTAAAGTGTTCTCTGTGGGGATGAGCTGACAGCTTTTCTCTTATCACTATAGAACCAGCAGCTTAGAATGAAAAGACCTTCTGTTTACATGTATTGTTCATGCTTTCTCTAAAATGATACTGTATAAAAGGTTTACAGTTGAATTTGCATGATTGGAATTGGTTAGATGGAATTGGTGTTCTTTTACAGTCACATAATATACACCGGTCAAAAGTTTAGGGTCCCTTCCTCATTCTTCATGTATAAAATGTATTATATTAGAAGTCATTTCAAACATTGAAACATACACCTTCAAATTTGAATGTTTAAGATCAGGAAAAACATTTTTGTTGTGTGACCACAAACTTTTCTAGTCTAAAGGATAATTGGCAAAATCTTTCAATAATTCTTTGAAGCAATTTCATATACACGTTTTTCTGTTTTTTTAAGACGCACACAATGGTAAGATTGCTATTACAAAAGGCTATGGCCAAATGAATGAATAATAAGCAAATATAACTCAGAGAAGGAACATTTATTGTGTTATTGCCTATTCTATGACATCAGAAGTCATGAAATACAGCCATGATAAATGTAATGCTGACATTTTTTTGCTGTGCTGTAGACGTTAATCATTTCTTCTTTTATCCTTCACAGAATAAGACAGCATGCAAGTTTGGACCAAGTCCAAAACTTGGACTTGAGTTAATAATGACCAAAACCTTTTTATTTTAGTATTAATTATTCCTTAAAGGAACAGTTGAAATAACATCATTCAAGTTGTTCCAAATCTGTATCCAAATATGTCTTTGTTCTGATGAACACAGAGAAAGATATTTGGAAGAATTTCAGTAACACAACCACCATTGGCCATCATTGACTACCAAAGTATGAATTATTTTGTGGTAAGTTTCTTTGTTCTGTGGAACATAAAAGAAGATATTTTGAAGAATGTAGGAAAGCAGTTCTGGGGCACTTTTGACGTCCATTGTAATTTAACCCACTATGGTAGTCAATGGGGTCCAAGAACTGTTTGGTTACAAGCATTCTTCCAAATATCTTTCTCTGTGATCAACAGAACAAAGATATATGTACACAGATTAAGAACAACTCGAGGGTGAGTAAATGAAGGCAGAGTTTTTATTTTTGGGTGAACTGTTCCTTTGAGCAAACTCATAATCTTACGTATAGTCTTATCAGAGCTTTGATTCAATTCCACATTGAAAACGTAGAGTTTATCACATTAATTGATTATTCTAATAAAATCTAGAAGCTATTCGAGAGCTGTAACCTGATGCAATGTGAAGAAAAGCTTTGTTTCCATCTCCTGACACCGCGTGCAGAAAATGATAATTGGGGGGAGTTTGAAAGCCCATTTATATTGGGAGATGTGAAGAGACAGAACCTGATGTCAGGAAGATGTCAGACATGTGTCTACTGGTATTAAGGTAAACATCACTAAATGGCAACATTCCTTAAAGCTCAGATCGAATCTCATCTCTGAGAATCTCATCATGAGTTTGGAGAGATCAGTTTGGTTTTCTGTATGTCGACGGTAGTTGAAACAAATCCATTAGGGTGTATTTACTGACTCGTTTATGGGGACGTGAGTGCTCTTTGATATATACTTCCATCCTCCATCACAATAGAAGTAAACATCTGCGTTTTCCGATTTTCTCTTTTTCTTTAGTTGGATATTCTGTGCCCATGTCTGTAGATTTAATGGAACAGCGATCCATTTGTGTGAAATAAGACAAGACGAGTTTATTTATAGTCGATTATATTTCGTAGGGCTTCAGAGTATTTTGATATTAGTTAAATATTACAAATTCACATTGTAATGTGTCACAATAACATTGTCAGATTTGTTTTTATGTTCACTTTCAAAAGTTGCAATGATGCTTTCTTTTCCAAGAAAGACTATGACGATAGAGTGCTCACACCAAACGCGGTAAATGGCGCTATTCCTGTGCAGTTGGACGCTTGAACATTTTGTGTTTACTCGCATCATTCGCGCATTAAATTCGCGTCATTACAGACGCCAATTCACGTCATGGGAGGGGCTTCTGTCGCTCTCTCACCGGCCTACTAGAGCAAGCTCCTGATTGGTTAACGCAGCGCGAATTTTCGCCAAAGTTCAGATTTTTCAACTCGCGCGACATTCGCACCGCCTCATTGGTCGTAAGTAGGTCATTGCGTCTTTGCATTGACTTTACATGTAAATCACTCGCGCTTCATTCGTGTTTGGTGTGAACACACTATTAGAGACATGTTGGTTATGTTACTTTCAGCTTTTAAATACATTTGAATTTAAATTAGATTTACAGAAATAAAACATAGTGTTATCGCTTATTCGGCCTCAACATTGTGCAGCTCTGCTTTTTAGAAGTGATGGACATGTACCATACTCCCCTTCGCTCAAAATGTATTGTGCATTTTTGTGAAATACATTCGATTTTTCTTTCACTGACGCTGTTTGTCTTTATGACAAATCTTTCGTAATTAGCAGCGCTGCCATGTTTTATGATGCAATTAGTATTTTCTTACCCTCGCTGCATCACACTTTATGGATTTTTCTACTAGCACAGAGCATTCTGAATTAATTCCCCTGCTGATCAACGCACCCCAAAGATTTGTTTAATTAAGTGTTTACTATGAATTAGTCGGTGGAAACCAATTAATTCTGTGCTTAACAACACCACGCATCTATATAGGTGTTTAAAATAAAGAGCAGGCCGAGCCATGGGTTCATTGTAAGTCTATCAATTTAAATCTTTAATGGAGACAAAGGATGATTTGCATTTGAAAAGTAATCTCTTAAATAGACGTTTTAGGGCATTGTTAATTAATTATCATCAACAAGATTTCTTTACAGTTTATTTTTGAAAACTATAAAGACAAAACATTTACAAAAAAAATGCGGGAAGCTATTTATAATATATCCTTGTATATTATAAATGTACAGAAAAATATATATTTTACGGTATATTTCTGTTTTTCCAGTTTTCAGTTTCAGTGTAGCATTTGTTTTACTGTAAAATTATTAAAAAATAATACTTAATAATAGATCATTATTATAAACTTACCATTGTGAATCGGGGAAAGGAAAGAAGAATATTTTCGACATTTTGTCATGGACTTGCTAGGTAACCTAAGATAGTAATGGATTGTAGATTTAAAACAAAAATCAGTATTACTTAAAAAAATTAAAAAGTTTACTTTTACGAAAATATACTGATCAAGTCATAAACCGAAATACATTTCTATTTATTTAAGTTTAATGAAATATGATGCATTTAAAACAAATCTACTTAAGTTATTTAATTTTATTTCATAACTTAAGTTGTGTCATTTCTTACAGTCTAGAAAAAA
Source organism: Barbatula barbatula (assembly GCF_947034865.1). Classification (NCBI taxonomy): domain Eukaryota; kingdom Metazoa; phylum Chordata; class Actinopteri; order Cypriniformes; family Nemacheilidae; genus Barbatula; species Barbatula barbatula. The sequence goes on from NC_136779.1 coordinate 2,546,708, forward strand.
ATATTACTTTATCTACCATCTACAATATTGCGTCTCTCATTTATGTGAATAGCTAAAAGGAATAGTTCACCCAAAAATAAAAATTCTGTTGTAGTTATTCACCCTTTGTAAACATTTAATTGGCTCATTCTTCCGAGAAACACAAAAGAAGATCTGTGTGTGGTTTTGTGTTTCACACAATGGAAGTCAATGGAGGAAATGTTATTTGGTTATCAACATTCTTTGAAATATCTTTTTTTGTGTTCTTCAGATAAAAGAAAGTCATACAGGTTTGAAATGACACGAGGACATACAATTCATTTATTTGGTTAACTATCACTTTAAATAAATGAACAAACTCCTTGTTATGTTTCAAATTCAAGCCTCTCTCAAGGTCACGATGGGTCATTCAAATCTCTGTCACAGTGCTTAGCACTGACCACCATATGCTCCACGTTTAACAGCAGAATTTTAACCAGCTCTTCTTCTTCCTCACACTGCTCATATCTCTTTGGGATATGCAAAAGTGAAGGCCACAGAATCGCTCATAAATGCTGGCTCCGCATGTCCCATAGTTCTCACTCATTGTGTTGCTGGGTTTTAATAGGCCGGCTGTGTCTGAGCACGGTTTGCTGGTCTCTTCCCAGCATCTCCCTGAAGTGAATCTTCATTGATTTAATAGGCGCTCGGAATCATTAGGGGTCCGCGGCGAAAACTGTTGACCGAGCGCAACGGACCGTCAGCTTACCTGTAAATGAAGGTGAGGAAAACGCCAGGCCGGACGGAGCTTTTCTCAAACCTGGAGAATGACTAATAAACTAAACAATTTCTGTCAGCTGAACCTTTCGACAAAGTGCCAATTAAAGCTCCGCCGGAGAAACAGTCTGTTGAGTTTGAGAGATGATTGTTTGGTGCCCCCGAGTTCTCGCCCCCTGGTGCCTTTGTTTTGCAGCCATATTGAAACCCGCTCCGTCACAACTGAAGGCGCATACTAAACTAAACGTGCTCTGAATGACTTATAGAGGAATGAGATGTTAAGTTCTCAAAATAGAGTTTTTGCTCTGGGACATACAGGGGTGCACAGAACAAAGTTTGGAAAGCTACACGTTTAGAAACGCTGTATACACGAAGCTGGGCAAAGGGGTTTTGTTTAGTAATCACTCTTGATAATTACTTTCTTCTTTGTATAGCACGTTACAATATAGCCTGGGGTTACGGAACTAAAAAAGACTATTTAAAAACGTCTCGGTTCATTACAGTCATCTTTGAGTCGAAGACTTGCAAGATTTTTTATCCCGTGTGTGTAGCAATAATCATCGTCATACACAGTGTCTGTTCAATAAAACACATTGAGCTCGGGAGCAATGAAATGTGACCATAGTGATGCTGAGAAATGAAACTTACAGATGCAAGAATGTGGCATTTCTAAAATGAAGCCAACAGTTAATGCATATCATTTTTCTCATTGATTATCCCGTTTTACATAAAAATACATCACATTACAATAGCTGAATGTGCCGAGAATGTCGTATCATCTCTTTAGAAATTGCAGACTCTAAAAGGATAAATCTTTATATTTTCTCAAAGGAAGATGTTATTACTCGGAGGCTGCTCTTTTGCAGCTGCAGAGATTTGATCTCACTTCTCAGTTGTGTTTCACATATGTTTCTCTTAAATTTGCTTAAGGGAAATAAATATAGAACAAAATTAGACTATTGTTGATAGACATGAATAGTTTGGAGGCAGGGGCGTCGTAACGGGGGGGAGGATGAGGACGATTGTAAGGGCCCTTTTTTCACTGGGGGCCCAGCAGAACCCGTGTGTATGTGTGTGTCCCCTTAAGGCGTATGCGATGTGTCCGCTTTAAAAGACGTAAGCGGATCTTTCAGAGAAGCGGCACTAGTGCTGCAGCGCTTCGCAGTTCTTTCGGCATGCCGCAGTGGCAGAAAAAATCTGGATATCAAAAGAGAAACAAGAGAGAGAACGAGACGAAGAAGACAGCTTTTTTTTTAAAACACAGTGATTTACGTTCCCTGTTTTGTGTTATGGTCAAGTAAGCTGATTTAATGAACATACACTATAAATCCTATCATTTACACATCCCAGTGTTTTGTTACACAATATGCCAAGGAAGTATTTTTATGCATTCGAGAATCGAGTTGATTGTGATCAGCTTTAGAAAAGAGAGAAACGCAAAAAAAAGACTAAACTTATCCATTTATATATAAAAAGCTTCTCACCTTGCAAACAGCTTTAAGATATCAATCAAAATGTATGCTGTAATCTGCTATAGTTATCCTCTTCGTTTCATTTGAGTCATTGTTGAATCCTGTTGATAAAAAACAGTCCGAATCATTTAAGAGTATAGCTGTTTTCTCAGGTTCACTGTTTTATGCTGAGCTACTGGGGCCTGTTTCAATAAGGAGGTTCAATCAACTCCAGGTTAAACCTTGAACTCAGAGTTGATTTACTTAGAAATTAGAAACTTTGATATTTTGGTTTGAGAACAGCTGATTTGAGTTAGTGCAATTGACTCTGGGTAGGCTTACCTTGAGTTAAGGTAACAACTACGACAAGCCATGATCAATGGAGCTCTGATATTACGATTCACCATGGCAATGGGACCAAAAAAGCAACATGGCGGCAGAAAGCACTTGAGAGCAAGGCACACTTTCCACTTTGCATACAGTGGATTTACTGATATGCTGAAAATGACCAAAAGAAAAATAGTACAGTTTTAATAAAAATGCACAGGGAAATGACGAAATTCCACTCGGGTCCTAAATTGCACTCCTGAAAATGAATTAATGGAGCCTGTTCATGTACTGAATCCCTTATTAATGAATGAGTTACACCACTTGCGCTTTAAAATGGGGAGGAGATCGAAATAACTCTATAACGAAAGAAAACCTGCTCCCGACCAGGTTAGGTTCACATTGTAAGTTACTATGAATTTGAGTTTAAGTTGCCTCTCCTTTAGAAACGGGCTTGAGTTACCCCACTTTCTCGGGTTTGACATACCTTGCATTCTGAAACGGAAAACCCACAGTTTCCCTCATATCAGGGTTAATATACTCAGAGTTTTCTCAAAACCTCCTTTCTGAAACGGGAATATAACGATAATAAAAATACAAGCTTTGGTCAAGCATTTCTTGATCTGGTCTTATTTAAGGGAGAGAGTAGGCTAAACTCAATTTAGCGAAGAACTACCTCAGATCCACAATGTGTCAGGAAAGACTAAATGGTCTTGCCATGCTTAACTTAATTTAAACAAAACCCCACAATGGGGAAAACACGAAAGTTTAGTCAAAACTAAAGACTTCCACAAGGGGAATAAAACAAGGTCCAAGTGAAACGTAAATCCAAGATACGAAGGGAACACTGTAATCCAAGAGGTAAAACGAACGGGAAGGTAAACACATTGACTAGCATATGGAAAGGAATGAACCTACATGCAGGAAGGGACACAAAGACACCAAATAGGAAAACACTAACTAGGGGAGATTGCACAGGGACGGAGACGGGCAGGTGACAAGGATGACACTAAATTGGGAACTGGGTGGACAGGTGAGTGGGATGAAACACTAATGGGGAGCTGACGAAGAAACAAGGGGGCGGGGCTAAAAGACGCGACACCGGAGAAAGACAATGCCATGCACTTTCTCCACATAAAACACATGGGTCTGACATGATCATGACATATAATTATTTCTAAAGTTATATATGCAAATTTTCAGTTATTGTAATAAACACATTTTTTTGTCCCTTTTTGAAAACAATATGCGATAACTCTTTGGGAGCACGGAAACCCTAGCGGCACCCTGGTTTGGAGGTGTAAAATGAATGTAGATTGAAGAGGTCAAATAATCTGGATTTGGGTATATTTTATGAGAAATCTTTTAGTTCATAACGAGATCTTCAATAATATTGACTTTTCCTTGCAGACTCGACAAATCAACTGAACCGTAAATTAGTAATACAAATTAATATTGACATAGATTAAATCAAATATAAGTAGCCATATTATCAGACACTAGTCAAACACAAACCAGTTGTCTGGGGGTCCGGAACGTGTGCGTACAATGAAACTGTCTTTATGTAGCATCAACCAAACAAAAATCTTCAAGATAACCACCAACCTGAGATGCTATTAATATCACATTAACATCAGGTAATGGCTAAAATACACCACAAGACTTTTTGCTCAGATTTTCAGTCTCGACTTGTTGCAGAAAGTGTGTGCCAGTCTGGAGATTTGATCAGTTTGTGCATTTCTATCTGAAACTTTCAACAAGTCTGCAAGTATATGATGTCTAGTTTAAGAAAAATCTGTTCAGGTTCTTATTCAGAAGTCTTGTAGTGTATTCAAGCCATTAGTCATTTGACAGAAGGCTTTCTCACTGGGCAGCCTCACATTGAGCATTTCACATTCTTTTCCATCACTTAACATGTCTGATTTCTCTCTTTCATGCAGTTGGCGGATAGAAAGGAAGACCCCATGAACCCGTCAACTCTCATCCACGAGCCGGCGACAACAGCCATACCGCGTCAAATCACTTCGTTGCTGGGTATTACAGGGTGAACGTTAGCTGAGCTTGTGGAGTCCCGACTCGTCGGTCTGCTGATAAAATCACTTTCAGCCTGCAGTCACCAGATAGCAGCTCACAGAACCGTTCCAAACATAGCAGGAGCGAGCAATTAATCGCAGGGGTTAAAGGCCGTCAGGCGCGGTGTTAATGCAAACTGATGTAAGCCTGGAGATTACAGTAGTTCAGTGTTTTCCCGCAAGCACGTCTCTGGCCTTATCATTCGCCATTAACATGTTTAATCAACACGGCCTAGAGAACAAATGATAGCGCTGAATAAATGAGAGCCAGCAAATGCGATGCAACCCAAATCCATCTCCCTGCTTCATTTATTCTGGAAATGAATAGCAAAATCAACGAGTAATAAACTGCTGCGTCAGAATATTTCCCTGCTGTCATTTTAATAGCGCTAAAGGAGCAGACTCAGGATATTCAACAAGTCACGGCTAGATAGCGTCATGAAATAATAAAACAAGACTGTCTATTAACAGAGACTGTGGTGAGGTGACACGGCTCATTCCTTGTTTCGCGGTGCCTTTTGAACTTTGGGACACGGGACATGACAACATTCAGTTTTAATATACAATTTATTTCATATATTGTAAAAGATTAAGGAAAATGAATTAATACAATGTAGTTTTATTGAGTACCACTCCAAAATGTGTTTCAGTTTTTATACAGTAAATGTATTGTTCGTAGAAGGGTTTCATCTGCCTTTCCCGAAGTTAACTTCCGTTCTGTGTAGGGTTATAATATAACTACTTATTAAAAAAAATTATATTCATATTAATTTAAACTAATATTTTACAGTACATTCGTTGTATTGAGTTAAATTAAAACTACTCAACAGTTTTCGATTCTTTGCGGAGGTCTTCCGGAAGACAAGTTTGGGCCACTTTAACCGTAGGTGTTTAGGTAAAAGGATCATTTTTGTTTCATTCTGTAAATTACTGACAGCATTTCTCGCAAAATATTTTTTATTTGCAGAAATAAAAACGGGACAAACTGGTCGAAATAACAAAATATAATGCAATGTTTTCAGATCTTGAATACTATTATTACTACTACTACTACTAAGTTCATATTCATGTTTAAACAACACATTACTAATATTTTACATGTGTTTTAGGGTCAGTAAATGTATGAATATGTGATGGAGTAAAGCTATTTTTACAATTTGCATTTTTTTGTGACTTTGTTACTGCTGATGTTAGTTTCTGTTCAAATTCAACACATGGACTAAAATGGCATCAATACATCAAGAGATGCTGATTAAAGGGTAACTGGGGTGGTCTCTTATTTTTCCTTTGGATGCATTTATAACGTGATGCAGAAAACGTATTTCTTAAAAGCTGCATCACTTACTAATCTCAATGTTTTTTACCATTTGACCTCAGCATAATTTATGCACTAATTTATTGATTTCACATTCACTGCATATGCAAATCCCAGCTTCCTTCTGTAAAACAACTTTATGAATTTGATACTGTTTTAATTGCTGCATCGTTTGTAATTGTGTTTAATTGAATTGATCAGCTAGAGGATGTTGAAGTGAACGGTCAATACAAGGAGTTTAGATGCATTGCAGAAGACTGTAACGTGGTGCTCTGGCTCCAGGCGTCGAACAGAACTCACGCTTATGAAAACTGGATCGTAACGAGGAAGAAAATTGCAGCCGTAAGTTTGGACAGGGTTCAACTCAATTTAAAAAAAGTGAGGATGGCCTAAATTATTTTCAGATAGTATTCCGTCTTCAGAACGCTCAAGGGCACAACGAACCGGTGAGAGAATTTGGTCATCTGAATATGAGAAGGTATGAAGAAAGCTTTTTAAAATATTAATCTGGCATTGGATTTGTAGCAGTGTTGTCACCTATTAAGAAATGTCAAGTATTCATATTATATGTACTCGTATAGCCTACTAAATCTATCCTCTTTACAGAGGAGTAATCTCTTAAAGGAACAGTGACACCAAAAATGAAAACCTTCCAAACCGGACAACAAAAGGAGCGAAGATTTTAAGTTGAACTATTCTTTTAAAGTTAAATTGACGCCTTGTTTTATCACGCCTTGTTTATAATAGTTTAATCATATAAATGACAAACTTTATAACAGAAAATGTCACAGTGTCAGCCTTGTAAGAAAGCACGTATCTGTCTGTCAGTTTTGCATTGTTTACGAGAGGATAATAAAGCTCTTCAGTAAGGCAGATGGGAGGTCATTTCAACCTATCAGCTTTGATTTTTCCACCAATTTCTGACACGCTTGGCTGCAAATACAAACAATTACGCTTCCAAAATGCGCTCGACCTAAACTGTCTGCACAATTCAAACAAGTTTCTAATTAACTGTTTTGGGAGGTCAGCAATCAGTTGTTGTTCAGTTTACATGGCAAGCCTGAGTGAATACAGAGAGAGCTTCACCAGTCGAGTTCTGTTGAGTCGGCTGCTTTATACCCCTGGAAAGGGGGATGAACGCGGGGCCGAGCCATTTGTTACACCTTAAATAATTCAACAATGCCGAGGCTTTTTGTCAGCAATAATTTCTCATGGAGCTGATTGTGACAGAGTACTTTTGTAAAGGTGTGAAACGATATTTTGAATTTACAATTTTGTTGATTTGGAATTTGTGTACACGTAGAAATGACAGTATTACCGGCAGCATTTGCCAGTAACTTACTGTAGATTTACATTTAACAGTTAACATTTAACAGTTTCAAGTTCAAATATAAATGATCATTAAATATTAACAAGTCTTTATCCTTACAGGAAAAAAGCTATAAATAAACAGCCTCATGCAAAGCATTCTGGGAACCAAAACGAGAAAAAAAACAGAAAAAGGTTTATGTGGATTTCTGGTTCCAAGAATGCTTTGCATGGAGCTGTTATTTCATTGTTTTTTTCTGTGAAGATAGATAGACTTGTTAATGTTTAATATTCATTTATCTATGAACAAACTGTTGAGGATAAATTACATAAATATGCATCTAAAGTTACTGGCAACTCGCTGCATATCAACAGCAAAAAACGTTTACAGTGTATGAACAAGATTAGTGTGTTATTTCCATGAGGAACATTTTCTTGCTCAGAAGGTTGCGCTTTCATAGCTGATGAAGTTCTTAGCTGTGTTTCATTTCATCATCAACTTTCTCAAAATTTGGCTCGGGAGAAAGAAAAACAAATGAGACTGTAGTTGAAATATAGACTACGGAGGTGTAAAGTGAATGTAGATTAGGTAAAATAATCTGGATTTGGGTACACTTGATGAGAAATTTGTTCATATTGAGATCTCCACAAATCTGATCTTATTTTGAGACATCGTTGAGATCTCTTCTGAAACTCCAATGGAGACATTTGGAGAGATTCTTTCACAGGAGAATTATTTATGACACAAATGAGACTGAAGCCATTTAATCTCATTGATGTCCATGAGAAATAATTGAAATATTAAAGAGATTTGTGATTTTTCTTTCTAACGGGTAACATATCAAAAGACCAAAGAGTTGTATATCTGATGTATTATATACTGTTATTTTATGTAACATTTGATGTTTTTTATGTTTACACCCTATATTTGATATAAAATATGCAAACACGTTCCGCTATAATCTGAAATAAATAATATACATCCGTTATCCAAACAAGACATGATGTGAAATTCTACAGGGTAAAACATACCTTGTGCACCTTATGGATAAAGGCACGCTTTCAGGTGTGATTTAATGATATACATGCCCTTACTGACCTCCAAGAACGCAAGGACCGATTTTCCTCATCGTGCAGAAGACAAGCACTCGATTCCGCCTCTTGAATCCAACAGGCCTCGTCCACTGTAAACGTTTGTGTTATGACACATAAGTGGCTGATTATCCCAGCGCAATAATGTGCTGCCACACCACACACTTCCATCTGACGGAGATGTCATGTGTCTGTTGTTGCTTTTGCCGTGACGAATCGCCACTTTGCTCTCTTTCCCCGTCATGTAAAGAGCCATCAAATGAAAACAACGAAATCACAAACATCAATCTTTCTCCCCACTCGCCCTCGACACACGTGAGATATAAACATTACTAAACCTACCGAGCTGACTACCTAGTAGGCAGCATTTTACTGCAGATGCCTTTCAAAAAAAGACTATGATGTATTCTACTAGGAAAAGTGCAATAAAACACTTTCCTAATGTATATACAGTACAGCCCTATATGGGCAGTAAACAGCGAGCTCACTATGTTGTGAAACACACTACTTAGTGTCGCAGTTATTCATAGACTGGATACCACTGTATCTCAAATGCTTGATGGTGTCCTGCAGATGTGTCCTCAGTGTTTTTAACCCAATAATCTGCTTTCCAATTGTTTACCCTGCTGAGACGTTTAAATGGCCTGTACTCCCATGACTTAGTTTGATCCGAGTATAAATAGTTCAGTGGAAAAAGGGGTCCTTAATATTTTATGAACATGGATAAGTGGATCTGAATATCAATGATACAAATGAAATGAGAGTAAAGTGGAAGGACATAAAAGAAGGGCCAGAGAGAGAGAGAGAGAGAGAGAGCAAGAAAGATAAATCACAAATGAGATCTCCTCAATATCTCAATTATTTCCCTTAGATGTGAATAAGATCGAATGAAAAGCAAATTGAAACTTTTTGAAGTCTACTGTGGATATTTCTCGTGAGAAGAAGACGCAGAAATGCAATCATATATTATCTCAGTATGAATTCAAACGTTTCTCGTCAAATTGACTCAAATCCAGATTATTTTACCTCTACAATCTAAATTCAATTTAACACCTCCACACTTTGGACCTTCGATATTTAAATCTGGCTAGAGAGTCTAAGCTTATGAAAATCATAAACAACTATAGCAAATTAAAAACAATAATGCTGTTCTGAGGAGAGACATCCAATGACAACAGTATTGGCGTAAGCCTCTTAGAGAAATGTCTTGAGGAGCTCACGGCGGATAAGCAACCCCATCCCAGCTAATGTCTGCTGTATTATGACAAATTTCACATCTGCATTAAGAAGTTGCGTTTCCATTTGCTCTGGACTGAATAAAGACGTGATAATGCGGTGAGCGAGATGAAAGTCTGCGTTTCTTCGTCTTGTAAAGTGCACAGGATTTTCGGTGCGATTTCCAAGCTAATTTAATTCTGTTTATTGCACTTAAAAGCTTGTGTTAGTCCCCACACCGACTACTGACGCGAAGTGTGGCTTTCATTTCCAGCCTGTCTGGTTCATTAAGAGACACTGAAACACTCCTTTATATAAGATAATTGCATTTCCCTCTTTCTCCTCTCCTGACATCACTTATCTGTGGGTTTGTAACCATGAACACAGGCATCTATAGGCCCTGTGTATCCGTTCTGGGTTTTGCATTGGCCTTTTATTGTCCATTTTAAAAGTCTTCACGGACAATTCCCAGTTCATTAGTGTGGACTCAATATTTATCAATCAGTAAACTTTGATAGGATTTCTGCTTATGTTAAATAACCCAAACAACATCACCTGCCTTATCAGCAGAGAAACAGCTTTGCATGTGTAAGATACCGTAAATCAGGTTGCTAAAATAATCAACCCTCCACATACCGCTGATGACTATACAGCCACCAACGTATACATGACTTAAGCGCATACCAGTGGTTGGATGGGGATCAAGAGTGTATAATGTTTGCTTGAGTTGGAGTCCATTTATGTTTAAAGTCTGCCATCTGCTGTTCTTTATAGCCATTACGCCAAAGTAATTGTAAAGAGCTGTTATGGTAGTGTGGAAAATGATAATACAATCAATCCCTCGGTAGGGTGCTGATGCACAATCAGTGTATGTAGTGTATTAAGTGACCCATTTGGGTGGAAATCAACCTAAGACCTGGTTAGAAACAGAGAGTTATAAAGCTTTAATGTGACTAAAATAATACATTCTATTATTAAATAAATATGACCTTTCTGATTGAAATTCATAGTGTTTTTGAGCACAATAAATTCATATTTGTGATAATCTCTTTAAAACTATTCACTTTTAATTATGAAGAATGCATAGAAACATGATATAATCATCTAATCAGCATGCAAACAAGAGCATCTGTCTCTGCAAGTAATTTATCAATGATCAATTAATTTGTTTCATGAAAAGCTTTTATTAAGTATTAAAAGAGTGTGTCTGTTGTTTAAGTCACTACCCATTTGTTTTATTTCTCATTACCGGTGAAGGATGATGGGTTCATTGCTGATGGTAATGACGTTCTATTGAAAGATATTCACTCTAGGTTTGTCCTGTGCCGCTCTCTGTAGAACATTGATTTACAGACATCTGTCCTATCCACACGAGTCTTGCCAACAGATGAATTATTCATTTTGATATTACTCAGTATGCTATATTTACATTCTCTTTTAATGGGCTGAAGAGGACATTGATTTTCCTTCTTACGTCATTTGTATGTATTAAGGACATGGTGTGAATGAAGTTTGTCTCATCGGTTGTAATGAACTTTAAATCATGTAGGTCGATGTAAGACTCTCGTTAAATGATGAACAATTTACAGGCTTCATACTGTTATATCAAAATGTGGTCCTATAAATTCACATGACCATAAAATGATGTGTAATAAATAATAAAAAAACTCACATAAAGCTACAATTACTCTTCTGATTTATAGGAATACGAGTGGCTCCTCCGTGTGGCGAGCCGTTTGAAGTACAGCATCATCAACCAGACGTGTCGTTTCATTCATTTTACCATAACTGAATAAAAAAACGCTCCTAGAGATTGGACAAATTGTGCTTTTTGAACATATGTGGTATATTACGGTAATGTCTTGCGGTCTTTCAGCCAATCACTGCTAATTTTCTTATAAGATTAACAAACTAAACATGACAAAGAAGAGATACACAACAGAAGATTGGGACAGTGTTGAATAGTGTTAAAAAAAACTCCCGGAGAACTGGGGTAATGAAAACTATGTACACGAGTGACCCTAAAAAGACTTGTATGTGTGTACTAAAGTATATTCTTCAAGTCTGAATTTTTTTGAGAATTTCTAAATAAAAACCAGAAAATAATTATTTCAATTTTTTTACGTTTGTCTATTTAAATTCTGTTCACAAACTCACAACACACAGTAATGGTCAATAACCTTATTTTGTTTCAATACATTCGTTATGATGTCACATTTGACAGTCAAAAAAACAAAATGTGTGAAAAACATCCTTCTAACAGAGATGTGTGTTTATTCAGAGCCCTGGTCAGACATTAAATATTTCATTAAAGGCTTTTTAAGGTATTTTTTACTTTATTAAATATACATCTCTTGTCTTTAGTCAAAAGTAATTAAACCATCGTGATTCAACAGTTCATACTGATAAAATATCATAAATGTCAACAAAAGTCATCTTGAATTTGGGGTGAATTTTGCCTCAAGCTTCAATTAAAATGTTTTAAACAAATGTCATGTGTTCACAGAAAAGGCCTCAAAACTAATTCTAAAATACTTTTTGAACATATTTAGACTGTAAATATTTCTCACAGCCTATCAAATATCTGCAAACATTGTTGACAATCCTCAATAGCTATATGGAGTCAGTTTTATTAATAAAACATATATCCTAAGGTCAACTCAATGTATAAATCCATTATGTTTTCTTAAATGTGATCTTATTTGTCACTCATCCACACTAGCTTTATGGACAGTCACGTTATAATAAGGCCCTAATAAACAAAACAATGATCATTGTATCAAATATAATAAAAATATTACCATGTTTTTAATATTATGAAAAAATAGGAACAAATAATAACAATTAAATGTAAAAACTGGTAAAACAAGTGCTTTTGTTTGGCCTGCTGCATTTCAAACACTCTCTGCGCAAATCCCTGCGCAGCGACCGTAAAACCAAACGCGCAGTTTGCAGGTTGAATGACGTCACCCCCTGCGTAAAGCCCCGCGCAGCCACGACGCGCCGGGTGCGCCGCTGCGCTCGATTAAATGACGTCACCGCGTCATGTCGACGGGCAATGTGCGCCATCTTGAACCGAAGCGAAATCACGGGTAGGTCCCGATCGCGCTGATCTCGTGCGTCCCAGCTCGCTCTCTCTCCGCGCTCGTTCGCACCGTGCGCCCGCGATCACCCGGCTGAGCTCGAGGACACGCCGTACCGAAGGCTCGAACCCGAGACGGAGGCGACGATGGCAGGTAAACGCGCGGCGCGGGTCTTTTTTTGTGTTGGTAGGCGGGGGCGCGCAGCAGCGGTGCGGCCTAAGCATTAAACCGGACCCCTTAAATGACACCAAAGCGAGCCCTTGTGTGTACTGGTTTACGGTAGCATGCATTGTCGTGTGGGGTGTTTATGCATGCGTATGTATGTATGTATGCATGCATGCGCGTCTTGGGTTGATCATTTGATGCTGTGAGGTTGATTCGAGCATGCATTTAAATGCACTTGTGTTTGTTGCAGGGGTTGGTGGAGGCAATGATTTCCAGTGGTGCTTCTCCCAGGTGAAAGGAGCCATAGACGAAGATGTTGCAGAAGGTAAATGATGCTTTGTCGTGTCTTTCAAAACACTTGAGTTAGCGAGTCTTCGGTGTATTGATATACTGCAGGATAAAGAACGATGGCAGGAGATGGGATCGTTATATATTTCCACTTTTATAAATGTAAATGTTCGTATTCAACAGACCATCTTTATATTTAAAGGTGCCATGCTTAAATATTGGTCTTATGTCTATGGGATACATACCGTTAGATTGTAGAATTGATATAAAAATGTGTATTTTGGTTCGTGATGTAATATTTGAGGTCATCTTTATGCTTCAAAGTTGACAGTAAACATTTTCAGATAGATGGTATAATACTTTAATAGGAGCTATTCGAACTATGTGCCTTTAAAGGTGCCATATAGTTAGGATCGAATAATATTGTGACGGGGACAATTGCAATAGAAATGCTATGAATATTATTCCGTGTTTGTTTTATGTTAAGCCATCTATATGGTATGGCAAAGGAAACGTGACTCAAACATTTGGGCGTTTAAAATGCACAGCGTGTTCTGTCAAAACATGCCGAAAATATTGATGACTCGTCTTTGATTCACAGGCGTGCACACATGCAATCTTGAAAGAAAACGATCCTCTATATCTTAATCCTATATTGCAAATTGTTGGGCGGTCGGAGGAACCAGCATGGCAAGTTGTGCATTATAATTAATAGAAAAACATGGTTGATATGACGCGTCTTACGTTGATGGATGAGGCTGGTGGCGGGGGGGTTAGTGGGAATGTGTGCTGAATTCCGTGACTTCTGTAGGGAAGCACATCCTGTCTTTGAAAGAGCGGAAAGCACGTCCGACTGGTCAGACCAGCTTGTTTTATCCTGTGCTTCGTTTAAAGACGAGTCTGCCTCCGTGATGGTGATCCAGGCATGAAAGTTCTCGAGATAACAGATTTGCATCCATGTGCATCCACCACAGAGATTTATGTCCAGCGCTGATGTTCATGAACATGGATACGTTGAACTTCCCACATAGTTTTGCTCAGAAACGTTGTGTGATCCGTTGTATCGGATTGTCACTTCGATCTGTTTGGGGAAACCTGTTTGATATTGTGTGTAATGCGTTTCAATTCACTTAATTTTGTTACTTTTATTCTTTTTTTAATTTTATTGTTGATGTTTATGTGGCCTCCAGACCTCTGCTTCGCTTTCTGTGAAAATAAATACAGATTTCTAGGAAACGGACACATATGGACTTGTGTAATATCATCCCAGCAGAGAGAAGGTTATTTTAAGATCACTCTGCGATTTCTTAAAATTATAATCTTCCATGTAATTCCGTGGCGGTTGGAATTTCTTTTAAATGCCGATGTGATGAGGTACTCATGTTCATCTCGATTTATCTTGAGCCATCAAGGCGTGTGTCTGTATATCTGGTCCTGCGTTGTGATAATGTCATTTTTAGTAATGGGATGCAAACGTAGAATCAAATGTATTGTGACTGCCTCATATTTATTAATTTATAACCAAGTTTGTAATTTTAGAAAGTAGAAGTCTAGCAGAAGTGTTTTTTTTGTTATTTTCTATCTGCACGGTTTTTCTTTTCACTTTCCTATAACTCAAAAAAGAAACTAGAGGGTTAGTCGTGAATCTAGATAATGGTGTTATGTTCTTATTAATTCGCAACGTGAATTACAACATTTTCATGTGCAGTAAAAATTTATCCTGGAGCAACGTGGAAGCTTCAGACTCATTCTTAGGAGTTTATTGAAATAATTGTGTAAAACAATCTTTATAAAGAAAATATTTTTGTAATATTGTTAGTGCAGATAAAACATCAGACTATATTCTGAGAACAACCATTGTAGAATCTTAGAAAACAAGATAACGCTGCTGTCCTTCTTAAACCTTGTATCTCTTTGGATAAAAGCGTCTGCTAAATGACTAAATGTAAATCTCCATATTTTAGGTTTTTAATTTATGCCATAAACATAACGGGTAACTAATAATAATGATTTGTCTCTGGCAGTGGTGTAGACAGGACCGTACGCACGTATACGCCGTATGCATACTTTTTCCATAGCGCTGCTGTTAGCGTATAATGACTTCTGAAGATCTATATTAGCGTATACCCTCCTTATTCCTACTTGTTTTGCTGCTTAAAACGTCTCCAAACTGCTTTTGTGGTTGCTTTCCGTTTAACTTAATCGCATTTTTCTTGTTTTGTTCGTAAACACGCAATTCATTCATTCAGTTCACAATATTTATCACGTCAAGCACGTCATCGTCTGCTCGAGAGAAATTGGCACTGAATTCACATGTTCTCTTGCGCTGCTTTATCTCTTTATGATATTGTGATGCATCACAAATATTTGATATCTGTCTCAACTTTTACTAATAGCTTTTTTTAAATGACACGTGGCGACGTAAGACAAAGCACTTCCGTAGCCCTACTGTTTAAAAGCTCACAAGTCAGAATCCTTACGTTTTCTCTGTATCCTCATTTACATTTGTTTTAAACCTCCTTGTTGGGTTTATTCTACGTTTAAAATCAAGTATCTTCACCACAACATATACCTCATACATTCACAGCATAAATATTAATAAATGCTATGTTTTAAGTCATAATTGGCATGTTAGGCTACTAGAAAAAAACCTACACACTGACTTCTATCTTTTTTATACCATTTTGGTATCGTGATCATTGGTTGTATAAGATAGCACACCACTTTTTTATGAGGACTACACCACAGGTTTGGCAAATATCTAACCAAAAGGAAATATTAAAAAGTGCTTGTCAACTTTGACAACGCAATATTTAATCATTTTAAAAGTACAATGTTTTTCCATCCAAACATATTTGGGCATTTATGGTTTTAGAAGGACAGCGACAATATGATGTTTACTAAGAGTAAGAATATTTAATCTATTATTTAGTTATCTTATAAAATTGTTAAATGATACAACTCTCTATTGCTTAAACCTAGTTGTATATGTGCTGCTGTATTGCCCGAGTGACCAAGCAATATTAGTTATAGCACATGAACGAAAGAGTGTCGAGCACATCAGGGTTTCCTCATCATCTTACCTGCCCATCGCGGTCGCAGGACGCCCCTCTCTCTCACCCTCCCCTCGATCAAGCCCGCGCCGTCCGCACCGCATCTCCCACGGCTCTTAAATCTTCGGCGGGTGTCTTGTGTTTGTGCTGCCGACACCCTCTCTCTGTGCTATAATGGCCTCTCTCTGCCTTTCAGGATGGGTATGTGCGCGTTTATATCCGTTTTACCTTCACAGCGAGGGCTCTGCTTGTTTTTCAGCCGTTTCTGGTCAG
The DNA here is from genome assembly GCF_947034865.1 of Barbatula barbatula. NCBI lineage: Eukaryota > Metazoa > Chordata > Actinopteri > Cypriniformes > Nemacheilidae > Barbatula > Barbatula barbatula. The sequence goes on from NC_136779.1 coordinate 2,563,085, forward strand.
GCTTGGTCTGCGTTTCCTAGTCCGGAGAGGCTCCTCAGTGGTCTCATGTCATCTGATGTTGTGGTGTTTGGGTTTGCTGTGTGATGCTGTGCTTTTATCTCCATCCAAGAGGCGCTGATGTAATCGATGTGGGGAGATGTCCGATGTGTACGTTAGCTGCTTCGGGATGAATCGCTATTATTTGCTTAGGTAGAGCTTTTTTTTGGATGGGTGGGCATCATTTGTGATATAACTGACTGTTTCTCCGCAGCTGCTGCTTTTGCTGTTGTTGTTTGTATACAGTTCTGGAGCTCAGCTCAGCCTTTATAGTTTTGTCTTGACCAGGAGGAGGATGTGCAGACGCAGCATAAGATTAAAGATCAGAATAGTTAATAACTGATCGTGTTACTAATGTTTAGCTCACATTTTACCCTATAGGGAAATATAATTGCATATATTCATTACAATTACGGCCAACTTTATTTGTGGAAATTGTTTGGAATTCCATAGAAAACAATGATGTATATTGGTTGACAAATATAAGGTATGTGGGCAATTCAATTGACGTGACATAGAAATGCTCAGAGAATGAATTTGTTAGAAATATATTGAACCATCTGTTTATATTTGAGTAAACCCTTGATGAACGATTCTAAACATAAAAAATAGCAGTCTATGAAAAAATTTTCTATTTTTAAGAAGGGAAATGAACATGCATGTGTATGCATTTGTATGTGACAAAAAAAGGACACGTTTTTTGGGAGGCGACAAACTTTGTGCATTTTATTTCAAAGAAATCCTGAAGCAATAATACCCAATTAATGGAGAATGGATGCCTCTTTATAGAACATTAAATAGTTACTTTATTAACATTTTCATGTGTCCATTAATGAGGAATATGTAGCATTATGGATGTGACAGTCCTGAAAATGGCTCTTTACCGGACTATGAAATGTAATGCTCCATACCATAGTAAAAACAGTTTATATTTTTTCATGGTAAGGTTGACATTTTCACAGAATTGCCGACATGTGTACTATGGTGTGATAGCTAAAGTTGTGATATAATTTGTTTATCAAATAAAATGTATACCAGGAAAGTTTAAAAGTTAAAAAATATATAATTAGTGTAAATTAGAATTGGTGTATGACTATCAGGAAAAAGATAACTTATGGTTTAATTTGTTTTCTACAGTGAATGTTTTCAATGTTGTCCACTTTTTGCCTTCTGTTTATGTCTCATTGTATATTCATATTTAGAGACTGCATATCGGCCAATATATCGGTTATCAGCTTCCGATGTTAGATAATCTGTTATAGGCCAAAATTGACACATTGGTGCATCCTTATAATAATTCATTTAAAGTTTAACATTGCCGAGAGATGCAGAAATGAAGCAGATGAGAATGAGAATCTTTGTTGTTTTTGCATTGCATGTTTGTTTGCATTATAGTAATGGGAAAAATGTGCTTCATTGCCATGAGAACGTCACAAAAAACATTTATGATCCTAAAGCTAGTTTAAGCAGAATGTAGTTTATTTCTGAAAGATTTGAATGAAATATAAACTTGCAAGTTCTATCTGGATTTATGAGATTTACAGACTAATGCTCCAGTCATCCCATTACTTTCGGTCATGTAGGTGTGACTGGAGATTGATTCATTGCACGCACACACTGGACTTTTATTAACTAATGGCTTTTTTTTTTTGCGGTCTTGTGGAAAATTCTCTTCCTCTTTTGAGGTTTGTTGCCAATCTCTTGAGTCGTCTCTATTTATATATCATAATATGCTCAGAAATTCCTGTTAAAGGGCCAAAAAGCTAAATCGAAGTCCCCTATATCTATAAGATATGCTTTGAGAACAGTACAGTATAAGCTATATTTATGATGTTTTTGGAGCTTCACAACATCTGGGACTGTGTTGTTGTGACTTTCTCATCTGTTGTCCAATCTAGAGTTGTTTCATAGATCGTGAAGGTGCCGAATCAAATGACTGTATGAAAAATGTTCTCTAAACACTGTGATGTGCCATACTGTAAGCTTCAGCTTTATTAGGGGATATACAGGGCAGGTCATATAAGCTCAGCCCTGACAGAATTCCCACAAATTTGATTTGTTGTTTTGGATGGTAGTGTCTTGGGTAAGATGAACCATTCTGTTTATGTTTTCGACTTTCTCATATCATAACCTTCAAATCTATACCGATACCAAACCTGTTGCACTGTAACTGTTCCTGCATAGTAGCACTTGTGGTTTACTTTAGTTTGTCACTCATTGGTTGTTTCTTCCCTTGTTTGATCTTTTTATAATCTTTGTTCTTAATAGATACTGTACTTAAAATAAAACCCGGATTACATCACAGAAGGCCGATTATAGGAGGTTTGAATTTGTGGCCTGTAATAAGGTGATGGTTGAGTTTCAGGAACACTGAATCATGCTTCTGTACCCCGATGTCCTTCCCTCTCAGCGAGAGAGCAGACGAGAGAGAGCGAGAGATCCACATGAAACAAATGTGTTAGGATTGTGTAGAGTCACAGGTTCATGTTTAATGTGTATCATATATGAGACATAGCACAGTTTTGTTCTGTATTTCCTTTAGAAACTGGATGTTGTGTTAGGACGTATATTGAGAATTTGTAAACATAAATGCTATACTTGGTTTTGATGGTCATTGCCAGATGATGTTGGAGACTGGAATGTATATCGTTTAAAATGCATTTCGCAATGCATGATAGATTTAAAGGCCCCCAGATGTAGCCTGTTTACAGCATGTAAAATAAATCTTAGTAGTCCACAGAATGTGTTCGGCTCAAAATACGACACAGATCTTGTGTTGTACTGTGCCCTACATGACCATTTTTGCCCGGGAGGAAAAACAGGCCGTTTGGTATGTCTCTTTAAATGCAAATAAGCTGCTGATCTCCGCCCCCTTTCCAGCAGAAAGCACAGGGCTGTGTGATGCAGTGCTTCCGACAACAAAACTGAATATTGTCATAAAGCGATTGAGAAACACGGTCTCATCTTTAAAAAAAACAAACGCATTGTTTTGTATAAGTGAGAGTACATAAGACAAATGTGTTGTTTGTTTGAAAACTGAGCACGCTGTTTTCTGAGTGAATGCACATTGATTTTTTTCGTGACAATACATGGGCCAAACGCATCGTATCTATAAAACTGAAAACATGCTTTCAGTGTGTACGTGTTTCTGTGCACACACTCCTGACACACAGATATGTTGATAAATCAACATTTTAAAGTGCGTTTAGGGGGGCTTTAAGAACGCATGTGAATTATATTAGATTCTTGTAGCACTTGATTTCAACGCACAATGGTAGAACGTAAGCATTTAAGGAGACAAAGTTTTTATGGATTGATGAGACTAAAAATATCCATTTTGTAAATAATGGAGGTGTATTCTAATCTTATGTTTTTGTTTGGGATTTATTTTCTCCGTTTGCACATTGAACGTATGAAATAAACAATCTTTCTTATTTATCTTCCTTTTTGGTCTCCAGCGGACATTATATCAACTGTTGAATTTAACTATTCGGGAGAGTTACTAGCCACAGGAGACAAAGGGGGAAGAGTCGTCATATTTCAGCGAGAACAGGAGGTGACGCCACCAAAAGATTTCTATTATTGCACTTCATCATTCTGATAACAGTAAAATTGAGTTTGTGTTAATGTGTGGTCACTAATCTGTTCCCCCTCGCAGAGTAAAAACAGGTCTCTCTCCAGAGGAGACTATAACGTGTACAGCACTTTTCAGAGTCATGAACCGGAGTTTGATTACTTGAAAAGTTTAGAAATCGAGGAAAAGATCAATAAAATCAGATGGCTCCCGCAACAGAACGCTGCGCACTTTCTTCTGTCCACAAACGGTATGAACAGAAACTTGCATTATTCAATTATTCCTTTTGTGATGCCTAGCTATTTCTTTAAATGAAGTGAGCTCAAAGGTTGACCGTTCCTTTTATAAAATTGATGTTGAATTTCATTTGTTCTCTGACAGACAAGACCATCAAACTATGGAAGATCAGCGAGCGAGACAAACGGGCGGAAGGATATAATCTTAAAGATGAAGATGGAAGACTGAGAGATCCGTTTCGAATCACATCGCTACGGGTGAGTCTCAGTCCTGTTCGCGCTCCTTAGGGAATATTATATATTTTGACGTACAGTTTTATATAATTAATGGGCAGTTTTTGGACAATAATAGACAAGATTTATCCTAATAAATGTTTTTATTAAAAAAAAGAATGAAAGAGCTCATGTCATTGTTTAGATGTTATTTTATCCACGTGTTGCTTTTACGTTTGAGTATTTGTTTGTCGTACTTTTCGTGTTGTTTTTATTTATTGTTATGTTCTGGTATTATGTTACCTCGCAGTTTTCATTTACGTTTACCTTCATGCGTTAGGCTGACGCTTTTATCCAAAGCGACTTACATTGCATTATACTATACATTTGTATCTAAGTATGTATTAAATCATCTCTCGTAGTCAGGCTGGCGTCAGGCAGCAGAGCTGATTTATCTTATGTGAAACCAGCGGATATTTTAATTTGAATAAAAAGCATTTCAGATGTTGGACATAATGCAAAGAAAGAATTTTACAGCCAAAGATTTGAACATTTTGGTCAATGTAGATTTTATATCACAATCAAGAATAGTTCTCGAGCGTGTTAATATGTCATGAATCGTGTCTCTCTCTCTCTGACAGGTTCCTGTCCTGATGCCGATGGACCTGATGGTGGAGGCGAGCCCGCGCAGAATATTCGCAAACGCACATACATATCACATCAACTCCATTTCAGTAAATAGTGATTATGAAACATACCTTTCTGCAGACGACCTTAGAATAAATCTCTGGCATTTAGAAATCACAGATAGAAGTTTTAGTATCCTTTTTGTCATCAGTGTTATTCATCTTTGTGTTTTACTGTTTCCTTTTGACCAAAATATAACCAGGTTGTTTCTATAAGGTTAACCGATAACCCTTCAAGGTTAACATAAATCAAAATTACTGCGTTGAATCACCCGTTAAAAGATATGTCAAAGACGTTGATAACCAAACAACACAGGATGGAGATAACACCACAAGAGACATTTTCAAAATATCTTTGTTTCACAGAAGAGTCACAGTATTTTGTGGTATAGTGAACTCTAACACTGTGTCTACACCGGACACTATGCGTCAAAAGACAATAGAACGCATTAGATACCCATTATAATTTTGTCCACGCCGGATGCGTCCGTTTTAGACACGGTGTAAGGTCAAGGGCAAGACCTTTAAAGATCCACATATCACTAGCTTCAGAACATCGTGTCTCCAGCCATAAAACATCTGAATCTCTTTACACTGTGACTAAAGTTCTCCGCTACTTCTGTTGGTTTCCTTGACCCATTCACCCCAGACATTGTAGATATAAAGCCGGCCAATATGGAGGAGCTGACGGAGGTGATAACAGCGGCTGAGTGCCACCCGCATCAGTGCAACGTCTTCGTGTACAGCAGCAGTAAGGGAACCATCCGTCTGTGTGACACGAGGGCGGCCGCGCTCTGCGATAGACATAGCAAATGTAAGTACCGCTTCTGAACGCTTTGTTTTTAAACCCTCGGTTTCCTTTTTGTCCATTTTCCCAAGGGGTTGGGAACATTAAGCGTGTCCGTCCCTGACACAGTGTCCTCTTCTCCTGAAACCCGAGCGTGTTCTCTCATAGCATGCTGTGGAAAGTTTTCACATTGTTTTTAGTAACAACTTTCCAGTGTTTAATGTCCGCAGTGCTTCGCGTTACGTAATCTCAGGATCATGTAATCGATCGAACGCTCCATTCTCAGCTATTTAGAACAACGAACTGTTTACTTCCTGTGCGGGACATTAGGAGTTCAAGCGCTTGACATTGAAATTTGAAGTTAGGATGTGATGGAGCAACAATACCCCTGACGCACACCTTTATCCCCTGTCATTTCAGCTTAGTTTGCAACATTTATTTTGTGTAGCTGTAAAACTAGTCTCAATTGTTGGTATCATGCTTTAAAGTGGTAAATGAAGCTGTAGGCGTAATTGTTGAAAACTGTTGTATGTTGAAACCAACTGACCAGGGTGTTATTTAGCATTTTTTAATCAGTTTTGTGAAATATTTTCCTTGACCTGGGAGGAAATAGTTATATTTTTGATGCTTTTGGGAAAAACCTAAACAATGAAAAATGATGCTTTTAGTCAACAATTTTGATAAAATATTCTTTGAACTCTCATTTGGTGGAAAGAATGGTTTGCTTGCTGGGCTCAAGACTGTGATAGTTTTTTTAGGTAAAATTTCGATTGCATTATTACTAGTTACCCGTGTACAGGTTCGATAAATGTCAATTTGCAAGTGATGCACATTGCATATTTACTACTGCAATTGAAATTCTCTTTCTTCCCATGTTGGTTTTATTTTTAAGGTCTAATTCTAGAGTTCCCCTTAAAGGTGTTTCGTTGTGCGTGATGAAGATGATCTTTTACTCCACCCTGTTTTAAGATGTTTTATGCTTTAATGGAATGCAGTTGTGCTTGTTATGTATAGCGGACAAAATAACAGTGTTTGGGTGTTGCTCTGCCCTGGATGCCTCGGGGTGGCCGACACAGACATTTAATGAGTCTATGCGTGATTAAAACAACCTTTACTTGCTTTAAAGTAAATAATGAAGCTGAAGCTTACAGCGTGACTTTTAAGAGTAATGCGATACTGTATCGCTCTCTTTTTTTTCTTTTGCTTTCTGTTGAAGGGGAATAACTAGTATGATGTGCCAAATGCTGTAGGAGTGCATGTAAAATGTGAGCTGGGTGTTTGTTTCTTGTGATATGCACAACAAAGAAAATTGTCATCGTAAACAAAATCTCTTTCTGTAGTTTTCGAGGAGCCTGAAGACCCCAGCAGCCGGTCGTTCTTCTCTGAAATCATCTCCTCCATATCCGACGTCAAGTTCAGCCACAGCGGGCGATACATGATGACTCGCGATTACCTCTCTGTTAAAGTTTGGGACCTGAACATGGAGAACCGGCCGGTGGAAACCTACCAGGTTATTCATTTTGACTGCTGACATTCCAAAACGTGCTAGTGCATGTTTCTTGAACGTGCCGTTTCACATTTAGGATTTTTACATGCTTCAAATGCTACTGCTCAAAGTTTCAAGATGCGCTTATTTTCTTGCATGACTTGTATCTTAAGTTTTTTTGATCATGTGCTTCAATGCAGGTACACGAGTACCTACGTAGCAAGTTGTGCTCGCTCTACGAGAATGACTGCATTTTCGACAAATTTGAATGCTGTTGGAACGGTTCAGACAGGTAAGGCCTTATTTAAACATTTTATTTTATAAGGGCAGATACTTGTAAGAGCTTGCAACTTTCGTTGCAAAGTAACGATTGATTTAAGAAGTTTTGAATTTGTTGCTTAAGGCCAACCAATCAGATTGGAGCTTTGTCTTCCCGTTATCGCTTGCAAATGAATAAAATGTGGTCGGGTCTCTCTCTCATTGGCCAATCTCCTGTCTGGTTTTCGTTCAGTGCCATCATGACGGGTTCCTACAACAACTTCTTCAGAATGTTTGATAGGAACACGCGCAGGGACATCACGCTGGAGGCTTCGCGGGAAAACAGTAAACCCCGCGCCATGCTCAAACCGCGCAAGGTGTGCACCGGCGGCAAACGAAAGAAAGACGAAATCAGCGTGGACAGTCTGGACTTCAACAAGAAGATCCTTCACACCGCCTGGCACCCGAAGGAGAACGTCATCGCTGTTGCCGCCACCAACAACCTGTATATATTCCAAGACAAGATTAATTAAAAAAGTGATTTAAAATAAAAAACGACAACAAAATAAATCAAGAATTATCCCCGTCCCCGTTTCTCTTGGCGCAGGCCCGAGGACGCTCGTAAACACTTTGCAACGTTAGTCGTAAATCTGTATGAGAAATGTCGCCCGATTGTCCTCTCGAAGAATGAATTGAAGCACTTGTGTAAAGGGAGATGAGACAGATATTTGGAAAAGCCCGTTAATAATTCACGACGACCCCTCAACACCAAACAACCCTGGGGGGTCGATGTCAAGCGATCTACACCAATGAGCATTAGGAGTCCTACATGTATTCGTCTTCGGCTGAGCCTTACGTTTTTATGATTTGACGACCAAAAGTATGGAAACGCTCCAAAGGGCGAGTAACAAGTCTCGCTGTCAAAATCGTATTTAGTCACTGTTTGACTTGAAATTCAGACCTTTGTGAAACATCCTGTTTTGTTAAAGCCCGGTAACATTCCTTCCCCTGGCCTACGTCTCAGGCCCTGTCTACCTTTTTAAGCACTTAAAACAGGTCTCCATTTTGGTCAGTGGACAGTTGTTTTTACTTTTGTTCTGTTTTTATTTTCTATTGTTTTCTCATGCATAATATCTACTCACTGACTGTATCTATATATTGCACCATCCGGTGTCAAACCACTCAATAAAAGTAACATAACTACAAAGAGAAAGTGTTTTTACATTACGAGCAGGTATGTATGGGTTTTATGTTCTTCGTTCGCATGTAATCTGCATTTGTAGATCTGGAGAGTGAAAATGTGAACCCGGACTGCTGAAGCCGTACCGGAAATGTTATAGAGGAATTCCAGAAAAACAAAATGTGTTGTATATAGATGAATTAAAAACGTGGTTGTTAAAAGTTAAAAACAACAATGAAGGGAATTCCTCTGTAACGTGCCGGTCGGGAAGCAAATCTGCATATTGTAGTACTTGAACTTGCGGTTGCACTGTTGAAATGAGGACATTGGCCATGATGTGTCAGTATTGCTGTCTGGTTTGCTTTTTAGATCATGTTTTTTATTTTGTTTTTATTACAGTTATGTCTGTCTTGATTTATTTTTTATAAAGGGATTCTACCGCCTTATTAATTACCTCGAAGACTAGATCTCAATATTCCCTGCGCTTACCCACAATGCTCATCTCCCTACGTGCGTTTCTTTTTTTAGCACTTCATTGTCCGTTTATGTGCTGCTACAGTTCTGCGGCTTAGTATTTGGACACTACTAGAGACATCACACGGTCAACGTTGACCGGCATAGAACACTCCGATCAAACCCAATGTGTTTAGTGCCTCTTTAAGACAGTACTGGGTTTCCTTCAGTAAAGCGCAGATAAACACAGATCACGTGCTGATATTGAGATGCTTTTCATTCAATTCCTGTGCAAATGTAAACGATTTGTGCAGAAATGTGATCAGATTTCTCTCGCATCACTACTTGGTTTAAGGAAAACCGTGATGACAAACTGAAGGCTGCTGAAGTTTGACATGCAGCAGCTAAACTTGTCAAAGTGACATACGTTAACTTGACGGTTCAAAAGTACAAAGTTATTGTATAGATGATTGTGACGCTCTTGAAATCTGGGAAGTCGCGGTTCGGATGAGAACTCTCAGACCGTGTTCCTTGTTAAATGATGATGATGCTAACATTGTGAAAGTGTACACTTGTTTGATTATTTTTGACCAAAGTTAAATAAAATTTTAATTGTGTTTATCTGAAAACAGCACACTGCCCAACACTTCTTCAAGCAAAGTTAGCAATTTTTTAATACAATTGTAAAGCTTACTGCAAATTTTGTTGTATTTAAAAAAAAATGTGTGAAGCATCATGTGCTTCGTTGTCATGTGATTTCACAATACCTCAGACATATACTTTTTTGTTTGCATGTTTATGTAAGTTTCTGTTTAAAAAAAACGTATTTTCAGAATTAATCATAAGGTTTTCTTATGAGGTCATCATGATATTTTTTATTACTTTTGTGAAGCCTTCTAAAGGGACAGTCGAGCCGTTCCAGATCTGTATGGCTTGCTTTTTTCAGCAGAAAACAAAGATATTTTGAAGAAACCAAATTGGACTGCATTGTATGGACACAAAACCACCGAGACATTTTTCAATATACCTTCATTTGTTCCTAAGAAGAAAGAATCATACACCGGTTTTGAACGACATGAGGGTGAAAAATTACAGCATTCATATTTATACATGAACTTTTTCCTAAAGAAACTTAAAGGATCATTTTAAGATACTCTAACAAGCAACACAACAGGACACACGGACTATAAAACAAATTTAATAATGAAGTCAAACAGATGTTTTGGTGTTTGATACATTGAATATTTTTAAGGCTGCACATCGATCAGCCTTAACCACGTTTATTCAGCCTGTAGCATAATACACATAAGAGATGATCTTAGTGATTGACATTAGTCGGTCTTTGTCTTAATTTACAACACTTAGTTGTTAGAACGTTTCACCAATATCTTACAGTCTGAAAGGTCGAAATCAAAAAGCTAGTCGGGGTTTTAAACTGTGCGGTATCTGCAATTATTAACCTCGAAAAACCTAAATAAGTGTGAGTTATCACAAGCTCACATGATTCACTAACTGGGGACGAAACTCAGTAAACCATGGAAACCTTCTAAGACTCATTTCTATTTTTTGCCCGGACAAATATGGCGGCGAGGTTGACGTCCATTTCCGTGGTCATTGGGGCGGCGGTTTTGAGGTCGCACTTGTTGTGACTTCTGTTTTTCTGGACAAATATATCAACTGCGTATTAACAAAAGTGGATGTGTAAAGTTGGAGTGATTTGAACGACATGGGTTAAAGGGTGATCAAATGTGCCCTACTCTCTCAATGTACGTATTGGTGTCATACCACGAACACAGCTTGTATTTAAACGGCAGCCTAGCCCAACTGCAGTTGTTTTACCAAGATCTTCACCGCATTAAACAATCAACGCAAATACACGTTTTTAAATATTAAAGCCATGAACTAGATGTGCTCACTTGTGGACTAACAGCCAAATGTTTTGTGAAGGCCTTTGATTCACTTTAGTAGTTTACAGGACGCGGCTCGTTTGCAAAACACAGGTATGGTCTTTGTTTTTAATTTCCTAAGAGAGTTTTTTTATGAAAGCTAAATTGTTATTCATTTGTAATGATGAAAAGTTTGTTTAAAAACACGTGACAGGCTGACCGATAACTGATTTGGCGAGAGGGATACAGCTATACCTCCTCTGGGCATGCGCACTTTACAGCATACTTTTTGTCACGCTGACAATAGTTATATTTGTTTTATTGTAATGTTATGTTTAGGGTTGGGGTATGTGTAGGCCTTAGCTAATGCAATTTATTGTAATTTGATGGTGTGATTTTGCATCACTTGCAGCTGTATCCCTTCTAGCCACAACCCAGATAACGTGGATCAATTAAAGCCATTTAACTAGTTTGATCAGATGTAAATTTTGCCTCATTCCTTATGCTCATTTAGACCAACTTTATCACCCTTAGCATTTAAAGATAAAAAGAGAAGCAAACGACGTTGTATTTGTATATAGAACGACAGAATCTACACAAAGTATATAAACGCAGCAAAGAGATCATTACTGACTGGTTCATTTCACTTTTATTTTATTTATTTATAGAAATGCATCGTGAGATGCAGCGTCGCATGCTGTGCTGTCTGCTGGTTTACTGCACATTTTGGCAACTATACTACAGTATCTAAGTATGCAGAAAGTTATTGAGTGGTTCTCAAACTGGGGACCCCAAGATGGATCCAGGGGGGTCACAGATTTTGTGCCATTTTATGAAATATAGTAATGGATTATAGGTTTTATTCTACCAAACATCAGAAAAATAAGACCGACCATAGCGAAACACTCTACAGAGAGGGGTCGTACAACAAAAAAGTTGAGAACCACTGCTTTTACAAAGCAATACTCTTTGTAATATACACCTTTGAATTCCTATTCAATGCAGCACATGGTACTCCTACATGTATGTGTATATGTGTCGACTTGGCATAGTGTTTTATCCCTTTACAACAAATTTGCAGATTCTTGTTTCAATTGGCAGACATTTATTTCAGTTTAGGTCCCTCCATTGATACAAAACCACTATGAAATTGGCATATACGCTGAATGAGACTTTTAAGGACTACAAAACATGCACAGATTTACACAGAATTTCCCTTATACTCCCTGCCTGATTCAAAAAGGCAAACCTTGCACTCAAACCGTTTCAGACGGACAAGAACGTTCTCTGAGCTCAGGTCAACACTAAGGCAAACTTAAACAAACATTGCTAAATTTATATATCGGGATATTCTCAAATAATTTGTACCTTTCGTGTAAATTAAATCGAGATTTAGCTGTAAACCAAATGTGTGGCTAGTATTTTAACAATATGAATCTTGAGGACGTCTGCTGTTACAGCAGTTGTATACTATATAATACTGTGTACTGCTCAATTCCAAAAGCAGATGTGAATGAAACAAAAACCAACAACCTTGTGGCACATATAACTGGTGCCGTTAAAATATATCATTTATCAAAGCGTCTCATAAATACAATCGCAGTTTTGATATGGGGTAGTTGGAAATCTCTTCACAACTCACAGTCTTGTTTTCAAGTACGACATCTCTAAAGCACTCAGAATCCAGCATCTTGTGATCCACTTGTCTTTCCATTCTACCCCTTCTTTCTCTCTCTCATCCCTTATTCCCCTATTTGATAATCCTGCCGTAATATTCATAGTAGTCTTGTTACAGGACAATACAAAATGATGAGGAGGCATAACATCTAATTCTATCTCATGGACTTCCCGTGCAGTGATAACCATGGAATGGTGTATTATCTTTCGAGTCAAGAGAGGAACTATGGGAAAGGCCAGTTAAATACACACGGGGAATCGATGCAGTGTGGCCCACAGCCAGGGAGAGGAAATAGATCATATGTGACCTCGTCTTATCTGCATCTACACAAGCACAGATTGAAGAAAAAGCAGCAGGGATGGTTGATGTGTGGATGTGAGATTTTTCTTGTGTTTTCCTTTCACAGGTTCTCAAAACGTGCCGGAGGTGGTTATACGTCTTCCAATGTACACTCTAAGGGGGAGAAGAGGGTGGATTGTTAGAACAGATTGATAGTGTGGATATTAAATAAGTAATGCATTCACTGAGGGATTGGGACATTTCGGTGTGTACTCAAATGGGCCGATTGTTTTCGCAGCTCATCTTTCAAAGCTATACTCATTTGATGTTTTTTTCTTCTCGCTGTTGCTGTGAGCTATCAGCGGAGAAGTGCCAAGTCAGGCTAACCCCCGGTCAAGCCCTAGCATGCATTCCAGCACGCAGACTGCATCCACCACTGACCCTTAAGAAGAGCAGGACTTAAAACTACTGCTACTGTTAAATATTGTGTCTACCATCACAAATATACATACATTTAACTAACTGGAGTTTGTTAATATTGCAATGCTATGTTGGTTGCAGTCATCGTTTGGCTGAGGTCATATCCTTAATTTGTTTTGTGTATTAACATTTTGACATATACTGTAGCTTTAGAAGATTAACACCGTGTCTACACCAGACCGCGACATACCGCTTGTTCTATGGGATGGTCGCGCGCGCCCAGTTAAATTATAATGGGTTCTAATGCGTTTTATTGTCTTATGTCGCATCGCAGACACGGTGTTAAAGGGATAGTCCACCCAAAAATGAAAATGTTGTCATAATTTGCTCAACTTCCAATTAATATAAACCTGTATTTTTTATAACTAAGACGTTTTGGGTCACCGTTGACTGGCATAATTGAAAAAATGACTACTATGGATGTCAATGCTGACCCAAAACGGCCAACAAAATGTTCATTTTTGGGTGAGCTACTCCTTTAAATGCAGTGTACATAAGATGTTGACCGCTTTAATGACAACTTGAATTACACCCTGAATCTTCTTTTACTTTATTGAAAAGACTAGCTTGGCCTGAGTTCTCCCTAGGGTGATTCGACATGGGGTAAGTACTGTGCATATAATAGCAAAATATTTTTTGAAAATGCATTTTTTTGTGATATAGTAGGTTCAAACCTCAGCCATGGACATGACATCATTCCGTATGGTATTTCATCTTTTATTCGACATACATTGTATTATGCATACTTTAAAAGCTAATTCAACCTTTTTAGTTTGGTTTGAATAGATACATCAGCTAAAAAATAGTTCTTGGGTTTGTAAAGCACAAAATGAGGCAGTAGGATTCTGAAATAACAATACTTAGCCTAATGTAACCCTGGGCACGTTTCATAAGAACTATTTCTGGTTCAAAGGTCATACTCACCCGAGACCGACAGCAAGGATGTGCGAGAGGACGAGGGAGGGCAAAAAAACTTTGAGGAACTCTGTAGAGAAGATTCCTCCTTTCTTCATCATACTGGTGTTCCTCATGCTCAGAGTGCTGGAACGCTTCGGGTGCTTCAGCAAAAACTCCCTACAAAGGGTTAATTAACTTTATTATGTTCTTCATTTTATCACCAAACGGCATGTGAAATCAGATGTCAACTTTTTTTAGGTAGGTATCTACTTGGGCGGTAGGTTTTCTGGTCGACTGGACCAGTCCCAGATCCAGTCTGCATTCTTCTTCATCAGCTGCTCCACCTCTCTTCGCCTCTCCATACAATCTTCCTCTGACTTAACCCAGAACGCAGCAGCAAAACAGAGATAAAAAAAGATGACTTTCAAGACATAGGGTTTGTTGACAGTACCGTACAGTTTGACAAAATGATATGCAGGGTTCTGGGCCTCCACGTCGTGCGTTAAAAGCCGTAGATTATCCCTTTCTTAATTTCTTAACTGAAAAATTGCTAATGTACATTTTACATAAATTAACTGTTGGATTTTTAAAAGTTTATTTAATGAAAGAATTAGTATTTAATTAACAAATTTGATTTTTATACACATATATCAATTTTTGAGTTACTTAGAATTACAAAACTTGTAACATAACTTTACTCAATTTAAACATTATATTTCATTGTCTCTTTTGAGTGTATGTAGTTTAGTGTTAAATCACAGTTAACTTTTTTAGCGTGTACAAGTATGTCCTCAATTTGAACATTTTTGTACATACTAAAATAGAGTGTGTTATTCAAGGCAGTAATATCTACCTGAGAGCTGTTTTTTCCTCCAGAGCTGTGGACCTCTGAGCCCCTGCGCAGTTGCAACGGAGTCTGGGATCTTGGAGGACTGGTGAGAAAATTGACAAGATTTATTACACTCATGTTTAACCTCTCTTTCAGTAACCTTATATCATACTGCAAATTTCCCTGCCAGGATTAATAGCCAATAGGAGTATTTAAACCGCATTTACATTAACACACAACAAATTATAACTGAATCTGATAAAAAACTGATTTCACAGACCTGTCACATGGTAAGCTCCCCCTGGAGCTGCTTCTGCCCGACTCGTGCTGAGCATCAAGGAGCATTTTCTCAAGGTCTCCGCTTGGGGCGATGCTGGTGCTTTGCTCTTCTCCGCCTCCTTTAGGAGTGCTGGCCCCTCCATTAAAATGCAGCTCCACCCAGGAACCTGCAGGAAAGGCAAAACACTATCTATAAACATCTGGTTCTTACAGTTTGTCCCAGAAAACTTGAACAATATCATCATTTGATCTGATTATACAAATGCATTCATTTTATTTAAGTTCTTTTTAACAAGAATGCAGGGTCCTATGTCTTTTGACCAGTTTTCCTGTTTCTAATTCAGTGATTTTTACACCTACCCATAAATGCTGGATTAAGATTTTCAGATATTGCTGTGAATTTTTCTTTATTCTAGCTGATAAAATATTGGCAAATAATATAAGCAAATAATTTATATTCTTGAGTATATTACAATTAGTGAAAACACTGCAGTGTTGTTGCGGGCACGTCAAATCCCCGTGAAGAAAAATGCGCCTAATCCTTTCCTCAGACCGGATATAATAACACTCCGTTTATTCTGCGTGTGCGTCATTACGCTTTGACGTAAACAGCATCACGTGTTGAAGAATGGAGGAAGTGCTGCCGACCTAAGGTGAAATATAAGTTTCTGAACACCACAAAGAAACAAACAGCAGAACTAAAGCGCCACAATTGCATGGATTATATTGCCATGTGCTAATCTTGACAGTTGAAGAGTTGCCTTGGTCCGATAGCTATGCTAAAATTAGAATTAAAAAAATTAAAACACAGTCATCCTCTAATCGTATTTATGTAGTTAATAACGGCAGTGTGCCAAAACAATTATTTCGATTTGAAGTGAAGATGAAACGTATATCTTGCTGCTTTTAAATTATATAAGTTATCCTACTACTTGCTATCCGGTACAAAAGCACTATTATAATATGCAGCCTAGTTATTTATTATGAACGTATATATTAAGCCATAAATATTATGTTACATGGCATGTGTATTATGTAGGCTATGTTAAACACACTTTTGTACAGCAAGTGGGCATCTTTAGGTTAATCATCACCATGTTCGCTTACTAAAATCTAGTGAAATATGTTTTATCATATCAAACACCTGACAAATGATCAATAAGCTGTACTTTCTTATTTCTTATTATTGGTTGATAATTGACACTGATATTGTCTTGACTTTTGTTTTTGACCTGTTTTTGTAATGCATTTCATCTCTACCGTTATAAAAGCTTCATCAATGAAAAAAAATTACTACCAGCACTTATTTCAATTTGCTTTCGACAACTTATAACAGTTTTGCATTGCAAATGTCATTCAGCTTTGCACACATATACAGACAGTAGTAACAACAAAAGTAAAGATGTAGAGACAACACGGGATACCTGGTATTGGAATACATGATATTATTGCACATTTTAATATTGAAATAATAATCACTTTAAAATTCATATACATCACTGGGCTACATTGAAACCCTAAACATTTGTCCAATACATTTTATGTATGACACTCGCATATAAAGATTTTTAAGCTATTATTGTATGCAGTATTACATGCCCAACATGTCATAACTTGACATTGATAACAGGTGTGAATCAGTGAGTGAAGTATCCAGATAAACGAGGGCATATGTACTGTAAGCACATGAGAGTCGACCCAGAAGAAAACAAACAGAACGCTTTAAATAGCTCAACGCCTCCCATTGGGTACTGAGGGGCTGGTCCAGAACGTCCCTACTTCATCGTCCAATGGAATTACGCCTTGTGTAATTCCCGCCTTCTTTTAGGAGGGCGTGCAGACGTGTGTTTGTTTTTCTCACTTTAAATGGAAATCGGTTTTAAATTTGCATTAAAAATCGCGAAAGTTCGTACGCTTGTTCATTGTTTCATCTCGACGTAACGTTACGTTATCCGTGCAATAGCGAATCATATATACTTCTGTTCACCCCCTTTTTTATTATTGTCAGATTTAAAGGCACGTGGCGTGTTTTTCATCGCACCTGGTGCTTGGCACACATGCACGTGCAATGAGATCTGGAAAGCAATTTCACTGTAATACATTACAGATTGTCACATGATATACACCCGATTAAACACAAACGTACTATAGTCGAAGGCAATCTTGGTACAGGATTACAGCTCAAGTGTTTTTATTTGATTTACATACCCTGAAGGTTTTCCTCCGGTACGCTTTGTTTCTCTGTCGACATTTCGATGTCCCTTAACAATAACAAACAACAGCCGATGATTCGAGTCCTTATGGATCCTTATAATAATGAGTCGATATTAGGCTGTAATAACGCAGGATCGACAGAGCCGGTGCTGTCCAGGGTTATATCACACCCGGGTCGAACCACTTTAGTTTATATATGTTGCACGTCAGCATGCGGATTTATATGACGGGCGGATTGGGATTTTTATTCCACGAATGTACACAGCTGGTGGTGACGCAAGAGACGAATGACAACAATACTGGGACACACAGGGTGCCAGATTGGGCGAATTCTCATCGTGGTTGCCAGATTGTGCAGAACCCTGATTTGGTGGTTGCCAGGTTAAATCCTAAAAATACATGTTTTCAGATATTATTATTAGTTCTGGATATATTTTTAAATATATTCCTTAAAGATGCAACACTTAAAGGAATTTTTCACTTTCAACATACATTTACATTTTACATTTATTCAACTGGCAGACGCTTTTATCCAAAGCGACTACAAATGTAGTTGATAATACATTTTCATGATAATACATTTTCAAATGTAATACACATACATTTTCATGATAATTTACTCACCTGAGATGTTTATGTATTTTTTCTTTATTCGAAAAGAAATTAAGGTTTTTGATGAAAACATTGCAGGATTATTCTCCATATAGTGGAATTCAATGGACTCCAAACGGATGAAGGTCAAAATGAGGCTTCAAAGGGCCTTAAACGAGACCAGACGGGGAATAAGGGTCTTATCTAGCGAAACGATCTGTCATTTTCTAAAAAAAAATGTAAATGTATATGCTCTATAAACACAATGATTCCTTGCTCTGTTCTGCGAAGCGCGTTCACGACTTCACGTATAACGTAATTACGTTGGGAATATGAATGCTTGCTTTGGATAGCAAGTATTATAGATTTTGAAAATTAATATTTTTCGCAATACCGTCTGATGCCTTAAGTGGCACAAAAGTGACACCTAGCCTCTTTAACACTGATAATTTTATGAATCGAGATGTAAACATCTTGGCTCTCTGTTGCCATCTGTTTGGCTGGAGGATAAATCACATCTCATCTACACTAGGATAAGAACAGTGTGTGTGATGCAGTTTCTAGCAGCATCCGTCTGGATTGAACAGCATGCCCTATGAATCCTATAATGCTTTCAGATATATAAGAGCTATACAATGTGCACGGCAACATCTGTGTATAGTACAGTCTGTTAGGTAGGTGTATTTGGTTCTTTCTGTTTTTATCTATAAATGCATGGAAAACATATACGATCTGTGCAGTGTGTAGGATAGGCCATATATGCGTTAATTTATATATGCATATTTATTTGGTTTCTATTTCTGTAAATGCACGGGGTGATGAATGGTGACGTGATGTTATGAGAAGATGCAGTTACAGTGCATTGACCAGCGGAGGGCCACAATAGCTGCAAGCATTCTCTGTTTTCCAGCATCTTAATACTCCTCTCTCTCTCTTTCCTTTTCGCAAACACAGGCTGTCACAAACCCGGGAGAGAAGCCAAGTATACAGCGCATCTAGCTGAACTGCCAGATCTTACCGTGTGTGTGTGCTCTATGCATGTGTGTTGCTGTGACTGTCTCCACTTCTCTGCCACATCCCCTCTTCTCCTCCTCCTCTTTCCTACCGGCATCATCTCTCGCTCTCCATCAGGGATGGTGAGAGAATGTTTATGGTAAGTGCAGGAAATCCTCTCTCTCTCTTTTTCTACAAAATCCCTACATTTCTCCATTTTGCATTTGTTTTTCTTTGCTGGTGCTGTGCTACTGGCTTTACTGAGGATTCATTCGTCAGCGCGGGATCCACGCAACCCTGTTCTCCCGTGGACACAAACATGTTATGCATGGAATTCAGGCCATGAAAACGTGCATCCCTTGTCGTTTCAGAGCATGTGTCACGACTCGCACGGAATGATGCAGGACTGTCAGCGTCTAAACCCTGCAGACTAAAACAACATCACAGCTCAAATCATGCACTTAAGGTTAGTCTGCGTTGCATTAAATCCCAGCTTCCTTCACCTTGGGCTGAAACAGTGTGATGGGTTTGTGTGATTACAAGTTAATGATCCTGATCACAGCCTGCTGGGATGTTTGTCAGAACTGTCAATATGAGCTGTGAAATGCCCAGTGCAGATGGGGAATGTTGATCACATGATGCCTGTAGCAGTTGCAGTATCGCGTGTGCAAGATGGAATAATGTGCAAGGGCTGTCGTCTGCCCAGTGGGATATTTGTTGACATGTTCCCGGAGGACCATCTGCGATGCAGAGCCTCGTTCTGCTTGATGTTTATTTCCTTGTTAAACCTCGACACAGGTTTCATTGGTTGTATTCGCGGTGTAAGGACCCAATGACAAAATTTTCTTTTGAGTCTCTATCCAGAAGCTATGAACTCGTTGAACCAGACTGGGAGTTAAGGAGTTCTACATAACCTACAAAATGATGTGCTGGCACCTTATTGATTTACATTCAAAGCTTTGACATCCACTGCTTTAGTTGAGCTGCTAATAGACGCATAATGGAAAATATACACCAAATATTGACTAAATGGTGATGCTTCAAAATATGTTTCGCATTAACATTCTGTTATACTTGCAGTATAACTTAAAGGGATAGTTCAGCTAAAAGTAAAAATTCTGTCTTCATTCTCTCACTCCGAGTTATTTGAGATATTTGGAAGAATGCTTAAAACAGTTCTTGGACCCCATTGACTACCATTGTGGGATAAAAAACTTTGTGTTCCTGTTGAACACAGAAGATATTTTTAAGAATGTCTGGGCCACTTTTTACTACCATTGTCATTTTTCCTACTTCGGTAGTCAATGGGGTTTAAGTACTTTTAGGTTACAAGCATTCGTCCTAATATATTTTCCAAACAAGCAAAGAAATGTATACAGGTTTGGAACAACTAGAGAGTGAGTAATTCATGACAGAATTTCGACCTAAGAGTGATAAATCTGTGCAGTACATGTATGTTATGGCCATAGTTTTTTACAATATCAGATTTTAAAAGGATCCTCATATTTTTCTTGATCACTTTAGACGGTATTAGTGTGCTGTGTCACTGTAATTCAGTCAGATTAAAGGCTTTATGTATTCTCACATCCAAAGGTATAGTTCACTGAAATTGTGAACGCTGTTATTATTTACTCGCACGTTATTTGCTCATGTTATTTTAACATCTCATTTTTATCATAAGCACATCGATAACTAAAACAGCCATTCCAGTTTAACACCGAACTTTATGTCTTGAGAACAATAGTAATCTCAGCATTTACGAATAGGTTTTTAAATTCATTAAAATAATTAGTTATGAGATAACAAGCTGTATATAATTTAAGTAACATCAACAAAGATTAACAAATGATGAAAACATACATGGCGCATTGTTATTTCACGTTAGCTAATGCTATGTTTAGCGGTTTAGACATTAATGGCTATGTGTTGAGTAATTTTAAGGGGATAGCAAAAGTCATGCAAGCTCTACACTCACTACTTTACATTGTAGCAAAGTGTCACTTCTTCAGTCGTGTCACATGAAAATATATGATATAATATTTACTAAATTGTGAGGGTTCTGTGATATACTGTATATTCCACATTTTCCTAGAAATTGAGCAGAATTGCAGTCTTCAAGTCTGCAATACTTGACACGAGTGCGTCTCTCATTACACGTTCAATAAAAATGTGATGTACTGTGTGTTTTCATGACAGTTGATAAATATGAGGCTTGTCCCTCCTTATAGCCGAAGGTTTTGTGCATTGTTTTTGCACTCCGAGACACAATAATAACAGAGAAGACATTGGACAGAATCCTGTGCAAGGCATTCAAGATTTCTGTTATCTTTCGCAGTTGACAGTCTGCTGAATCGACCGGCCAGCCATACGGGGCAAAGTTCCGGCTGATATTAGATCCGGATTTATGATTTGTCATAGTATTAAATGGTTTATCACACTCGGGTGGTGTGTTTAGCCAGAATTTCAGAATGCTATATATTTTTATATAAAGCTCAGAATGTGATATTGCAACTTTCGAAGTTCCATTACTGCTGTTTTACTTGTCAGATGTGAGATATCGAATTCTGTGGTGATACTGAGATTTAGCATGTGACATTTATGTCTTTGCGAGGTGTTTGTAGAAATTGTATTTTACTGCTTATTTGTTGCTTCAGAGACGTCATGTTTAAATCATTTCACTTTCAGCTTTGACTCAAATGTTGCTTCTAGGAGAAATAAATACTGGCAGAAGTGAACAATTGTTAACATACAATTGAGGTATCGATTGATAGCAGAGCATTGCATAGATAGCGATAGTATCTAGTTTTGTTCGCAGTTGACGAGATTAATGAGTTGATTTAAAGATCTGAACCTAGTTTGAGACATTGTTGAGATCTCATAGTACTGAGATTTGCACACCATGTTTTTTTCCGTGGAGTATCTTGAAAGATATCTAAATTCCCATATGTCTGGTGTTGATACAACAAAGAAAAATATATTAATAATGAATCTCATATTCGACTTTAATGCAGAAATGAGTAAACATTGTTGCCCAACAGGGTTTAGCATCTTAACGTGATGTCACAGTGGTTATTGCCACGGCTACTGATGCTTAGCAGCATTTGTTTTTCTGGTTAAGATGCACCTGACCTTAAAACGTTTTTGTACTGAAAGGGCACTATCCAAAATGGAAAAGTGCCATCTGTTAAAAGCACGAAATTACAGTTCAATTCGTAGGACAGAAGAGAGAACGATTTTAAGAATATCTACCAACCTTAAGCTCCTCTGAGGCCGCAGGTTGATTTATCTAAAACAATTGAACTGCTGCCTTTATTCTGTACCTTTCAAATGTACCAGTGTTTTTTCAATGAGCCCTCCAACTGAATGGGGGTCTCTTTTGTGATATCTAAGGCCGAAAAAGAAACTTTATTCCTCATGTTGTTACCACTTTAAAATGAATGCCCACGCATTTTGTTTTGAGTTTAGGATTTCAGATATATTTCCCACAAATCCTAAATTTGGTGTTTCAGCTTGGTGAACTTGATGAAGATGTTTTGATGCAACAAAACTCATGTAATTCGTCAAATAGGAAATTACATGGCTTGAAGTAAATGATCCGCCCACAAAATATTCCTCGTCGCTCAGTATGTTGTCTTTCTCCCACAGCTTTTCATTGGAATGAAACGGATGAAATAGTCACATATTTAATATTCAACTCACAAGTCTCTGTTTTGAAGTCTGTGACTTAATCAATAAGCGGTAGTATACCACTGCAATGTGCATCATAAGACCAGGAATGTGCATTACAAAAGAATTTGAATGATTTCGATTTTATGTTGACTTTAAACAAAGCAGGAGATGCAAATTGAGCGGTAGAGAGAATTTTAATTACTAAAATCATTATGCATTTAAAGATTTAAATCTACATTCAGGTTTTGCAGAGCTGTGATGCTATTTGCTATTCGATTGTTTTAAAAAAGAAAGAAAAGGCCTTGATGTGTCCTGCCCCGAGGAAAATAAACTGTATAAGTCAGATCATTTCATAACGTATGTTTGCATTTTGTGAAAGTCAATCATGAGTGTAAGTAATGAAGTCTTGTGTGACTCTTGCAGGTGGGTGCAAAGATGTAGCTGAAGAACGAACATTACAAAATCTTGACCATTCACAAACTCAGGTCATCCCTGAAAGGGGCGTGGCCTGTGGCGCATTGCCCAACATGTCCAAGAAGGCACCCGGTGGGCGGGGCAAAGGGGAGCGGCCTGCTGCCATGTCAGCCTTGCAAGTAGCCAACGAGGAGCTCAGAGCCAAACTCACGGAAATCCAGATTGAACTGCAGCAGGAGAAGTGCAAGGTTTGTGTCTAACGTTGCTTATTATGCTGTAATGATGACATACAATTAATATCTATGCAAGTGATTGAATCGCATTACCCAACACGGTTTATTGCGCACCCGGGTGTTGATTTTAAACCTTCACCTCGATCAGACCCGCTTCTCAAAACAAAAGACATACCCTCTCTGTTTCCAAGTAAGCAGTAGCACAACCCTGGATACAAATTACAGCTGGAGACATGACGTGTAAGACACCGGGCGCATCCATTTGTGTCCTACATGAAGACTATTGTTCATTCAGGCCTGACAGCAGGAGAGACGGCTCCGGTGTCCCCACTTACTGTCAGTCTAAGGAAACCCAACACAATAGATGCATTGATGCTGGATGCCAGCAGCCATATGACGACACTTCTGTAAGACATTGGCTGTCAATGTAATAGAAAAAGAGATGTTTTTTTTTACATGTGCTCAAATCTGTTTTTATTACAGTAAAACTAGTAACCGTGTTTTTTTAGCGTGTTGATTTCCATTTGTATCACCATAGCTTTACTACAAAAGTTAGTTAAGTTATGGTTAATATATTGAGACATTGGTTTACTACAAATATAATAAAAAACTGGTTACTATTGTTAATTTGCACGTTTCTAATCCTATTTCACTTGCTTGTATAAGATGTCTTGTTTTAGCGGCTTGCGGTCTTAAATTCATTTTACACGCAGTTGTGTTTGTCTTGAGTCTGTGATGATTTTTGGAGACGTCAGTCACTTACAGGCAGGGTATGGCTGAAGATGTGCTACTTGCTCTCTGACAAATGTCTCCAAATTTTGTCTATAAACGCTTTGTTTTTGGAAAATGATCAGGAATTAATTTTCTCTCTTTCTCTCTTTCTCTCTTTCTCTCTTTCTCATTGAATTACATTAAGTTTGTATAATCAGAATAGCTATTTTGCAAACAAGTAATTGCAACACATTTTTCTTTTGGACATAATTGGCCTCTTGGAGTGTTTTATCAAGGATGAGAATTTTAAAATAAAACACTTTCATTAACCCAGGATGTGCACGGGCAGAAAACATGATTCCAGGTAATTACTCTTCACCTTTGAAGTAAAGATTGAATGTCTTAGAAAATGGCAACATAGGTCTGGACTACCGTCTGGACAATGGGACAGCCGTAGCTACGACTCATTTTATGTTTAAGAAACAATTCAGGCGATAAAATGGCATGCTTTAAATGTATCATATAGATCATCTTTCACACTAGTTATCCATGGTTAAACTATAGTAAACGTTTTGTTTTAACACATTTACCATTGTCAAAAGTAGTTTTCAAAGCTAAACTGTCAGATATTATGTCATCATGCCTCATTGTATTATCTATTATTCATCATTCAGGAACAGTCATTACAATGATTGTTCGTCGTTTCTTTGTTCTTTATTAATGGTGCCATTAACATTAACATTGAAACTGAGGCTGTTGTGATTAATTGGAGTATTAAAGATTTCGCACTTGGTTGCTTTAAAACATTCAGATCATGACACTGACATACATTAACGTCTTCGTTGATATTTAAGTATACAGTATAGAAAAGCACAGAGCCTTCATGTTTGTTTCAGCGGCCGGCGATCAATGTGTTCCTGTGTTCTTTCTTGCAGAACCTCGCTGTCATTTATTCTGACAATGTGAGATGCGCATTGATCCTAGCGAGACAATACACATACACACGACGGGCGGACACTAAAACACACACACGCCGGACAGCCTCGTGTGAGAGAGTCGCATAACATCAGACAGGTTTAGTTTTAAAGAGTACATAACTTGGTAATTTTAAGGTCCTACTTTGGTTTATGGAACACAAGTTTATGTACATAGAAGGTGTACAAAACACTTTTATTTTGTAATAATAGGCTTACCTTACTTCTTGACTGACTCTCAAATGATTCGTTCTGTGATTCATCTGTCTAATCCCCTCCTTTCCGCTAGCCAACTCTGATCTGATTGGTCGGATGGTCTAGTCGGCTGTGATTGGTCTACCGCGAATGAGGCTCACGAGCTACAGTGTTTGGGGGAGGAAAGTGACGTTTTCATGGGCAGTCCTAGCAAAATGTGGGCGGGGACCATATTTAGTTACGTAAATCTGCGGCGGTTCGCAAATCCGACAATTGACGATTCGTTTGCGTGATTCAGAGTCGAGTCCCTTTTTTCCGAGCCAATTGTTATTCCTTCCCCTTCGATTTTACAACTTGGCAGACTGCTTACCTTCAAACACGGCAACAGTACTCTTTAAATGATCAGAGTCATCAATCATCATCAATCTACATCACATTTTGAACTTTACATATCACGCAAACACACTGTCGCATAAGTATCACATTAATATTAGCTATAATATTGTATTAAAAGTTAGCGGCTCTCATTTATAAAACAGCATTGTAGAGTATTATAAAGTGTTTACAGTTGATTTACACAAAAATGAATTCGGTTTTTGATAAATGAAAGACCTGAAATAAAGTTTAGGTTTGGGAAACAAAACATCAAAAGTCTCGATTCTGCCTAGTTTTGATGGACCATTGGGATGATTTGCTTGTACAGATCTGGCAACCCTCATGTCTATAACCTAACATTTTATTTTGTAAATTAAATAAAATGAGACATTTTTTGTTTGTGCTTAAAATGCTCTCCCCACTGTTTTATGCTAGTCAATGTTTGCAATCGTGAACAATCTTATAATATCTGTAATGTCAGTGATATTGAGTGTCATATCAGCAGTATTGAATCATTGGGGTGATGTGTTGGACTATAGCCGCTATCAAATCAGATAAAGAGTTCATACTCCCAGTGAGATTCACACCCCTTCTGTCAATCCTCATACAACCTCTACCAATTGAGGAACCCCTTGAGATCATCAAGACATAGATGTAATGGGCTTAGCTTAACCATTAACCCTTGACCGGCTGTCAGTCAACAGCTCGCCTGACAGTGAAACTGCTTCGACAGAATGTGTATAGTTCATCTACTCTGATTTAACAGTGTTTCTCAATGCTAATAGACCCATAAAACCATGTAAAGTCAATTCACATGACTGATCAACTCAACTAGTCAATGTCGAAGCCATAAAACCTAAGCTTGTGAAATCGCAGCGCCCACATAGCTTTTAGTAATATAAATATGTCCTTACTTATGTTCTTTTCCATAAAATGTTTTTCATCTATTTAAACAGGTTTTCTTCCATTTATATAAAAGGGAATTTCAATCATATTTTCAGATCATCCACCCTCAAATCTAAATGTCAAGATGTCTGGGAGAAAAACTGAGGCCTGATAGAGACTTATAGAAGAGACTTATAAAGAACAATTTATTTGGATTTACCAAATGTGTTTATTCGTCTTCAGTGATTGGGATTTCTTGGCCATCCGCACTGTTGACTCTGTGGATTCTAAACCTTGTCTCCACATATTCTTCAGATGTATTTAAATGATAAACTCCCTCTGGATTCACGGTAGACTCATGTCTTCTGTTATTTTGCTCCATTCTGAAAACAGACGGAGCTGAGCATCTGACCCAGTTTTGATTCAGCTTGATGTTGTGTCAGCCCTCTTTTTCATGTCAGTTTTACTCTATTCATCTTTCCGCCAACAACAAGTTAGATCGAATTCAGCAGACCTACATGTTATACTAGGATTTATATGGTATTTTCATGTGCGCGTACTGTATTTTTACAAGAATGGTAAAGGCTTTTGGAGATTTGACATTCCTAATTCTAAATATACAGCCGCTGATCAAATTAAAGAGACTTATTCTTGTAATCAGCATTTCTAGATGTATTGTGGAAATTCCAGTTCAGTGTCTGTTGAATTTCAATAAAATCAAACCTCAGGAGTGACAAAGTCATCCAACAGCAACGTGAAAGACAGACAGCATGTCAAGACACATGTAAACTGCGATAAAAATCCAGGTTGTTACATACATTTTTTTCAACTTTGCCTACATACATGTAGAAATAGGACGTTGTTGTCTAAAAGTGAATATGAACTTGTTTTCGTTCCAGTATTTCAGGTCTGAAGAAAGTCAGAGCATCATTTTTTATTTGGACCTGTTACTGCAGTTTTCATTTTCTGCAAATAAATGCAAATAGAAACCGTATTTTTAGTTAAAATAAGTATAAATATAGTCATCCCTCCATTTCAATATGGAATCTCTCGGTTACATTTACAGTGTAGTAGGTGTGTTGTTCCTCGTCGCTAATCTGTGGCAGCATCTGTTAGGTTGTGTTTGAGGATGGATTGACGTGTCATAATATGACCCTCTGTGTTTTGTTCTAGGGCCATGTCCTGACACACTGATGCTCTATTTTAAGGCCGCTCTGAATGTGTTGTGCCCTTGACTGAATTATAGACTGGATTTCACACCGCTGTTGTGCAGTGTCAGTTGCATAAACATCTCTTTCATTCGCAGAGCATTATGGGCCAATCTAGGTCACACCGTAAATAACAGGTGTTCTTATGCATGAACTAGAGTAAATGTAAAGCCTTAGCACATATTTAACTGTGCTGGCTTTCCTGTAGCTCAGTGGTTCGAGCACTGTGCTAATAACGCAGGAGTCATGGGTTCGATCCAAGGAATTGCACAGAATCAAATGTATAGTATAATACAATGTAAATTCTCTGTAATGCACAGCCTCGGGTAAACTTATGAAATATGTTTAGTTTAGATATTTACACTACTTAGAAATGCATTTTACCAACCAGCTTCCAGATGCTTTATAATATGACAGTATTGAAAGAGTTTTGATCGATTCTGGGCTTTTATCGGTTTCTTTTCTTAATTATTCATCCCAACCAATATGCAATTTTGGTTTTCTGATGCAAGAAATGAATATGTTGGAAAACTAGTAGATTTAATTATTTATATCAAATTTAATATGTTTAAAGAGACTTAGAAATAAAAAAAATCTTGATTATTTACCCTCGAGTTCTTCCAAATCTTTATAAATTACTTTGTTCTGATGAACACATGAAAAATGTCTTGTAACCAGACAGTTCATTGCCACCTTTGACCATCATAGGTTTTACAACGATAGTCAAAAATGCCCCTGAACTGTTTGCTTTCCTACATTCTTCCAAATATCTTCTTTTGAGTTCAACAGAACAAAGAAATTTACAAAGCAATTCTTCCTACTAAGGTGATCAATGGTGGCCATGATCTTTTGGTTACACGCTGTCTTCCAAATTTCTTTTATACAGATTTGAAACAACTTGAGGGTGAGTAAATAAAGACGGAATTTTAAGCCTTTAAGCATAAATCCTAAGATCACGTTTTCTAACGTGACTGATTCTCAATTGTCACTGATGTTGTACATTTAGAAATGGTTATATCTCCTGTCAGGTCAGTAAGCTGGAGAGAGAAAAGTCTCAGGAGGTCCGTCACGAGCAACACAAGTCCACGGTGGTGGTGACAGAGTTAAAGGCCAAACTGCACGAGGAGAAACTTCGAGAGCTGCACAGCGTCCGGGACTCGCTCCTACGCCAGCATGAATCCGAACTGGTGCGAGTCATTAAGATCAAAGATGGAGAGATCCAAAGGCTCCAGGCACTCGTGTCTGCCCTCAGAGACGGATCCACTGATAAGGTAACAAAAAGTTCACATTACATCCCGGGAGATGCATTTACATGGAAGTTGTGCATCACTGTACTGACATCTGGATGGTTTTCTCGATTTGCAGGTGAAGTCTGCGCTGGTGGCGGATGCACGAGAGGAGGCCAGGCGGACTTTCGAGGGGGAACGCCTGCGACTCCTGCAGGAAATCAACGAGCTGAAGGGGGTGAAGAGGCAAATGGAGGAAGCCTTAACCATGGCCGTGCAAGCGGATAAGATCAAAGCCGCCGAGATCCGCAGCGTCTACCACCTCCATCAAGAGGAGATCAACCGCATCAAGAGGGAATGCGAGAGGGAGATTCGCAGACTGGTGCGTTGAGCTGTTTTGATGCATGTAATGTGTGACTCTATATAACATAATCTGCCTGAATACATACTGGACCGGAGTAAATATCCAGTCTTGATTATGTATACGCTTTAACCGTAGACTCAGTAAATGGGGTGGCAGCCAGTAATTAAAGCTCTGAGCGGCTTACACAAAGCATGCAGGCGGAACTCAACTCCCTTAACCCAAGGTGACTCTGTCCGTGAAATCAATGTGCTGAATGAAAATCTTTTGTAAACTGGTGAGGCTTCGCACAATGGAAAACAGCACATGTGTTGCCACGATTACAGATCCGTCAGAGACTGGAATCAGTCCTTTTATTCCCCAATTTGATTTATAGCGAAGTAGCTTAAAGTTTTTAAACTTTGGTGAAGAATTACTAAATTCCGATCAAAAGCAGTTCACATGCAGTTTTCCTTTTACTTTCAATTGATGTTCAATTGACATCATATTGTGTGCACATTTACATAGGGCTGCACAAGCCAGTCTTCGGAAGTCATGCGACACGGCGGCCATATTTGCAACGCCTCCGGACAGCTATTTACGTAATAGCAAGCATATTTTTAAAATCACTGGCAAAAATCTGAAATAAATATCGTATTTTTGATTAATAATTAACCCTGACCATAACCCCGTACCATAACTTTGGTTTGCTAAGTTTATATTGAGTGTTGCTTTTCTTTCCATTCATATCAATGGCGGTGGCGCATCTTGTAAATATCATCGTCTTTGACAGTATATTGAAGTTATGAAAATATTGCACATTTGCGAGAAATTTAGATTTTAAAAGTTGTCTACAGTCAAAGTTTTAGGTCGATGCGTAAAGTAGAGAGGCTTCCACGTCAATGTTAATGCCTGTGTGAAACATTGACGATCGTAAAGAATGTGACACATGATTGTTGTTTGTATAATGTTCCGTTTTAAATGCATTTTATTACAGTTTTAATAGATTTTTACTGTATAAAGTATTTACATCGTATTTGCCATTATTAAGCAAGATATATTTCACATTTTGTGCAATGTGCAGCCTTACATTTAATGTAAACTTTCCTTTTAGATCTTCCAGAAAAGCTTCCTCATCACTGAATTCAGGTTCTATATTTAGCTGAAAGTGTGAAGATCACAAAACCGCAGTGTGTGTTTCTGTGTGCGCTGCTTTGGGTGTTTTCTTCTCTTATACAGCTTCTCTGCCATTTACTGGAGTATGAAAATATCAGAGCAATGAGTGCCCACTTGTATTGATCCCCACCTCCAGTGGCAGAGAATCTACATTTACAATATCACTTGACATCTTCAGTATAAGTCAAAAACTGTGGAAAAGGGGGTCAGTGTGGAGCTTTCAGTATGTCGATTTCTAATCACGGAGATTTGGAATGAGAGAGGAAAAGCTGTTTCTCTTCCTGTCTTCTTGCTAATCTTATGTTATGCTAAAACCTTGTTAAAAGTCCATTGAGTAAAAGTTACTGGTGTGTTTTATGTGGATTGAGATGGCAGATGTCTGCGTGTTCAGGCCTGTGATGTTGTTGTATGCTGAATATGTATTGATCTTGTTGACTATTTATTATATCAGGGAGGTAGACTTGGGAATGATAATCTCATAATCACATTTAGAGAGCCGTGTGGAAGGGCATGCAAGGTAAACACAGTTTGTGAGAGTGTGCGCGCTGATCTGACTCTATCTCTGCCCTTTGTGGACGGGACAGAGCACTCAACCAAAACAAGACGCTGCTGGAGGCCTGTTCATCATTTTAGATTTATAACCAGCTGTCTCATAATAGTATGCTATGAAGATGACCTTGAGAATGATTTTAAAAAATTTAAATAATTTACTTAAGTTAAACTAAAGTACATACTTTACTTGGAGGGGATAGGATACCCGAAAATCTCAATTCTGTCATCATTATTATGTTGTTATTGATTGATGTACAGTTCAGTGGTCAATGCAGCATCTATGTATGAACTCAAAAAAATATATATTTATAGATTTGTAATTTAAGCACAGCTGTTCATCATTAGATGGGCCTATATAAAAAGAAACTAGGGCCTGCAACCCACCTTACCCTACTTCTAACTCTTAAATGAGACCCTGGGGTGAACTGAAGACCACCTGCCCGCCCACGCCAGGGCACTATTCTAGAATCAAGACTTAACACACTAAACTAGACCACAGTCCAACTCAGACCGCAGCACCAGAGTTAGAAAACAAACAATCTAATGGTGAACACCAGATCAACTGACAAATCTCAAATATTAAAATAAACATTGGATTTGTTTTTAACAATATTTTTACGTCAGGAGTAATACATCGCGTTATCGATTTTATTCATTTCTTGTGTCTTTACATCTCTGACATTATCTCAATTTACAGTAGCAATAAATAAAAAAGACAAATATTTTAATCACATAGCTAATATCTAACAGAAGTATTTGCGATTTGGAATATAGACACAAACGTTCACTATTAGAAATGTTTTTAGATGTCAAGTGAAAAATCTTAAATATCGATTCGTTATTTGTAGTAGTATTTTATTTTAGGGGTTATTCTCCCTTGTCATTTAATAATCTTTTTATATCTTACTAGTATCTTGCATATTATTTCCGTCAATGAAAGATAACTATTTAAAGCGCATAACCAAAATCTACTTGATATAAAATTTAACACACCCTTCCGTCGCTTGCATAAAAGCAGTAAAAGCGACACTTAAAGCACTCGTAATTTTGTTATGGCGTAAAATCACTTTTGATGTATTGAACTTTTTCGTTTTAGTGTTTCTCACCCAGGGGCGCACTACTTACATACATTGTTCATATGTGCAGTACTGGATGTGACAAAAAACAATATAAGATATCGGATGTTACACTATTTACTGAGTCGTGTGGGTTGGTAAGTTCAGACAGAGAAAAGTTTTGAAAGCGATGACACTTTTCATCAGTTTATGAATGGCTTATACTGTAGTCGTGTCTGCATATTAAAGACTGGGTGAATAGTGTTGAGTCCCTGGATGTAACAGGATTAATATAAGAGACAGAGACACATAAAAGAAGCTCGGTTGTTTGAGGGGTTAAGATGGCAATACGAGACGAGTTCACATGCACTCAGTGGACGGCGGATTACTTCTCCACACCGCCTTTCCACAGAAATCAGCTGTGTGTGTTGCGGTTTGCATCAGACTGTTGTATTGTTCTTAAAAAGGACTTCAAAACTATAATTTAACCCATTCTCCTACACAATGCATAAATATATGCATTTATAAATATAATGTATTTTACAGTTTCTAACTGCATTGTCATTTAACATAAGACTGTGGACACTATAAGGAGGCACAAACTGCTTTAACGTTATGCGTACCCATGCTGAGCAAAGTCTTTGGTTGACTTGAAATTCAAAGCACGGTTGGAGAGGACGCTGTCAGGTCTTGCCGAGTTCACCCTCATTGTTAAGCACTGCAGCAGCAGGAGTTTTCTGTGTGGGGTCCATTTCTCATGTCCAGTCCTGAAGCCCTGCGGTCTCGCCTCTAGCCAGAGTCTTAGATGCCCACCACTGAGATTTCTGTTTAGCTTCAGTTTAAATTAATTTATCATGCGCAGGAATCACAGAGGCAACAGATGCGTGTGTAACAGCATACATCATAACCAGTGTGTTCAGGAAGGTCACGAAACATGACATTTAAAATGCAAACATGCTGTATAATGGGTTTCTATGCTGACTAAGTGACTTTCTTTGGCCGCCCTGTGTGAGCGCAGATAAAGTATTATAATCAAACAGAATATGGGGTTTTCCTCCCAAATGTATCTTTTTATAGAACAGAGATGCAAATAGACAGGCCGAGGTTTGCATGGAGATGCTGATCACCGTGGTAACGACTACAATGGGCGTGTCACTGTGAGCGAATGAGTCACCCGATGGAAAAGAGAGCGAGAGATGTTCTTTCATTCACTTAAACCCATTTTTCTTCGGTAGGTCAAAAATAACACGCATGCTAGCAATCTCCAATGCAGAGATTTGGACTAAAGTGGTGGCAGTATATCGCCACATGTGTTTATGTTGTAATTTCAGTTGACCGATATGGGCCATTGTCTGTTAGTTGTGTGTTACGGTTAACATTTGGCTTGTGTTATAACCCCCATAATAGGTTATTTCATGGCAGAATGCCATTGTGACTACTTGACGCATGCATTGTGACAACATTGACTGCTATTGGGGCTTGTTGTCAGAAAAGTCTATGTGGGTAAGTTACTTTTTGCCTGTGCTAGAATGATGGAAATTTAGTAAAAGTCGACATTCAAAAAATAACCCTATCCTGAGAAAGTGTGACAATTACAGTCCAACATGTCTGAATTAGCATTTTCATAAATTCATATTTACATAAACGGTAGATGTCATGAGAGGTGTTAATCTGATTCAGTGTTTGGATGAGTTTGATGGTTCTCTGGGTCTCTGCGCTCCATACTGCACATAAAGTGTGATGTATAGCCGGGCTGCATGAGGTCGTCGTGTTGATAATGAGTTGTAAGAGCTGTTATTTGAGAAAGGTCAGTCGAATGATTTTCCCATTGTGGAATGTGAGGAAGGTTTTGAAATCTCAGATATCTGATAACTATTGTACACGCCAGTGTGTGTGTGAGAGAGAGATTGAGAGCATGTCCTGGAGGAAGATGATGGCAGAAAGAGGAAGGCTAGAAAATATAGGGAAGCATGCATATGTCAACAGAGCTTTAAGTCATTATGTGATTAGTTCACCCAAAAATAAATATTCTTCTTGTCATTTCAAACCTGTGTGACTTTCTTCTGCAAAACACGAAAGAAAATACTTTGAAGAATGTTGGGAAGCGATCAATGGCGGTATCCATTGACTTCTATTCTATGGACACAAAATCAATGCAAGTGAATGGGTGCCAGTTAACAACATTCTTCAAAATTTCTTCTTTTGTGTTCTGCAAAAGAAAGAAAGTTATGCAGGTTTGAATCGACAACAGGGTGAGTTAATAATGACAGAATTCTTATTTTTGTGTGAACTGTTTCTTGAATGTTTTACATTTACTCTTTGGTTTGTTTTTTCTTAATGTAAGTCTTATGGGTAGTGCAGATGTTAATATTTTACAAATGAGGTCTTTCATCAAAACATATGACAAATGCCAGACATGATGTCATCATGGTTTAATGGTGTGTGTTTTTGATGGTGTTAAGGACAGATTGCTGTTGATATCATTTTAAGAAAGGGGTGTGGCTCATCACAGTCCACCACCCAAGTTGTCATGGTGACTGCTGCATCGGTGCTGTGAGACAATGTCGGTGCTTGCGTGTGTTCGTGTACCATTTACCTGGATGGCGAAAGCAGTCCAGTGATGTATTTGAGTGCCGTGTGTTTATAACCTGCCACGTGGACATTCAGTATTGCAAACTGCCATATATAGTAATATGTGTAAGTCATTTGTACAATAGTGACTCAAAACCTTTAGAGATAATAAACGTAATTTCCCCTTTTCTTCTTTTACGTGAATTACATTGTTACAAAAAGGTTTGTTGTAACTTCTACAGAAACGTGTGTCATAGTTCAACTCAAGATGATAGGTCCGTTCTTGCTATAGATTCATTTTCTGTTGTTAAAACGATCGGGATGCTTACTTTCTGCATCCCAACTGTTGTGCAGCCTAGTGTTTGATCCCGCTGATGTCATGCTGTTTTGTCATGCCGTTTTCACCGTGTCCTACATTAGCTGTATGTATGATCATGTGTATATACATGTATGCATGACTGTTGTGTTCTGTCCTGTAGATGGATGAGATTAAAGTAAAGGAGCGTGCCGTCTGTGGGCTGGAGAGAGAGCTGAGCGCTCAGGCGGGCTACACGTGGAGACTACAGCAGCAGAAACAGGCTGTAGACACACAGCTGGCCCTCCTGCGAGACTCCAGCCCCAGACGAGAGGGCCCTTATTCACCCGCTACAGGAGACGCAGCAGACGCCATAGCTAACCCTGTAAGAACCTCTCCTTCATTCAGAAACCCATCAGCTTTCCGAACCTCAGGTTTGCTTAAAGGAGCTGTATGTAATAATTTGACTGTATTCAATCAAAACAATACCTTAATATGTTCGCAGACATTTAGGAAACACGCTAAGTTCATAAATCGGTTTGTCCAAAAAACAATGCTATAGCCTGTTATTCCACCCTGACATGTGCGTTCTGTGCAGGAACGTCTGTTTTTGTTTTGGTCCGTGTGACCCCGCCGACTTTCGATCTATCCACTAGTGTATTTTGACAGCTCGGTTACCAGTTGGCGACAATCACATCTTATTGCGCCAACTAACAATCTGGGTCTGAGCAGATTCCACCCTTTCCGATACTATTACGTTACAAAATGAGAAAGAATTACTAAATTATTGAACAACTTCCGAGGAGTAATATACAATTTTATTACGGTTATTTAAATGAGACAGCAATATGGCCTCCGGAGGACGCGACCTCTGAAACGAGCTGCTTATTGAGTTATATTTGCAAACAACAAAACCGCTGCAAACGTATAAATGCTAAGATAAACTTACAGTGTAAGAGTTGATGCTTTCCATTTAACTCCTGTAAGTGTCTGGGAACTCCTTTGAACATCGAGTCTGAGGAGGAGGGATGGGCGGGGAAAAACCCTTGCCAATATTGTTAATGTGGACTGCGCTACCAACCTCTAGGTGTCAATATTACATACTGCTCCTTTAACTGCTCTGGAATCAGTTTTCCTCAACCCATGTGTGTTATTTACAGTATAAAACACGACTGTTGGGTTCTGGAGCAATGTAGTTTTACATTTATGGGCTGAATGTATTTAGGGAATTCTTAAGTAGATGGATTTTTGATACATTTGGGTTGGAGGAAGACATCAAATGTCCAGTTTGTGATGGCAGCTTTAGACACATTAAGCTTTGCTTGCATTTTCACAATGGGGAGCATGACACTGTCATCTGTTTCTACATCACACACACATTTATAAACATTTTATAATAAGTAATATATAATTTAACATATTTGAGCAAAAAATTGTCAATATATCAGTGCATGCACACATTTGGGGGCGAGTTTCTGTTGTGTTGGCGTTTGGCTTTGCACTTTCTATTCACATTAGCTTTTTCTGCTAAAAGGCTGTCCCACATGCTCTTAAATATATGTCATTGAATTTGAATGATACTATCATCTTCATCAAAAACTGCTGCGATGTGAATAAGGGCCTAAAAAGTCTGAAATAATCATATGAAAATCGTATTTTAGGAAAGAATTTGGAAATATTTTTGTTCAGATTTTTTCTAGCAATACATCTTGCTCATCCATTTGCTGTATAATAGACTTGTATGACAGGTGTTGTATATCATTGATGACATTGAGACGAACAGAATTGCAAAATGAATATAAGGTAATATCATAACTTTTTAAAGTCGGAAACAGCCGCATTAGGCATCTCAAACATACTAGTTCTGTTTGGACCCCGAGCACAGAAATGACTCACTGCACCTTTAAAAAAGTATAAATTCTCTCTTGTCCTGCATCATCTCGTCTTGTATGCTAGAGGTGAGAATGAAAGTGAAGTTTCTTTAAAATCACCTTGTCACGGCAGTTAGGAGTCCGATAGATGCTCATGTCATACACGAACACAAATAATGTGTATTCACACCTTTGGTGTAGCCTCACATCTTTATATATCATATGATCATATCTGAGACTGCTTCTCCACACCCGCAGAATGTCTTTGGCTTCTCTGTGTTGTGTTAGAACAGCCACAGCTGTGTCGGGCTTCTGCTTTTATTTTCTCAGCGGGAGAGACGTCCAGTTTGATGTTTGATCATTGACCTTTAAGCTCTTTGTCAGATGTGGTCACACCAGAGCACCCCGCCTCTCTTTCCTCAGTTTCTACGGTTACCTACTGCAACAGCATCTCTTAAATACGGCTTGTTTATCTGTGTTGACTGGAGACTTGATCTCACAACATCAAATGACTTGTAAATAAACATTCATGTTGAATGAAATGAAATACTGTGTGAAAGGCTTTGTGATCAATAATTCTGTGCATACAAAACAAACATTGCATACAAAACACAAGCATTTCACCCAGGTAAAGCATAATATAACATTCTGTTTGAAACAAAACTGAGTATTTGATGAAAGATTTGCGGCCATTGGCTTTGGCAAGTGATAATGTCTTTACTTAGGTTTTTGGGGTTTCATCTGAACTAGAATAGCTAGTCAAGTTTGGCGGAGTAATAACGCTAAAGTATGACAACATAACAGCATTTGTTTCTCTTTGTGTTTTGCTTATATGTGACCCTGGACAACAAAACCAGACTAATAGTCAATTTCTCAAAATTGAGGTGTATACTTCACCTAAAAGCTGAATCAATATGCTTTCCATTGATGTATGGTTTGCTAGGATAGGACAATATTTGGCCGAGATGCAACTATTGAAAACTCTACAATCTAAGGGAATCTAAATCTAAATATTGTTGTCCAAATGAAGTACTTAGCATAGCATATTTCTCGCAAAAATAAAGTTCCGATATATTAATGTTAGGAAATTGTCTTTATGGAACTTGATACCTACTTAATAACAAAATGATTTTTGTCGTAAAAGAAAAATCGATAGTTTAGAATCAAACATTGTAATTTTGGCTTTAACAAAAATGCTCCCATGCTACTTGCGACTGGTTTTGTCATCCTGGGATCACATATTAAAGTTGCAACCCATAACTTATTTGGTAAAAATTAGCAAGTTATTGAGCAGGTAGATTATGGGTCTCCTTACTCTACCCTGATTTGTAATAGATTTTTTGGAAACGTTTGACGTCATTGACATGTTATAGATAATTAAAGCCTACGTAAAGTTACCTGTGATTTTGCTTCAGAAAGAGATGGATGGAGACAAAAGTTATGGTTTTCAGTTTAATATACTTTGGTTGTGTGATTCATTTAAAGGGAAATATGTGCTTGAACAGAATTACACGTCAGTCTGTAGTTGTTTTTATTCCAGTTACCTGCAGTTGGTTTGTTCCAGGTGCAGCAGTTGGATGAGAAAGACGCTCGAAGGTTCCAGCTAAAAATCGCAGAACTGAGCGCCATCATCCGCAAACTAGAGGACCGAAACACTCTGCTGTCAGAAGAACGCAATGAACTGGTGAGTATGTTCAACTGTTCAACTCTTCTTTACTGATGTTCAGTGAATGAATTTTTGTTTATAGTTTTTTAAGACGTATCTTGAGTTTGAAGCTCATTCTTTACCACATACAGTTCTGTGTTTAGTCTCATAAGAATTGCTGTTTGCATTACGTATACTGTCATATAATAACGTAGTGCTTTCTGAGTGTTATTTGATAGTGGAAATGTTCAGTAATGTCAGTTCTCGAGACTCTAATAGTGATGAATGTCTGCAGTATTTTCTTCTCTCGGCTCAGACGGGCTTTAAGATGACACAGAGACAGATTTAAACATGACAGCTGAATCCTACAGGAAACGGACCTCTATACAGCATCACTACCAATTTATCGCTCACTAGTGTCCTCCAACATGGTGCAATATTTCTATTTTGTTTTAAAAAGCGGGATAAAAACATTCTCTGTTGGTTTATATTATATTTCCAAGTTGATTATACACTTGAATAGATTGTATTTGCAATGTGGTAATGATTCTGTGTGTCAAATAACGCCAAATTTGACTCGCTTTTAGTT
This sequence comes from Barbatula barbatula, assembly GCF_947034865.1. Classification (NCBI taxonomy): domain Eukaryota; kingdom Metazoa; phylum Chordata; class Actinopteri; order Cypriniformes; family Nemacheilidae; genus Barbatula; species Barbatula barbatula. Next base: position 2,602,104 of record NC_136779.1, read on the forward strand.
GAATTTATCTTTTATCAGAATTGCAGATACAATAGACCCAGCTTAAACTTAAGGGCTGTTCACATTTAAATGGTGACTATAACATTTATAACATAATAGTTAATAATGTTATACAAATCTTTCTCAATTCAGGAGAATAGTTGGGTTCCCACCATAACTGTAACGATAACGATAAAGATACAGAGAACAATATCATTGGGATCACTTTCTGAAAGATTTGTGTTCCAGCTGATGAACGATAAAACATACTGTCAGACAGTTTCTGGGGAATGACATTACTATTGGTGATCGCACTCATTCTCACTCCGCACCTCATCATTTTAGTGAATGGGAACACTGCAGCGCGCAGGCTTAAATAAATATAACGTGTCGACGTAAATATAGTTATAATTATAGTCACAGTTATTGTTATAGTTATCGTTATAATTCAACAGCCCTTAACTCTGTATGTTTGTATAGATGTTATAAAAGAAAACATAAATAAACGTTATGACCCTTTTCTCAAGTCAAGTCAAGTCAGCTTTATTTATATGGCGCTTTTTAAAATGTTCATTGTTACAAAACAGCTGTACAATAAAACATTGACTATAAGTAAAACATATAAGGTTATGCAAGTCAAAACACAGGTCAAATATCAGACGGACTATAAATTCCTACAGTCAGTGTTAATTAAATAAAACTGCACACCCTTTTCAACCCAAAACTCCATTGGAGGAGACAAAAAACACCTCGGAGGGAAAACAGGCCTAACCAGGGGATTCCAGTTCCCCTCTGGCAAAAACTGCAGCCTCCACACAAGCTCGACAGCTGGGCAAAATAAATAAAAATGGGTTTAAGATTATCATTAATAATCTAATAGCGGCTAACATTTTGTAGAGTCGCCACGTCCTTTGTCCAGCTCCATCATCACAGCATTTGTCAGGTCTTGGTATGGATTGCGTCCTGCCCGCTCCGGTAACCTTGGAAGAATATGACAAGACCGGCTGAGAGTAGAGTACTGTTCTGCACTCTTTGATGCAACAAATGCATCAGTTGTTATTGGAAGTGTTCATGGTTCCGGTTGATCGAACTAGTGCAGCCTAAACCTTCGGAATATATATATTATGATAGTGTAGTGTTTGCAAGATTAAAAAGATGCGTCTTTAGTCGAGATTTAAACTGACAGAGTGTGTCTGCCTCCCGGACAGTGTGGGAAGTCTGTCCCAAAGTTTAGGCGCTAGGTAGGAAAATAATCTTCCGCCTGCATTTCATTTTGAAATTCGAGGTATTACCAACTGACCACGTAGTGCAGGTGAAGGACTGTAATACAAGAGAGGTTCACTCAAGTAGTGAGGAGCTGAACCATGCAGGGCTTTATATGGAATAATTTTGTGCCCTAAACTTAAGAAGGGTCTGGTACACACCCGCAAAGAATAGAGTATATTATTTCAGATAACATGTTAATTATTTGGCTATAGTTAGCAAGAATAAAGTATGTCTTGCCAGTATTATTTTGGGTTACCAGTAGAAGAATCATTACTTGGCTCAACTTAAATGCAACAAAGTTACACGACCCATTCAACAAATATTGTTCACTTAAAAAAATGATATACAATCAAATTCAACAAATTGTTTAATGAATACAATTATAATTATAAAATGAAATGTTAATATGAATGAATATGGATATACATTTAATAAAATATAAATACTAATTAGCCACTAGCCAGACCGGACGTTCACTTCAGGCGCATGCATCCGATGAAAACGTCTATACTTAAAGCATGTTTCGAAAGTGCCACATTGTCAATCAGTATATGAATTATGTATTTAAAAATGTGTTTAAACCTCAAAATTACAAGCTTTCTCACCCCAGTACTCTCATGACAATCTGTTTCTGTGTGTGTTTATCTAGTTAAAGCGCCTGCGAGAAGCTGAGAGTCAGTATAAACCCGTACTGGACAAGAACAGACGACTGAGCCGAAAGAATGAGGAACTGGCGCACGCTCTGAGACGCATGGAAAACAAACTGCAGTTCATCACTCAGGAGAACATTGAAATGGTAATAAACTCACTAAACTTGCAGTATCTATATTTGGATAGTTGACTTCGAATAATTCATCTGTTATTTTCAACCGCGCTTTTACCTTATTTGTAATCTAAACATATTAAAACACACTATTCACGTTCTCATTATCCTGAAATATAGCAAGGATTGTTTGAACTAAATTCTAATGTTGAAAATAAGTTAATGGACATATTTTTGGTAAATTGCCAAGGTTGTGCAGTATTGCTTGCATACAGTAAATGCACCTGTGACCTGCTTTTGAACAAAGTAAACTGCAAAATCATTGCAGTAAATAAATGAATGGTTCTGGCTGGTAAAAAAATATATTCCTCCATGGTTAATTTATCTACAACAACTGTTTAAATCTCATTAGACATAATTTACCATTTCCAGATCATTTTGCTTTTGATACAGTTTCTATACATATGAAGCATCTGTCTGTTTAATTCTACCGTGTAAGCTATATGGGCAATTCTAGCGTTATGGACGAGACATTTTGCTCTATGGACGTGACATAAAAATGCTCAGAGAATGTATAATTAATATATCGAACTATCTGTTTATATGTTACTAAACCCTTGTTGATAGAGTCTTAACAGCAGAATTTTTTATAATAAATAAACAAGAATTAGGGATGTGACAAAAAAATGAAATTGCCCATATAATTTTTTTTTGACAAGGCAGTATGAGTGTTTTGATATCTGTGTAACAGGGTCTTGTTTATGTCAAAACATTTGTTGGTCGTGCTCGCGTCCACATAATCTGATTCTGATCAGCAGACAGGAGTCAACCGTCGACAGTCTGCATTCAGTCCCTTGACGTGAGATGTTAGTCGATCTTTGCGTCTTTATTTCACAGAGAGAAAAGGTCGGAACGATCCGCAGGCCCAGTTCTCTGAACGATCTGGATCAGAGTCAAGAGGAGAGAGAGATTGAGTTCCTCAGACTACAAGTCCTGGAACAACAGAACATCATCGACGATCTCTCCAAGGTAATCGCTTGACAGACGCTATAACGTGTCTTCTGGACATCCACAGATGGGTCTGACAACAGTAGATGTGCAAATGGTGTTCTGCTGTTCTGAGATCAGGGTTTTTGTATTTTCTCCAGGCGCTGGAAACAGCTGGATACGTGAAAACTGTGATTGTGAGTAATTTTACCTTCCAGGAATATTCACACCGTAAAATGTGAGAGTAAGAGATGAACACAGTCCAGATGAAAATGTATCTTTATGACATTAACAATGGCTGTTATAGAGTTGTTTCAGTATTTGCTGAAGACACAGAAGTCTGTATAGATTTTATTTCATATTTTTGATCTATATTTGTTGTGTTTCAGGAGAGAGACATGCTGTTGAGGTACAGAAGACAGGACAGTCTGCGCAGGAAGAAACCGTTCAGAACCTGCCGGGTCTGTCAACATCAGCGCATTCGTTGTCAAATACTTTTTTGTTTTGCAAATGTGATGTGGAAAAGATTTTTCCCCACCGTTATTATACATCAAGAGATGTTTTTATGCTTCTGATATAGTAGAGCATCTCTGTGTGTTTTAAATCAGGACAATCTGGACAGTCCTAGGCAAATTTTTGGCAAGAAAATATTTTAGGGGACATCAAAATGATAAAAAATGTTGACGCTGACTGGTAAACGTGTAAAGGGAAGAAGTAATATTTTATACTTATAGTTAGTTGTTTTTTCACAACTTTATTAATGAAGACATGAATCTTTGATCTTCATTTTTTCACAATATTTATGAAAATACACTATATGGGCAATTCCATCGTCATGAACGTGACATTTTGTGTTATGGACGTGACATAAAAATGCTCAGTGAATGTATTCGTAACGAATATATTGAACCATCTTGTTTATAATTTGACTAAACCCTTGTTAATAGTCTAAACATAGGAAAATGTCAGTCTATGAACAAGTTTTCTATATGACGAAAAAGGACAAAGTTTTTGGGAGACGACAAACTTTGTAAGATTTCTGTGAATTCAAATGAACCTGAAGCAATAATACCCAACAAAAGGAGAAGAGACGACTCTTCATAAGACATGAAATAGTTATTTTATTTTAATTTCCATGTGCCTATTTATGAGTAATATGGACCGTTATGGATGTGACAACCCTGAAAAAAATGGCACCTAAGGAAAATCATGAACTAAAAATAAAACAAATGCTTTTACTTTCTCTCTCTGTCTCTCTTTCTCATGCTCCTTCTTTGTTTCCGTCTTTATTCTCTCGCTCTCTCTGTAGCCGGTCATAGAGACATTTTTTGGCTATGATGAAGAAGGCTCTATCGACTCGGACGGGTCCTCCATTTCTTATCACACCGACCGAACGCCGTGCACACCAGACGATGACCTCGAAGAGGTTTGTGTGCGTGTGTGTCTGCTGACCTACTTTATGGACACAAACATTTAGGAAAGATTCCCGTTTTCAAGAGCCGGATTTCCATCTCTTTTCTGATGCAAACCTTCAAAATGGAAACCCGGCTAATATCTTTGTAATGCTGACAAATGGGGTGTTTGTAAGGTTTACAGCTTGTCGTCTCTCTGTATTCAGGGAATGCTGAAGGAAGAGACTTTCCGTCAGCTGACGATGGAGTATCAGGCTCTTCAGCGGGCGTACGCTCTCCTCCAGGAGCAGGTCGGAGGGACGTTTGATGCAGAGAAGGAGGTCAAGGTAAATCCAGGTCAAAAAACACAATTCCTGTGGTGAGTCACACTGGGTCATTCTTATATTCAAATCAACATCCTGGTGTTTGTTGGTGTGTTTTAGACTCGAGAGCAGCTGCAGGCCGAACTGATCCGCTATCAGACCAGAATATCAGATTTGGAGTGTGTTCTGAGTCAGCAGGGACAGGTAAAATACTACATCACCGGCTACTGAATGCATTCTGCAACTCATTTACATTTACATTTATTCATTTGGCAGACACTTTTATCCAAAGCGACTTACAAGTAGTTTTATACAGTGGCACATTACTGCTGAGCAATCAGGGGTAAGGTGCCTTGCTCAAGGGCACTTCAGTCATGACCTGTGACCTGTTGTGACCTGTTGATCACAAGACCAACTCTCTAACCACCAGGTTTTAGTTTGTGAGGTCTTTTTTTGTACCAGGTGCTTTGAGAGCGCCTGTTTGGCCTCTTGAGGAAACACAACATGGACTACAATAAAGATCTCAGAACAACAAAGCAAAGACAGATGTGTGTGTTCATGACTGATTTCCTCCATTCCTCAAATTCTGACATCAGAATGCCTGAGAGACCTTTGTGGCACTTTTATTTTGAAGAGCATATCTGTTAACAACAATCGACTAAATTCATATCGACACTTTTCAGGATATGAAGTGGATTGAGGACAAACAAGCTTTGTACAAACGCAACCAAGAGCTTGTAGAAAAGGTAATGTCGCAGACTTAATGTTGACCTTTGACCCAGAGAAGACCAATAATACTGTTACCTTTAAGTGGTTAGACATCGTATATGATTTAATGTGCCTTTCATTCTAAAACAGAGACATTTGAATCATTTTGTTGTAAGCTTCATGGCACAGAAGCCTGAATGACATGCATGACACACCAAGGATGGTTTGGACATGATATTACTTTAGTTTTTAAAAGCGACATTTTAATGCATGTTTTTGTTTACAGCTCAAAAATATGGAGACAGAGGAGACGCGGTTGAAAAATGAAATTCAGGATGCAAAAGACCAAAACGAACTCCTGGAGTTCAGAATTCTTGAACTTGAAGTGAGTTTTAATATCATTTCAGTGCCAATAAATCAAACACGGATTTAGATCCGCAAAGAAATTTCAAGGATAAATCACTTTTGACAGAGCAATTTCGGTCCAGGACTAGAGTTAATCTCCATTCTGAAAGACTTGCCCTCATGTTGTGAATTACTACTTTCTGGCTTTATAAAAATGTAATGCTTGTTTACAGTTTCTTTATCGTGTGTAAGAATCGCCTTGTTTTCATTTACAGGAAAGAGAGAGGAGATCTCCAGCCATAAACTTCCAGAATATTCATTTTACCGATGGCATGAGTCCCTTACAGATCTACTGTGAGACAGAGGGAGTCTCTGTGAGTTGTGACAACATGCTCCATTCAGAATACACCATTTTTAAATTCGATGGGATTTTACTTCAGCTGTTCTTTGCATGGTCGTGAAGTCCATATCAGACAGGAAAGGATTTATTCTGGTCAGGTTTTTATTGAGTTTTTAGTGGACCTGACGGACTAACGCTGATTCAGCACCGATTTAGTCCACTTCTGTCTGGAGTCGGACAGTAAAAGTCTCTCTCACGTTACAGGACATCGTGATCTCGGAGCTGATGAAGAAACTTGATATTCTGGGGGATAACGCCGTAAGTGTATGTTGATTTCATATGTAAATGTGCGTGTTTATTCATGCCTGAGTGTGTTTGCTGTTCGTGCGTGTCTGCATCACTAATGTGGCTGTTTTCATTGGATGACACACAGAATCTGACCAATGAGGAGCAGGTGGTGGTTATTCATGCCAGAACGGTACTGACCTTAGCAGAAAAGGTATGGGGTGTTTTTTTTTATTCTTTTCAAGTTCATTTTGTGATGTTTTATGAGTGTTTGATGAAGTGTTGTGTGTTCAGTGGTTAGAGCAAATTGAGGTCACCAAGTCAGCATTACAGCAGAAAATGTTGGACATTGAAAGCGAAAAGGTAAATTTAGATCAGTGTGCATGGCTCTTGTTAGTGTGGCGTACCGTTGGATGAGAGTGATAATATTCTGTGGATTTTTACCGTAGGACCTCTTTTGCAAACAGAGGGGATATTTAGACGAGGAATTAGACTACAGAAAACAGTCTCTGGATCAGGCGCATAAGGTACAAATGTCACAAAAAAAACTGTTTTTATGTTTCTTCATTTAAATGTCGGACGGTTTGCATAAGCATCAGATTTTAAGGCCTTATATAAAACAGTAAAAATGTAATCATTGAAAATGTGATTGTATTGAATATAAAATAGCATGATTTTATTGTATTTGTTCTTTGGAACTGATGTGGTCAAATATTATTAAAGGAATAGTTCACCCCGAAAATGCTCTCATTATTTGTCCATTCAAACCTGTATGTCTTTCTTTCTTCTGCAGAAGATATTTTGGTCCCCATTGACTTTGCATTGGTTTTGTGTCCATACAATAGAAGTAAATGGGGACCAACAATTGTTGGTTACCAACATTTTACAAAAAATTTTGTGTTTTACAGAAGAAAGAAAATGACAGGTTGAGTAAATGATGACAGAATATTTATTTTGAAGGTGAACTATTCCCTTTAATATCAAGTTTAGGATTAACCTAATCAAATAATTATTTAAATACAAAATGGTCAACGTCTTAAGTAACAGATCTGCATCTATATCACATTCTTTTAAATTGTAGAAAAGTGTTATTGATTTTATTACAAATTAAAACACGCCTTTCGTTTTTGTTTTTTGGGACTGATATCATTGAATACTGAAATGTAATGGGTAGATACACAATTGAACGTTTTACCTTTTCGGATAAATAATAAAATACAAATTGCTTCAAATGACACGGATCTGCAACTTTGAAAAATATTAATTAAATTATATTAATTAACAACGCAACACTTTCCCAGAGGACACTGGGATTCCTTTTATTCTCAAGCACTGCAGACATCCAATGATCTCTCAAGAAGTGCATTTCTGTTGTCTTGTGCCCCCTGGTGGTCAATGTTTGTCACGACTGGCCCACACCCCTCTCTTTTATTCTCTCAGCGTATTCTTGAGTTGGAGGCGATGCTGTTTGACACTTTGCAGCGAGAGGAGGCGGGCGGGAAGATGTCCGAGCTGCTCAGCGAGCTGGACCGTGGTTCGCTGAGGGAAGCTGTCGATCAGTGGAAGAGGCAGGTCCTCAGTGAATTACGAGAGAGAGACTCGCAGATACTCAGAGAAAGGATGGAGCTGCTGCAACATGCTCAAGCGGTACCTGACTCTGTATATACACTGAATTATAGATCTAATTTCTGTAATACTTTTGGACCGTTTGTATTGTTTATGAGTAAACAAATGAGTCTCTTTGTTTTCCTGTGAAAATTTTTAACCATCTCTGGCATGCATTTATGTCACTCTTCCCTCTTTATTAAACCCTTCCTTTAGGACATCAGCGATTTTTAATGCAATGGGTAAATTCACCCTACATGTTATAGACAAGAACGGTTGTTTTTCACTCCAAGTATTACAATTTGATGCATATCTTGTCTGTTTATGCTCCAGCGAGTTTTTTTAGCTAGAAACCAAAACCCTGTAAACCCTCTAGCATCAACACCCTGGCAACCGCATAGCAACTTACTAAACACCATCCAGAACTCCTCAGCAACCTCCTGGAAACAGATAGCACCAGCATCACAGGGGCTTTGGCATGGGTCAACAGTGACATGTAACCTGCCGCTGAACTGTTTGTCTCGTTCACAGAGGATTAAAGAGCTGGAGGAGTGGATAGAAACACAGAAACGACAGATTAAAGAATTGGAAGAGAAGGTAAAAGCACAGAACATGTTTCTGTTATTTGAATTCCGATTGACCTCTTCACCTATTATATCTAAACAAATATTCGTTCTCTTCTCTGTGTTCCATCGTCTTGTTTTTTTGTTCCCATGTTCAGTTTTTATTTTTATTTTTGTTCTTTTCTTTAGCTTTCATTCTTTGGTCGTAGCTCTTTCAACAAGCAGGAAGTGATGTCACGGGGCTCTGTGGATCGCGGTAATGCATGACAACTTCAAGTTCATATTATAGGCTTAAGCTAAGTCCAAGTTAAGTATACTTTATGTAGCAAGTATTAGTACTTGTATATTTGGAAGTGTACTCTTATATTTTTTGGGCCTAGTTGGCACCTAAGAAAGTGCACTTTTGTGTATTTCGAGTTGTAAACTCAGAGTGCACAACTACGATGCAACGAAGACGTTCAAGAAGTATATTTCAAAGAAGTACATCAAAAGTATACATAGCAGTATACTCTCTTATTTTTTGTTTAAAACAAGTATTGCGCAAGTTTATGTGAATTTTGTATTGATTTTTGATGTTGTTTTTGTGCAGATCATGGACCTCAAGTGTTCTGTCTTCTGTAGCAGAGAAGCGATCGGATTTTGTTCCATCACGGGTCCAGCGATCAAGCTTGTGCTTTTGTGAGACTTTAAACTGTTCCCGTCAGATCAACACTAGCCACCTGTTGATCTATGGCTAATGGAATATGGTGCTCTCTATCTTGTGGAATAAAACTGTTTTTATCCTTCTGAAATTTTCAACTTTGCTCTGTCAGACCTCTTGCGTAAGGAATTTAAGGACTCTTAAATGAAAACGCTCTCCTTTCCCTGCTAAGCAGGCGGTGCTGGAGGCTGCTTCCCTTTGGAAGCCTAATGGAACAAGAGATGTTACGTGGAAACCCTTCTCCCTCAACTGTTTACACGCACTGTGCTTTGGTTCCTGGTGGTACGTCTGGCATTGGCGTGGTTGCGCTAACCCTCCTGTGCATTGTGAGAAATGTGACTGAAAAGTAAATCTTGGAATTCAAATGTTTTATTTTGTATTGTAAAGAAACAGTATTTCAAAATAAATCTCTCAGAGGATTATAGGAAAGAACATGAAAAGGGATGTTTCTTGGTATCTTTCTTTTTGGTGTTCTGGGTGGAGGGGTGTAATGAATCTTATATTGTAAAAAATGCCTTTGATTTTTCCGGTGTCTCAAGCGTTAAATGTGTTTTTTGGACCATTGGTGGTCGTGCATTGTTTTGCTTTGCAAGCAACACTATAGTCTGAAGGGGGAGCTGCAGAGTTTACAATTGTGAAAATAAGGACTGAGAAATTTCAAGATTTTCTCCAAAACATTAACAAAAAAATGCCCTTGGCCCTCAATCAGACAATTTATCAAACCCCGGTTTTAATCAGCAATTATATTTGTTGTATCAGTAGCTAAAAGTAGTTTATTTTGTTAAAGAATGCATCCACTGGTTAAATAAATTCAGGTCAGGTATAGAGAGAATGTGAACTGAAATGAAGGACTGAAGATAGTTTCCTTCCTCTAGCTGATCAGTTTTTCTCATTCAATCACATCTGCAGCGAATGTCACAGCTTTACAAAGGGAAATGAAAAGTGGATGTATTTTATGATTACAACCTTTTTAAGTTCCTGCTTGACACCTTTCCTGCAAAATACGCAGCTAAACTTATTTGTAGATATTTGGAAGCATAATTTAATATGGAAATAAGAACCTAAATAAATTTTCCCTCCATACCCTACTAAAATGTTTTCGAATGTTATTATCTTTAAATTACACACGTGTCAGCTGCAATGGAGTGCAAATATCCCTCTGGACATGTCTGAATATAAACGAGTTGTGTATTTTAAATAGTTGGATGTTAGATGAACTCTAAACCCCGTGTCTTCAGGCTTTTCTAACACCACTGCCTGTATGACGCATTCTGGTTTTAAAGAGTTTTTAACTAATTCATCCCTGGGGCATTCAGCATATGGGGCAGAATTCCTATTCCTTTGGGAAGATCTTTAGATCTCCAGATGGACTTTCCCAGATCTCCCGTGCACAGATGAGGCCAGACACATTGTAAATCTGTGTATTTGGCATCTGTCTGTTTAACATCAAAGTATCGCATTTTAATTCAAATTTACAATTTATTTTAAAGCCATGAATGAGCCAATAAAATCCTTCTGTCCTACTGAAGATGATGCATAGAGTTTAACATTTGATAGCAGGTCTGTGGTCGGTGAATTCCAAGAGGAAGCTTTGCTGAATTGGGCATCATGAAACCTCTCATGAGTCAATGACAGCCTGCATTGTGAAAAAAACTTGGCTTTGCAAGCCATTTCAACTCACTATTTTAAGTTTTGGCCAGTTTAAGTTGTTAACTTGAAATTAAGTCGATATAACTTTGCTTAGTTTGATGTGTTGAAGTCATGTAAGAAAGCTGAAACGACGTTTATTTGTACATGCTATGTGTGTCCTAAATTATTCTTCATATTTCAAGGATTGAATAGTTTCAACAAGCATAAACAACAGTTTAAAGCATTTCTTACCTTATGTTAGTTAAAGATTGTCTTTGAAAAGATGAAATCTAAGAGGACTTAATGTTGAACTTAATAACGTTCATCTTACATGTCTGCTGCTCATTTACTAACACGTGGTTGTGTATTTAACGAAGGACTTCTGTTGTCACATTGTATTGATTCACTCTGATTGGATTCTTTGCAAAACAATCGATGTGTTTTTTTCTCAAGGGAGTGATCGTGTCTTTCCTAATCCAGTGACTGGATGAGTTTCAGCACCACGCCTCTCTGGACAGCTCCAATAACAGCGCGTGCTGAACTGACGACTCCAGACGTGAAACCAACGAGGATCAACGGTGTCCCCGGAATACACTCGGATTTCCTCATTTCCCTGCTTACTAATTTCACATTTACAGCTCTGACATGGCCGAGAGAAGACTTCTTCCCCAAGAAGACGACCAAGGTTCCCTGCTTTCCAAACTTGGGACGGACAGCCCCAAACCCAGGGTGAAGTTCGGAGGCATGTTCTGTAATGTCGAAGGGGCTTATGAGAACAAGACCCTGAATTTTGAGTCGTACAGCCCCGGCTCTGCCAGGAGGAACCCCAAAGGACGAGTGGATGACCAGAAAGACAATTTCAGCGATACTTCGAGTGTGAGCAACTTCTCCGGTGTGAGTCAAACGCCTCCGAGACGAACACAGACGCCCACCGCGTTCAGTGCTTCACCGGGTCAGACGATCGTATACCCCTCGGGACGAGAGGTAAATAAATGCTGTTTCAACATCATGACTGTCTTCGACCAACTTTTGACAGACAGCTGACATGTTAAGCGATGACATCCGCGTGACAGTCTGTAAACTACTAGCAACACGTTTGCCTATTCGATCTAACATTAGTTTAGATTGTATTAGGATACACACAACAGCTGATCTTTTACTTTGAAAAGCTTCAACGTTGATCTACAAAATAATGTTATGAAAGTCTAAAAGTTGTTCATCTATACATAAAAATAGCAATAATTATAATACACAATAATATTTAATGTAGTAAACTGCAGTGGAATTCGAGATACCAGTGTTTTAAACTTTACGAATGTATAACCTAACAAAGTTTACTTTCTTAAACCATTTAAAATGATTGTTATTATGGTTTGATATATTATTTTGGTTGAAATAGTATTAGTAGCAGTCAAGTTAATATCTACTGTGTATATTATACGTAAATATTATATTTTTTCGAAAAGCGTCCACTTGTTTTCAAATAACTTCGAAATACAACAATAACTTTTTAATCTTACCAGCATAGGCCTATAGCACAGTGAAATAGGTCGATAAGAAATGTGTTACTTCCTACGGATCCATTAAACCTCTTTATTTTAAAGAGCGTCTGTCGGTTCAGCCTCGCCCCATCGGCGTATCAACCTCCGTGAATACAAACCAGCAGATGGTAAGCGGACAAAGAGGGTGGGGATTCCAGAGGGCTTTTGTCTACTTTGCCTATCGAACCCCGATACGGGTAAACTAAATTACACCCCAGCATATTGACACCCGTCCACACCCGCCCGTGCTCTGCGCCTTTATCCTGACGTGAGCACTGAGCACAGATCCGCGGCCGCGCATCTCGCGTTTTCCCTTCTCGGAAATCAAAGCTCTTCTCAAACCGGCGGCATGTCTTTCCAAGGCAAGAAGAACACCCCTCGTCTAACGGTAAGCAATGTTAACAGCAGTGATTGGACTGTAAACCCCGAGGCCACGGATGTTTTCTGAACGCGTAACGGAGAGATGGTGGTTTCTATTGTGCAGCCATGGGTGCGAGTCGCCGCCGGCAACAACTGCTGTACTTAAAACGCCGGTAACAAGAGACGAGCTGCACTTAATGCACTTAAATAATGCGTTTAAACATGCATTCGTGCAGATAAACGCACCCTTTATGCGTGCCATGGCGACGGCGTTATCATTATACACCGGGTTTGCGCGTCCATTGTGTGTTTTAATCATGCGTTACGGTACTACTGGGTCACCCTCGTTTCCCGTTGCTCTCATTTCTCGTTGCTCTCATTTCTTGTTGCTCTCATTCTTTCTAAACAGCTAAATGACATCGATGTATGCGTTCGGTAACGGCGGTGCGTGTCCGGTTGCGCGCATTGGAAAACGTGAGATTTGCGAGCAAAGTCGGCCAAGCGTTCAAAGCGCTATTCTGGCCTATACGTCTGTCTGGGGGCGCTGCCCATGAGCGGAGGGGCCTGTCCGGCTCTTAAGAAACGAGGATTCATCCATGTGCACTACAGGAGCACGACAGCCAAATTGAATCCAATTCCCTTCCACGGAACTTGAGTTTCCCGACCCACATTTTCAAGCAAAACGTAAAGCTTACAATTAGCATTGATTTACATAAAAACAAGAGAATTATTTAAAAATTCATCATGTGGATTAAATAACCTTTGCAGAATACACATTTATTCATGCAATGGACAGTAATGTCTTATGATTACTGCAGGAATCAATGAAAACGCATGTACTGTATTATGAAGTGCAGCCCTGCATCCCAGAGTTCCCTGTCTGCCTCGTATCTCCTCAAGCAATGTTGTGGCCCAGAATCAGAGATGCTGGAGTGGAATCGAGTGATGGGCTGCCCGTGGAAGTGTCACATTGCATTAAAGTGAAGCTTTGTAGGTTACACGCCATCAAGGCTGTGACCCAGAGCTGTCTGGTAGAGATAAAAACTCCTTAGCAGGAGTTTAGGAAAGTGTCATGATTTTATTTATGTATTTAGGCATGACTGTTTGGGTTTTTCAACGTGTCATCTGGGTCTGGGAGGAAACTCCAGTTTAACAGCATGAATGTTGCTTCATGCCCGAGTGCCTTAACAAACCCAGTTTCGTGGCAGGGGTGAGTGAAGGGGCATCACTACAACTAAACATGGTCTTCTTAGATGACTCCTAAATTGCATCCATCATGCAAAATTGTGCAAAAATGGACAGTGGCAAGTGTCATTACCCTGTTAATATATTCATTTATGCAAACCAACCATGCATACGTTAAACAGTAAATAGAAAAAACAATTTTACAGATGAATAGAGTTTTCGATTATCTTTCTTTTGTATTCTTCACCTCTGTCTGGAGTTTTTGTTTCTGGTTTTTGAATGATATAATCTCTCATTTGCTCATTAAAGAAGACTGCATATTCTAGATAGGAGGATTTGCATGCATTAGAAAGCTCTTTGCTCGGTCTGTGAAACTGTGATGACCCAGTTATGAGAGAGCTTTAAGTTAGATATATACTGGGATTTGATTCAACTTCAAGGCAATTTGAGTTCAATCTGATTATCTCGTGATTGAAGATTTGACCTAATACCTAATTACCTGACGTAATGCTTTATGACAGAAATAATATACGAAAATGAAAATGAATATACTAAAATAAATGTTCTGTCATAACTTTTTCTTTATAACGTAGATCCAAACCTTTATTGCTATCTTCTGCTTTTATTTTTGACTAACTATTATGATCTTTGAAACCATGCTGCGCTACATGAACAGTATATCAGTCAATAATTATTGGAGTCTTGGCTCTTTTTTTGCTCAGGGTGATAAGCTCATCATTAAAGGTGGAAAAATCGTAAACGACGACCAGTCGTTTTATGCCGATATTTACATTGAAGATGGGATTATTAAGTAAGTTTACATTCTTTTTAAAATTTCCATACATTACTTTATTTCATTTTTTATTGACTATATTATATCATTATATCTTTCGTGTTATTTTGTAAAATTTTACAATGTTCCTTCTTTTCTCTTGGATGGCAGGCAGATTGGAGAGAATCTCATCGTACCTGGTGGTGTGAAGACAGTGGATGCATACGGGCACATTGTGATACCGGGTGGTATTGATGTAAACACATGTCTCCAGGCCTCTCACATGGGCATGAGCCCGGCAGATGATTTCTATCAGGGCACTCGTGCTGCTCTGGCTGGAGGAACCACCATGATCAGTATGTCACGAACGTCTTACACCCTACAAATAAGTAGAATCTCAATTTTATGAGGTCATTAACTCGTGAAGGGAAAACATCAGAAAGTGTGTGTGTGTGCTGTACAGTATTACGCTTTGATGTGGGGACGCAGCACTGTCACAGACTGCTCCTCAATGCACTTCTTTCCGAGACCATTCAGGAGGAACAAATCAAGTCTTGGTTTCTTTCTGTGTTTGTACCTACAAAACTTGGATTCGAAATGATTGGTCATATTATAATTGTAAAATAATTAAATATTACAGTTTGGTAAACATAGCAGGGCACACTGCTTGAAATGTATTCATGAACACAACAAGTACAGAATATTTCATCTGTGTGTTTGTTTGTTGCCTTGTTTCAGTTGACCATGTTGTGCCTGAACCGGGAACTAGTTTATTGTCAGCGTATGAGCAGTGGAGGGATATAGCAGACATGCGGTCGTGCTGTGATTATTCTCTGCACATTGACATCACACGCTGGCATGATGGTCTGTTTGAGGAGCTGGAGACTCTGATCAAAGATAAAGGTGATGTGACATTTCAGGTGTGACTCGTTTTCTGCTAAGTGCATTCTAAGATTTCTTTTCTAAATTGAAAGTTAAACAACTGGACGTCCCTAATTTATATCAAATACAAATTGTGTCATTTAAGATCTCATTGCAACGCTTGTATTAACAGTGAATTGAATACCAATTTTGATATCTCACACACACATATATATATTTATATCGTTTACTCTCCATTTCAGAGATACATAACTTTATTCTGTCTTTGTTTAGGTGTAAACTCTTTCCTTATCTTCATGGCTTACAAGGACCAATATCAGAGCTCTGATACACAGGTACATTTGCCATGTGTCATTTCTTTGAGTTTTTTAGCCAAAGTATCTTTAACATGACTGTCCCCCATGTTTTTTTGTTCACTGCTTACATTTATGACTTGCATGACCTTACAATATGATTAAAGGTGCTTTCAGAACCCTTACATAAATGTATAGTTTAACTACAATAATGACAATGTTTTGTTTCAAGTTTGAATTTATTAATATAGCACATTTAAAAACAGCAACCAGGGCTGACCAAAGTGCTGAATAATACACAAGATAACAAGGACAAAACACACTTTCATAACAAGAGTTCACAATGAATTAAAGCTAAAGAAAAAAAGTAGGTTTTAAGAGAGCATTTAAAAACATGTAGAGATTGAGCCGTTCGCCTTGGTCTTTACCATGGTCTAATAATACAACTTTAATATTTGTAGTTAAAATGTGAAAATACACATGTTATTTAATTGTGAATACTTTACATTTGACTTCAAAATAAAATCATGGTTAATTTTTATAGATTATAGATAGATAGAGACATGACTGTCTACAGGTCTTTTCTTAAGAACTCTTTGTCTGTCTAGATCTACGAGATGTTTGGTGCTATGAGAGAGCTGGGGGCCATCGCACAGGTTCATGCTGAAAACGGTGACATCGTTGAGGAGGTAAACAAATGTACTCCAAATCTGAATGAAGTCTGAGTTGATGCATTTATATTCCTTCATATATTAATGTTTCAATTCCATCTTCTTCCTTCTGTTTACTACTTCACACTCAATCCTTAGGAACAAAAGAAGGTTTTGGACCTTGGAATCACTGGGCCAGAGGGTCACGTGCTGAGTCATCCAGAGGAGGTTGGTCCTAAACGTTCTGTGACATTTCTGGAAAGGATTTTGACACCTTGGTTTAAACATTACGAATGCACTCGCGTGTACATCTGTGGACACGTGTGTGAAACTTGACAGAAAAAGAGACCAGACTAAATATCACCCCGATGCCAGTCGGATACATTCCCAAAAGATGCCTCAAACGCATGAATTTAGTTTTGAGAAAAGAAACGGCATCATCTGCTTGTAGCAACTTTGAAAGTACGGATCAGGTAAAAATCTGATTGTTTTGTAGTAATCATATTCTCTTTTTCTCCAGGTTGAAACTGAGGCTGTGTATCGAGCGATCACCATTGCTAAACAGGCCAATTGTCCGCTCTACATCACCAAGGTGATGAGCAAAACAGCTGCTGATGTCATCGCCAAAGCCAGGAAAAAGGGTAATGAAATCTATAGCACTAGAGTAAAGCTATAACAGAAACTGAAAGGAAGTAGATCTGTTTTCATTTATAAACATGATTAGGTATGGTCATCTATGGGGAAGCAATCACGGCCAGCCTCGGCACGGACGGATCGCACTATTGGAGTAAAAACTGGGCCAAAGCTGCGGCGTTTGTGATGTCCCCGCCCCTCAATCCTGATCCAAGCACTCCAGATTACCTCAGTTCATTTTTATCCTGGTAAACCACACAATTTAAGACTAAGATGTGTAATAACTTTTTTCAATCACTAATTTAGTATTTTGCCGATCTTCCATATTTCCCTTTTTGGTAATGTTGTACTAACACAAATGTGTTGTTTTGTCAGTGGCGATCTTCAGGTTACGGCCAGCGCTCACTGCACCTTCACCACCGCTCAGAAAGCCGTCGGGAAAGACAATTTCACCTTCATCCCAGAGGGAACCAATGGCATTGAGGAGCGCATGAGCATCATCTGGGACAAAGCTGTGGTATGTGTCCCAACATCAGTTTGTAAAGACATCATCTTTCACTTAAAGACTGATCAGTGTATTTTTTGTTGCAAAGGCGACAGGAAAAATGGACGAGAATGACTTTGTGGCGGTAACCAGCACCAACGCTGCGAAAATCTTCAACGTGTACCCTCGCAAGGGCCGAATCGCTGTGGGATCGGATGCCGATCTTGTTATCTGGAACACCAAGGAGACTAAAACCATCTCTGCCAAATCTCACAACCTGGTATGAGAATTCCACTCTCAATGCATGCGTCTAATATTTTATATATATCATTTATTATTAAATATGTCATTTAAGGCTGTTGTTTAATATTCTATCTTCTGCAGAATGTGGAGGTGAATATCTTTGAGGGAATGGAGTGCCGTGGCTTCCCTGTTATAGTCATCAGTCAGGGCAGGATCATTCTAGAAGATGAAAAACTCAACGTGACAGAGGGTTTGGGGCGTTTCATCCCCAGGAAAGCTTTTCCAGACTTCGTCTACAAGAGAATCAAAGCCAGAGGAAGGGTAAGATCAACGATAAGTGATCCAATGGTGATATGCATTGATTTTGGGAAAAGAAATGCTCTTGTGTTTAAAATACATTCGAAGGTATACATGTAGAAGTTTTTTCTTTGCTTTCAATGTTTCAAAAGACTAAACATGAATCTTCTCCGGGGTCACTTTCTCAAATATTTTGTTTTTTGTAGATGGCCGATGCTCGCGGTGTTCCCAGAGGAAACTATGATGGCCCTGTTCATGATGTCATCGGCATGACTAGATCTGTGCCAGCCACACCAACCACTAGAGGACCCTCGTGTCCAGGAAAAACTCCACTCGGGCCAGCCAGAAACTTACACCAGTCTGGATTCACCCTGTCTGGTAGACATTACGTTGATTCGGTTTTTTCTCCATGTACTACTGTGTTTGCTAAAGAGCACAACAAGGAAATAAAAGCCTTTCACAGTAGAGACATTTTTGCAGAGGTGTAAAGAATTTTTTGTCAAGTATCCTTATCAGAGTGTTTTTACTTTGGGACAATTTCCACTTCACTACATTAAAATAAACTTCTTATTCCCCAGAATTTCATGAAATAATTTTTTTTGTACTTTTTTCACCTTAAATTAAGAAATCTTCCTTTCAAGTAAAGCCATTTTTAGTCCTGATTTTTTATGTACTTTTTGAAATGTAAAAAATGACACGAATTAATAAAATGTAGTAAAAAGTATGATACGCTATGCTTTATTATGTAGGGAAGTAAAAATTTTCGTACTTCGATAAAGATACTTGAGACATCAGAGTAAAAGGACAAATTTAAAGGCCTCAAGAAAGTGCCATTTTAATATTATTTAAAGTGTAACTTAGAATCAGTCCATTCTCAAACGACTAATATTTTAACATTTGCAATATTACAATATAGATTTTTTACTTATCATCAGTAACAAAATTCAACAATTAATAGTTTAATGGAGCTACTGCGTGCTTCCTTCATATAACTTTTTTAGCACTACAAGACTTTTCATTTTATTTATTTAACTTCTTTTTTTTATTTTATTTATTATTTTATTATATATTTTTTATTTTAAAATAAATGGGAAAAAACACTTTACTTTACAATTACACATCTAAACTCTGACTAATGTAAACTCCAAAAAAGGCAGAAAATGTAAAAACACTTTGTGGACTGATAAAAGTAGTATTTGTTTTTTTGTGTTATTACTTTTGTGTTATTATTATAAAATGTATTGCACACTGTTTTTAAATAAAACTTAAAATGTATATAAGTAAAATTTACTTTAAAAACTGTGTGCAAAAACTTGAATTAACTTAAAAAACAAAAATGAAGTGTAACTTTGTAGCACATACTGTTTAACACATGTTATCTCCTCGTTGCAAGTAAAAAAGTGCTAAAATCCTAAATGTGAATGATCTAAAATACACCTTGAAGATGTGAATGGTAAAACTCGATTTTGGATCCAGTGCAAGTGCACTCAGAAGTCTACAAAGCTTTCATAACTTCTGTTTTTCGTTTGTCTCAGGTACTCAAAAGGACGACCACATTCCCAGACGCAACTCGCAGAGGATCGTAGCGCCCCCTGGAGGCCGTTCAAATATCACATCCCTCTCTTGAGCCGCTGTGCACCTAGGGATCCGAGCCACGGAGCAGAAGTTCCACGTCCCTCACCTTCCGATTTTATAACATATTCACCATGCAAATATTTATTCCAAGAGATCCATAAACTCTCCATGACCTATGCAGCACTACATACGGCGTGTCATGAATTCATAATCTTTCTCTGTATCTGCCTCTGTTGTGATCTGATCAGACTCACTCATAATGTAGCATGCTCCTTTGATCAGATCAGACTTCATTCTGCCTAAGCGTAGCATCGATGGCAAAAAGACGGCTAGTGATTGTTGTGTTTGTGAACTGAATGCATCGGATTCACTGCCTTTAAACCTGCGCTTTCCTCCTCCAGCAGCATCAGAATAGATATCAAGTGAAATATGTGATTTCTGTGCCACTTGCAGCACCAGATGAGATCGAGCCAACACGGACACAACATTGACGGATGTACTTTACTTCATTTCAATTCTCGGTTGTTTGTTGCTGTTAGTGATGCAGAAATGACCCGTGGGGCCCTTAGGTGCCGTAATCTTTTAATGTGCTTTAAAGGAAAAGCAAAAAACACCTACTGATGGTCTTAGTGCTAGAGTTTTAAAAAGAAATGTATCAATAACCTTGTCCATGATGTATCTCTGTGAATGGAGCAAAACATGTATTGTAGACCGACGCTTATAACCACATTTATGATTTACAGATTTTGCGAAGAAAAGTATTATTGCGCAAACGCTCATCACACACAGATACGGCGAACAGCAATACATTTTTGTAAGTTTCTACAACAAAACATTTGGTGCTCTCGATCTTTAGAAACACATGCCAGTGTGTTCAAGTGCAGAAGTCACTTTTTGAACCTAGACAAAACTTTTGAATTGTTTTGAGGTGAAACCTTGTTTATATTTCTGTAATGCAACACATCACAGAGAGACTTTTGTAGTCCTAAACAGTTTGCTGTAGATGTCATTTTCGTGAGATATCTCGAGCCCTGAGAGAAAAATGATCAGTGGTTTGTCTTTCGTACCTACTTGTTTGTGTAAATATTTTTTTGTTTGTTTTTCATATTTGTGCATGATGTGCATGTCCTCAATAAAAAGTAAAATGTTTCTTCGATTTGGAGAGTTTCTTTTCAATGTCATTGTTTTAAATGTAGGTTCTTGCGTTTTAAACATAAGTCGGATATGACAAGCAATGATCAGATCATGCTTCACAGTCAACTCTAGCCTAACCTAACAAAAATTCATTTTATTAATAAGCAGGTTTTTTTTAATGATACTTTATGTAGTAAGTGTTTAAGTGTGCAACTTCTTGGGAATAAATTGGCCCACTTCTAAGAGTTCATTTAAAGAAGAACTATATTTCTAAAAGTTCATAAAAAGTAGACTTTCTAATTTTCGGTTTAAATGAAGAAGACTAAAATTATTCTTTACTTTTCTGAAACCCTAACCTCTTTTCCAGACGTTTGTGAGATTTACATTTAGTCATTTAGCAGACGCTTTTATCCAAAGCGACTTACAGAGAGTACGGGGAGCAATAAGCGATATATCATAAACGAGCAATAGCACGATAGGTGCTAATACAAAGATACTAGTTTCAACAAAAGCTAGACCACTACCTGTTGTGAGAGAAGAGTGTTAGTGTACGTTTATTTAAAAAAAATTCATTTGTCTGTCAGGTATTCGCCGAATAGATGTGTTTTAAGTAGTTTCTTGAAGGTGGTGAGAGATGTGGTTGACCGGACCGCATTGGAAAGAATGTCCCACCAGGAGATGACATAAGAAAATGAAATACCGCACAAACAGAAAGCAATTGTAAGATGGTTAAATGTTTTATTCATAAATTATACAGTAAATAAATCACGTGATCATATGGCATGGTAAATCGACGACAACTGTTCAAACAATATTCCAAACTGCATAGTTAAATCTCATGAGCAAGGCTTGCTTATACATTTGATGTGCTTCAGTTTTCATGGCATCACAATGTTTCATATACTAACATTGAAACATCAAACAATGATATTTGTTTACAGCACTTATTCTAGCTAATATTAATCTCATTGTTCATCCATGTAACAGTTATGTTCAAGATAATTCTGCGTGAACTAATGTTACAGTAACTGATTTATTAAGTTATTAATACATATTTATTGTTGAGTTTTGCATTCAATATTAATGTTATTCAATTAGTTAAACAAATGTTAATGGATGAATATGTTTTGTAGTTTGACCATTTTAGTGAATTAAATAGCGATAGATTTCATTTGTATATTTCATATCTGTGGTTGCAGGAAAAAGTTAAAAACATTTATTGCGCATGCCAGAGTTCAGGTGAGGGAAAGCGAGTATTACTTTCTCATCATCCGACAGGACTGATGAAATGGAACAGCTGGAGATTACATCAGTGTGTTAAACAGAGATCTGTTCACACTCTTTGGCACAGGAACCACATGAGCAACAACCAATTCAAGTCCAAGATTCACTTTATACATTATTGTAAAGTGATTGACAATGACTAAAATTTGGGTTGGATTGGCAAACAATGTTACCTGTTATCACTTAAAACATAAAAATGACCTTTTACACAAGTAGAAACTTCACGCATTGTGAGTTCTGTTACCTGCCTAAGATCGTCCTAAGCTGCTTTTACACACCAATTTACGCACAACTATTTAAAGACCTTTAAAGAACGTTCAACCTATACAGCTGCTATCATACTTTGATGATTAAGTTTAACATTGAATATGTCTTATGTTGGCTAAATCTTTAGGACGAGGTCTTAAATCTCGATCAATTCCCAGACTTATTCTGTATAAACAGACACCTTCTCTCCCAAGATACGCATCGCATGCCTCTTACACGTGTTGGAGAAATAAGGAAACAGCTTCTCAGTGAACTTGTGCTTGTATTTGTAGAGCAGAGTGTTGTCGCTGGCATCCGAGAACATGACTCTTCCACCTTCCCAGTCGAGCTGAACTCGTATCTTCTGCGGTTTCTTCTTAAACGTCAGAGGAGCTCTGGTTGCCGTCCGCGCGCGATACTCGCCGCCAGACAAGCAGACGGTCCACATGCCGCGTTCGGGGCTCGGAGGATACCATTCTTTACGCTGCACGCTCTCTGTTACCACGCCCAGCGCCCATTCACTGCAGTCTCCGACCTCAACATCCCAGCTGTGACGACCAGAGCTGAAACTCTCAGAGCCCAGGACGCATTCGTAGAAGCTGAAGCGCTCGGGGTTGTCGGGGACCTGTTGGTCTTCTTCGGAATAGCGAATAGTGGTGAGGTCATCAGACAGAGTTACGCAGACGTCTGCTGTGTTGGGGTCCATGATGACGGGATCTGAAGGGAAGGGACAAGATAGCTATTTAACAAAGGAATGTTTTATTTTTATTTTATTGATAAATTCAACATTTTCAAGTCATTTTGGATAAAAGCATCTGCTAATTGAAGGAATGTAAAATTGCTGTATCCTCTTACTGTATGTGACAATGGTCTGCATCTGCTCCCACACTCTGAATTTAAGGCAACCGATGTGTTTGGCAACATCAATTAACGTCTCAGAGATTGCCACTGGATCCTTTACCGTAGACTCAACCCTGGGATGGAGAATGAGAGAGAAATCCTAACTCTGCAGCTTCATCCGGTCAAAATCGTTTTTTAATCATTAGTGTTTTTACCGTTCTGTCGTCTTCTTGTGGTTCTGTAACAAAAAGGAAGATCATAGAGAACTTCTAAGCAAACCTGATGCTCCTAAAGTGAGATCTGATACGGTCATAATCTAGGAGTGACGTTTCTTTAATGGTTGATTTGTTTCCTCACCCTCAGAAACTGGAGTTCAGCTTCGTTCATGGCCTCTTGTTTTGAACGAATGGCCTCTTGTAATGTCATGATCTCATCTGTTAATGCGTCCATCTTCTCCGTCATCTTCCGACTCTTCTGCTCCTCTTCTTCACTAAGAGCTCTCAGCATTGAGATCTCCTCATCTTGCAGAAACTGGTGGAGTTTCTCAAAGTTGTCTTTTATCAGACGGACAGTGTTCTGTGCCTGTCTCTGATCACAGAGAGGAGAGACTTTCAGTTTCATACAAATAGTAAACAAACCTACTGGTATTCTTTTTACAGTTCTTTCACGTATTACAGAAAAATACAGCAAATTTACAAGAAAAACAGGAAACGCATGTCATTTTACAGGAAAGAACGGTTGTTTTACGGTATTTCTGGCGCCCCAGCTGATGGAAAATGTTTTTACTGGATTTTATTTCTACTCTACTTTCTACCTACTCTATTTTCTCTCTGTCTACTTTTGAAATATGGTCAACAAAAAAATGCAAATTTTGTCAGTAAATTTTCTTGGCCACACTGACAAACTCATGCATCTGTTAAAACCTGTAAAAGCCCCACAAAACAGTCTGCCTTTCTTGTTACTATGGCTTACATTGATTACTTTACTCTGAGGGTTACGAGAGGAGATGTTACCCTGATATGTGCTGAAGTTTCCTGGCAGGTTTGTTTGGCTGTGTTTAACATCTCCAGTTTCTCCTGCAGGGGTCTCAAAGCTGCTCGAAGCTCATCCTGTGTGAAAGAAATCGGGTCAAATCAGGTTTTATGAATCAGCTTTTGTGTTTTGCAGAAACATTAACAAATAGACAGAACTAGATTATATTCAAAACTTTAATGTTACAAGTTTATTACACCTTTAATTGGCCAGTGCTGATATATGCATCCAGTATTATTTATATTTTAAGGATATAAGCATACAATCTTATTATGGAATTATTCAATCATTTATATGTTTAGGGCTATATGAATACAACTATGTTCATATTTTTAGGTTCACATGCATGCCGCATTATTTATATTTTAGGTTCTCATGCATACATCATTTTTTATATTTTTAAGTTCACGTATACAGTTTTTATATTTTGAAGTTTAAATGCAGTATTATTTATATTCTTTAATTATACATCTTTGCGGTATTCTTTGTATTTTTAAGTATTTTTTTATATTTTAAAGTTCACATGGACATACTATTCTTTATATACTATTTAAAATGGGATGGATTTATTCTAATATATGCATGTGAATGCATACAGTAGCCTATTATTGATATTTTAAATATATACAAATCCTACAGTATTTATAGTTTAAAGTTACCATGCATACAGTATTGTTTACATTTAAAGGCTATAAGCATACAGTTTATATTTTTATGGTATATGAATTCGTTATTATTTATATTTTTAAGTAAAGTACATCCCCCCACATACATACATTATACTTTCCCCACCTTGAACTCTTGTGTTGCCTCTTCTATGGAGCTACACTCATGATCTTCATGTTCTTCCCCTTGACATTGATCGCAGATCAGTTCCCCGTCCTCTACACAGTACTTTGTCAGCTTCTCTCCGTGCTGTCTGCAAAGTTCCCCATCCTCCTGGCTTTCTCGTCCCTCCACTCCGTCTCCAACCCGACGCAACTGTCCTTGAAAGAGCGAGTCAAGCAGACCCTTTAAAACACTGTCCAGCAGCTCACGCCCATAGCACTCCGTACAGCCCTGCCGGTCAGGCCCAAGCTCATGTTGACACAGCCTTAGACACTCCGGGCACAGACTGTGCCCACAGGCTAACAGAACAGACCCTTCACACTGACACCCGGGACATACAGAAGACTGATCTTCTGACATTGTGACTGTCTGGATGTGTTTTTGAATGTCCGTCCCCCACTCTGTCTGGACTAAAGATCTTTGGTTGTTACACAATCATATGCTCAGGTTATTGAGGGAAATCCCCGTCTGGCTATTTATAAGAGAGAGTGTCCATTTACAGCGCTGTTAAAAAGTTCAGAGTCACTAGAGTGAAATGTTTCTCTGGACTATTACAAACCTCTTTGCCCAGACAGCATGTGTCTAAATGTCTGTTGTAGACAAAAATATAATTGCGCTGTTTCTTTTATTGCAAGATTTGATAAATGTGTGTTCAAAAATGAGATCCAATAAAAATGATGAAGAAAAGGCAGCCAATAAGAGTATAGAATAAACAGGACTTTCGTTAGTGCTATTTAAAAGCATCACAAACTCTCGAAAACCGCCCACTAAAATAAAAATATCACATTTCTGCAAATATTAGTCAAAGGATGTATCAAACATTATTTTTATATTGATTTATTGTTTTTGTCACATTTGTGTTATTCCATAGTTTACATTTAGGCAGACGCTTACATTGCACTATCCTATACATCTTACCCTCTGGGATCAAACCCACTACCTTGCGTTGTTAATGCAATGCTCTTACCACCGGGATAAATAAGGTTTCAAAGTTAACTTTTTTGAATGTAGAAAAACATCTATAAAAAATAAATTATCCTAAACTTTTGAACACCTTAAAAGTTTAAATTA
Source organism: Barbatula barbatula (assembly GCF_947034865.1). NCBI lineage: Eukaryota > Metazoa > Chordata > Actinopteri > Cypriniformes > Nemacheilidae > Barbatula > Barbatula barbatula. The sequence goes on from NC_136779.1 coordinate 2,628,338, forward strand.
GAAGATGAGAATCGTGGAAAAAGACAATTTTGGACTTTAAATGTTGTTTGAGCTGTTTTTCTCTTGGTGTTTTCAAGATGTAGTACTACTATCTGTTTGATCAAAACCATCATAATATTGAGAGAGAAAGAGTTCTCTGTGGAATGTGTAAAACTATTATGAATTAAATAATTATCTCACTCCAGCAAAGAAAACATTTAACCCCCCAATGTGTATATATCGCGATTTATTTTGTTATTTCTCTCTGGCTGCTTTAAATCTCCCAACCGGAAACTGCCTGGGGAAACGCGGTTGTTACTAGAAGGGATACAGCCACGGCCGGAAGTGTTGCAAAATCCCGCTTTATAATAACAACGCATTACGTTACCTTACGCCTACACCTACCCTAAACCTTACCATACAATAATAAAAATATATCAATCAACTGTTTTTAGCGTGACAAAAATGATGCGGTATCGAAGTGCGCATGCCCAGTGGAGGTAAAAGCGGAAGTCACGCGTGCGTGGAGCGCCCTCTGGCTTTCGGATGTGGCGGCATTTAACCGTATCTGAGCATTATAATTGCACGATATATCGTCCCAGCCTCGCATAATTGCTTTATTTACTTAACAAAAAACAATGTTCATTAAGTAAAAATAAGTAAACACCTGCCAACTGTTTCTCACAGTTACATAATCACATTAAACGCTGCATTTATTTATGAACAGATAGACTGATGCAGTATATTTCTGCATCCCACAATACGTCATGTACAGTATACAGATATTGTGTTCTGCACGCATGGATGGATCAGAGAAAACAGCCTCCCATCATGATTTGCCATTCCGGTTTACTAGAATAATGAACTAGAAAATCTCCCCAAAACCTATTCCCTTAAAGTTTTGAATCCAGGATAAACACCAGTTATTGAACAAACATGCACACCATGTGTACTTGAACATATTGATTTGGTATTTTAAATAATAGGTATGAATATTCCATTATTATTCATATACAATGAATACGGCCTATTATTAAAAAACACCGGTCGTCCACATTGCAAAAGACAAACTGCTCAATGTGTATCAGAAACCAGGACAGACAAACTTAGTTGTGTTTATCCTATACTTTATTTGCAATTCATGTCAAGGGGTGACTGCCTACAGTAAGCAACTGAAGGACATATACACAGCAATTCAGTCTAGACACTTTGAAGAAGCAACTGTACACGCGTCATTCCTTTACCATCAAGTCTTTAGAGTGTTTTCCTCAGCGACTGTTGAAAATGCAGATTCAAGGCAAAAAACAACAACAATGACATTTCTTAAAACACATGACCTTCAAAGCTCTTCAATGATAATAATGATAAAAATCAGTGAGATATTCAATGTTTGAGATGCAAATTTTCAAGTGCGCTTTCAATAGAGATGGTACGTTTTAAAGTGCTTTTATAAGTTCTCTGACGACACGACTGCTAAACACATGAAACAAATATAAATTGCAGGACTGCTGAGTGTGGTTTCGATTACTTAATCTTCCGTACTGCGAACCTTGAACAAAACCAGATTCATATTGCACACGAAAATCCTAATAGTCCATCTTCAATATTCCTTCTGCTGCTACAGTACTAAAGTCATTTACAGAGGGCACCTAATAGAATCTGGATTCAATTAACTCAGAAAAATATGAAGGAAAATGGAAACAAAGTACATTGGAATCTACACATACTTGTCATAATAAAACGACATTTTCAGGCTTATAAAAAAACAAGAGAAAAACAAATGGAACAGCAAAATGTTCTAGCCTAAAATAACACAAAATAAATAAAACATTACCTAGATGCAAGTACAGTCAAATGAAAACATCGCCTAAAATGTTTTAAATAAGACCGCCCACCATTAAACAAGCCCCACCCATTAACACCAAACTCAATGAAAGGCAGTAATGTAGTGCTGAATAGAAAGCACTGAAAGGAGAGCCCATCAGCAGGTCTAAATAAACAAACAAACATGAGGCAACCAAAAGACACGGCGGACAATCTACAGACAATATTTGGTTGTGTGATCCAGAACAAAAATGCCACGTGGGTTCCCCAAGTTGTGCACCTTGTTGAATCGATCGGCAAAAATCTGATCTTTCGAATATGGATCCTAAACTGCACCAACTAAAGTCAAATACAGTGTATATTGTAAGAGAGGAGGTATATTGTGACTTCAATGGCTTGCTGACCACTGCACAAACCTCTCTCTTAACAAGACAAACCAACCACCGTTTCTGCGCTGACACATGATCGTTTTCACGTACCTTCATGTTGTTCTAAACCCACGTGACTGTCATTTGCAAAATGTCCAGAGCAATCTTTTACAATGGGAATGTGCCTGATTGAACTGAACACTTTTCTGAAGTCGAAAGTCGGTCATATGAATCCATAACAACATGAAAGGAACAATGTATTTTTGGGTGAACCATTCCTTTAAGCAAACAGCGAGGTCCCCTGCCTAAGCATGAACAAAAATGACTTCTAAATAATGTAAATACAATCCCCTCTGAGCATAGTTTAGGTAGATATACGAGGAGAAGTCCACACGTGGTTAATAAATATGATCTGTAGGGATTTCAGCCGTAGCAACACGACTCTAGCTTAAGTGAGAACTAATGCTAAACGTTGAAATGAACTGGGGACATTAATTCTTGTTCTTTACAGCTAGCGTAGACTCATCTAACACATCAGGCTGTGATATAAACACCAATGATGATGATTATTATTATGTGGTAAATATGCCTGTAGCCCAGGAGTATCTACATGAAGCAGCTGTTTTATTCTCATTTAACTGAACTGCATCTGTTTGTCTCACTATCTTTACTTCTGCGTGTCTTACAAAAACAATTCAATTTTTCATATATACAGTTCAATTTGAGTGTTTAACATATTTAGGTGAAATGTTCGATAGAAACTATTCAAAGCTAGAGAGAACAAGCTAACTCTCTGTACAAAATTAAAATTCAATGGTACATAAATAAGGCGAAAAGCTCGTTTTTTTTGCCTTTTACCATGATCATTCATTTCTGCCTTTTTTCTTTTGTAAATTTGTAATACATTCAACTTGGCACAGTGAGGAACGTGGAGTGCAGTATGTGAACAGAAACCTACTGTGCAGGAGTGAAGAATTACACGCTGGTTACATACGTGTCCACCGGTGCAAAAAGCCTGTTTTTGATTTTTTTTCAAAGGGATGATATAAGAGAATGAAGGAACAACTGTACAGCCCAGACGGGGATAGTATTTCTTGTTTCATACACACACACATACATATATATATATATATATATGTATATGTATATGTATACATATATATGTATTTATATTTATAATCATTTTTATATGTATTAAACCCTCTCGTGCGGTGGAATGCCTGCTCAGCTTTTTGGGGTGATATCGGCTTCAGCTGGGGCTACTGGGGTTATATTCAGCATTCAACAGCTAGAGACAGAGAGACAGAAACAAAAGGGTAAAAACTGCCCAGAAGAAATAAAAAGATTTAAAAAGATAAATCTACTCACTCAATTTACTGTTTCACTCCTCCTCCACGGATGCCCACTGATTGGTTGTTCTGGAAGAGCCCCGCCCCTGAGCGATTAACATTAGGGTGGGTGGGGGAAGCGACAGGGGGTTGGCCTGGTCTGATTGGCTTGGCTGCAAAATTAATTCTGACTTATTAAACATGCATTCTATTGAGGACATGTGACAACAGTGATAAGATCAGAATTTTCTAGCGCAAAAATCAGGACGTGAGCGTACTGACCGATCTGAGCAGAGTGTCCTCTGCGTGCCATGTTCTTGGCTCTTACGGCCTCTTTGATGCGGTCCACCTCCAGCTGATAGCGCTTGCGATCGCGAGCCGCGTTCTCTTTGGCCTCTTTGAGTGCAGACTCCAGAGCCTTCACGCGTTCCGCCGTCGCCCGCAGACGCTTCTCCAGCTTCGGCAGCTCGCAGCGCAGGTCTGCGTTGTCGCGCACCAGCTGCAGAAGGATGAGTCAAGTCGTCGGGTTAATGCGAGTTGCAAGAAGTTAGTGAGGCATGTCTGTAGTATGTCATGGATGTGTGTTTACCTGCTTGTGGACTTTAGTGAGCTGTTCCAGGTTGTTTTCAAGGAAAGAGATCTTCTGCTTTTGAGCTGCGCTGCCACCCGTGTCGTCAGAATCCATCTCAGCGCTCTGTAAACATTTGTTTTGTTTTTACTGTGCATTATGAATAAAAAACAATTAAATCAAAACCGCAGTTAGCTTGGACATCATCTATATGCTAGCACGCTCCTAAAATGTTTAGCCGATTAACGTATGGTCTTCCTTCATGGAGTGGGTCTGTTTTCCCATAAAGTCTATCATTTTTTAAATATGCACACTTAAATTGTGTTTTCTCGAGTCGTTTTCAACCTCTTGAGTCAGAAGAAAATTCGTTTCGGAATCGGTTCTACCTTCTTGACCCGTGTGGCCAGATCTTGAACAAATAGTTTCCTCAGGTTATGAAGAGTCTGCAGTTCTTTGGCCTGAGGAGACAGAGTCAAAGATCAAAGAATGCACAAATAGATACAGATAACCCACATCTTTCAATCTCTCAAAAATGACGTACCACTGTCTCCTCCAGGCCTTTAAGATCCTGTCTGGCCTGCTCTCTTCTGTCCTGCATCACCCTGTGAACACATTTCATCGTGAATATGAGAGAAATCTTTTCACCTTGACTCTTAATGTCTCTGTGCTGTGCGTGACGTACGTGAGATCGTGCAGTTTGCGGCTCTTCTCCTGGTCTGTGGATTTGAGCTTCTCGTGCTCCACCTTCAAACGCTCCTGCTCCAGCATGATCTTCTGATTTAGACTGCAGACACAGAAATGTGAGCACGCGTGCACTCCATTCAATACGTTCATTAAAGCGTTTGTGTGAAAGCCTTACTCCTGTAGTTCAGTGATGAGTTTCTCCTTAATCTCCAGCTCGTCTCTCAGGCTGCTCAATTGTTTCTGATGAGCTTCTCTGTGATTGTGGATCTGCTGCTCGACCGCGGTCTGGACAAAGAGAAACTTGAAGCTACAATCTCTCTTTAAACATTGAGAATCTGTACTATATCATAACTTTATACATTTGTGAAGTGTGCATGTCTTTTAAAAAAAACTTGTGGTACTGTGAAATTGAACAACATTCACCTGGACTTCATTGGCAGTCTGTATCTCACTCTCCTTCTCCATGGCATGAACTTTCTCTGCAGGAGAGAAAATCAACCGAATCATAAAACCAAGCCGCTCACCATAAGGGGGCAGTGGTGTTCAAAACAAAAGGCGTTTCTCAGATTTAAATGATGGATTTATAGCACAATTAAATCAAGTTAGGAGAGAAAATAAATGTTTGCATGTACCCTGAGCACTAAGTTTGACCAGCTCTTCATTTAAAGAGTCCACATTCTCCTCCAGCTGCCTCTTCTTCTGCTCTACGTTCTGTAGATACTCCGTCAGAGATTTTATCTTTGCTTCATACTACAGAGAGAAAAACAAATGACAGAATCCATTTATATCGTGTAAACACCAAACTATAACCTTTTTTTGCTTAATTATGTGGCTGTTACAAAAAGGCAGGTATTGAATGTCTATGTCCGGTTGCTCAGACAAATCCATCATGTCTTCAGAAGCATTAGAATATAGAATGTATGGATTGCTAGATAAAGTAAATCTTTAAGATGGAATATCTCATGTGCTTTTTGTCTTTATTGTGTAAGATAAGCTGAGGCAGTACCTGAGAGATCCGGAGCTGGCAGGCAGCAAGCTCTTTCTCGTTCTCGTCCATCTTTTTGTTGCTCTCAGCCTGAGTGCTCTCCAGCTGTTTGCTGCGCTTCACCAGAGTCTTCACCTCTGACTTCATCTTACTGATGTAAAGACGAGCCACTGTGAACTCTTCATCGATAAGACCTCCACCCTCATGCTGCTGAGATAGAAGGAGAGAGAAAATTGAGGTTAGAGAAAGGTAAGAAGAAAGTTATATACGCCTTAAAATAAGAAAAACATAAATTTGATTTTGATGGCACTTTTGCTGCCGGTACGAGTACAATCATGATTCTACGTTTTATACCTTGATGTCATTGCTGCCCACGGCGATGCCGATCTCAGCCAGATCTTTGAGCAAAGATGACATCATCTCAGTCACTCTCTTCTTCTGATGGTTGGTCATTTCCTTCAGCTTCTGCAGCTCCGAGTCGATAGATGCAAGAACGCTCTAAAATAATTAAGACAACCAGAATAACACTTTTATAAGTGACAGATACGTTCAACAAGATACAAATAAGAAACGAGAGTTCATCCTCACAGATTTCTGATTCAGCTCCTCGCTCAAGGACTCAAACTCCTTGGTCTTGTCCTCCACCTCCTGACTCTTCTGATCATAGTTGACGGCGAGCTCCTCCAGGGCCTGGAGGACCTCCTTGACCTCCTCTTTAGACGCCTCGTTCTCCATCTGCAGACGTGTGAGCTCCGACTGCAGGTTATCGTGGTCCCGTCGGGTTGAGGCCAGCAGCTACGATGGACATATTCAGGAAAGTAACACAATAAATATACAGCAGCCAATCAGACGGCAGGACACTGATGTTTAACATCTGATTGGAAATACATTTGATGTTCACATCTCACCTCCTCCTGATCCAACATCTGCTCCTTGAGTTTCTCAGCCAGCTGAGACTGCTGGTTTATCTCATCGTCCTACAGACAATTATAAAAAACAATTATGTAACACACATGCCATGACACACAAGGTTTTCTAAAGTGCAATTTTCATTTATTAATTTTCTTATTAAGACTGTTTAGTCTCACCTTGTCATCCAGCTGTTTGTAGAGTTTGGCCAGTTCAGCCTCACATTTCTCACGCTCAGCGTCAGTCAATTTGAGGCCGGGCATGCTGGGAGATGAGGCGAATTTATCATTATTCACCACATTATCCAGGGCCAGAACATCTGCGTTTGCCTTCTCTTTATCGTACTGTTCCTCGGCAGGCACGCTCTCGCCTGAAACACAAAAACAGGAAGCTCTAATGTGAGATTCTCAATAAACATTACTAATATACGGTTTATCCTACTGTAAGACTAATGTGTGTTTTACCGTTCCTCCAGCGGTTGAGCTCGTTCTCCAGCCAGGTGATGGTGTTCCTCAGGGTCTTGTTCTTCTCTTTCTCCTTCTCATATTTCTTCTTCCACTGTTCTGCTGTCAGCTCCACATTGACAGACACTGTGTTCTTAATGGTCTTTGCTCTGAGGACATCAAAACGCACACACACACGTATAACATAATGCATCAGAATACCACAGTGAACCTTTTTTGCTTCTCAAGCTTTCAACTGTGGCCTCTGTTCTGTTGGCTTTTGAGAAGGAGTATTTTGAGCGTTCTAACCAGACATAAAGGCACCATCGTGTTGTGCTGTGTAGCCCCACCCAAATACAATCTCATGTGATCATTACATGGCCCCTCACCTCTGTCCGAACATGAGTGTGGTTTTGGTCTCTGCCTCATTATATGACGAGGGGGAGCAGCAGATGACAATGGTGGTCCTGCAGTTTCCACCCAAGGAATCCTGCAGGATCCTGGTCATCTTACTGTCTCTGTAGGGAACATACGTCTAACAGAGAGAGAGATCCATCATCCCTCCATTCACGTAATGATGCCATTTAACACATAGACAAAGTCAGGTTCAAAACACCTACCGAACCCTCAGCCAGAGCGGAGATGACGTTGCCCAGAGAAGACAGGGATTTATTGATATTTTTGGCCTCATCCAACACAGTGCCTTCAGCTCCAGTTTTACCGACCTGCGATTGCACACACAAATCACGCTGAGCATCAAAGACAGATTGGTGCGCAAACACATTAACAACCTGTAATTACAAGCTTTTGCTCATCTGCACTGGTTTGGCGTTTTATCACATCACTCCATGCTTATTCCTATGTGCTCTCACGTGAAAATTGTGCAAAACAGCTTTTTTCTTCTGAAAGCCAGTCAAACAGATCTACCAGGATATGCATGTCCCATAATGCATTGCATTCTATCTACAGAGATTTCTTGTGGTAACTTGACTCCGACTGTAATAAGGAAAGTAATTTCACACCTGGTGTCATTATTATTATTATTATCACAAAAACGATTTTAAATAGAAACAGAGGAAGCACGTAAAAGAGAAAGGAGAAAGTCAAATGAGAAGAGACAGGATGTGAGATTACCTTCTCACTTCCTGCTAAATCAACCAGGAAGAGTTTCCCGCTGAGCTTCTGCTCTGTTTGGGAGTTCTCCTGCTTGACATTGATCAGGAAGATACTGTGACTCCTGGAGCTGTGCTCATTCATGTCTGTCACAAACAGAAAACAAACACACACTGAGTAAAACCTGTCATTGAAACTTAACTACGGCTACATTAGACTTTTCTATAAAAAGCAGACATAATATAGTGTTTTTATGGAAGTATATTTTTTGTTCAAAATGATATTGTCATTATGAACCTCCTACGAAGCACAAAACAGGTAATATTTTAAAAGACCTACTTTTTAAAGGCAGTGGCCTGGGTATTCTTAAAAGGCTTCAAACTTTGTGTTTCACAGAAGAAAATCATATGGAAATAAATGTTTGTTCCTTTTCCTTTAAGAGTCCAAAAGGTGACAGTAGGGTTATGAAAGAAGAAGGGTATTTAACTGATTTGCGTGGACTTACTTGTGACAGCCACATGTCTGTTGGATTTGCCTTCATCTATAGTGTCCATGACCTCGTCAGGGCTGCACACAAACCGTTCGGTACAACCCTGAAGAAACAGAGAATGAAAGATAGACAAAGAGAAAAAGAGAGGCAGTGTTAGCCATTTTGAATTCCTGCATATACAGGTTACCATTTTTTTTTTAACACAAAGACAAACCTTCACATAAGGGACCCTGTTCTTGTCTTCGTGTACAGACAGATTGGTCTTGGACACTGTGTGTGTGTGTGAGAGAGAGAGAGAGAGAGAGAGAGAGAGAGAGAGAGAGAGAGAGAGAAAGAAAGAGAGTCATTTACAATGTGAAACTCAAGAAATATTATGAAAATCTCTGCGGCCCATAATCTCATGACCTGTCCATAACATATTCAGCTCAAGCCATACGTACCATCCAGCAAATCCCTGATCTTGTCCAGGTAAATCTCAAAATATGAGACCTGCCAATACAAAAAGAAATCCTTACTAATGCTAGATTAAAGTTTGTGTCATATAACATTTACACATGACAATTATTTCCTAAAGCTTTTTTTCACAAATCATGTCATAGAGATCGCACTAGTTAAGAGTAGTTCTTCATCCTTTTTCTTGAAGTAGATCATACCTTGATGTGGAATTCCAGGTTTTCATCCATGGAGTAAATGTAGTTGAATATATCCTGGACGATGCGCGGAATAATGCCCATGCCGTCTGGATCGTGCAGGTTTCCCTACATGAACACAGCCAAATACTAAGCCATCAACATATTCAATTTACAGAAGCTATATGTGATTTATGGAACAGAAAAAATATTAATTTAAGATAACAATATATGCTGATAAAAACCATGAGCAGATTATTATATCCTAGGAAAATCACAGTACAAATTTGTATTCATTTAATAAAAAAAATCTGACCACCTGCTACCAGAAATTATTCTTTATTAAATGTTTCTAGATGATTTATTTTACCTCCATGGTGTGTGTTTTTCCAGAGGAAGTTTGTCCATAGGCAAAAATTGTACCGTTATAGCCCTCAAGCACATCTGCAAAGCACGAAGACATGATTTAAATATGATCCATTATGAAAATACAGTATAACGAGGTAGTGGCAGAGATCATATCACATAAACACTGTATTCTGTGACTACTTTATGAGAGTTAAACACATATTGTTCCTAGATCATGTTCTCTGGTTGTGTGCCGACTCCTGAAGGCCTCGCTGCTCACCTTTAACGATCTTCTGAGCACATGCGTTGTAAACCTGCTCCTGAGAAGTGTTCGACTGAAACACACGGTCGAACATATACGGCTTTCCCTAGAAAGAGAGAGAGAGAGAATGACAGGTTATTATATTAAAGTCTATTTATATAAACACCTGTGATGGCCTGAAGCAACAGGGCAATATAAGTGAATATGCTGACAGCGGTCATAAGATTCAAGGACTCTCTATTTAAAGCATTCTTGAAGGAACAAACAGAGACTTAAGCTTTTAAAATACTTAAAAACATACTAATACATGATTCACAACATGACATTTTCAACTTCTGCCAATGATCACAGCAGGTATTCCACCGGAAGTTTTATAAAGTGAGCTTGAGACCCTTCTTAATCAAAATTCACTTTCATTCAAATCAGGTTAAATACCAAGGCAACTGTAGCTTTACACGTCTATATCATCGTTGTTGTATTATCTTATGACTTTTAAATCAATTGTATAATTGTTACTTGTTCAGGCCGAATGTTGGCCTAAAGTCTGGTTACAGAACACAGATAACGTTCAGACTATTGTTCATTTTGTTAACGACTATTTTCCCAGGATGATGACGAGACCAAAAGTAAGGCCTTTAAACGACTACATCAGCAAACATTATAATTGACGAAAAATTATGAGAAATGCAGCTATTAAATAAAAACTTGGCTTAAACTCTTTTTAGTCTTTGTCGAAAAAAATTGAAGATAAATATGACAGATTTTTGTGCGAGCCTGTGCGTCCATTTTTGCTGTCGCCAGATGACAGGAGTTCAGATCCCCCAAACAGGGATGAAAGTTTTTAAAGTATACGTACGCAATCTGGCAACCATAGGCAAATGCTCTCACTGTGGAAGCGCCGTTGAGGATCTAAGGTTAATAAACAAGAGTTTAGCTATCTCCAGCCGGTCGGTGTTCTCTCAGGAGCTGCTCGAGATGCGTTGATCTCCACTAAATTGTTTGTTTGTGATTGCTGAATAAAGACATCTCGCATCTCGAAAACTGTGATTACGTTCGCAACTACGTTCTGAGGCTTCTCCTTTCACGGTCAGTAGTGTTGTTTCCGGGGGATTGGAGATATTCGTTGGGCATCAGGAAGACGCTAGTAATGTGATTTGCGGGAGAACTTAAGGGAGAAGTTGGATGGATATGAATAGGCCCAAGCGCAGGGGGATTCAATTAGATTGTCACGTGGGCCAGTTCTTGAAAAGCATCCCAAATGAGGGGCTGCAGAGATATGGCTTGAAATATGAGGGATGACACAACATAAATAAGAAATCTGTATTATCCAACCCCAATTCTGTATTCAGCATTGTACAGCAAAATCTGTTTTAGGCCTCAACATTCATCTTTAAGCTGTATGTTTCTGCGATTCAATAAGGGACCTGTTTATTTTGATTTTTTCCTACATTTAAACATGGTGATGTATTTTAAACTGCACAACAACAACAACATCGGTGCAATGTAAGACGCCCAAGCAGGCTTTTCTACATTCAAACATGTTAATTTGTTGTATTTTGAAACAAAAAAAGGGAAATTTTGGAACGGTACGTGGTGGAATTGCTGCGCGGCAGCTGCCTTTGGGCCTATGTGAATGCTGCTGCCGTATCTTCAGCTATACCTGCCGCAAAGAGCCGTGCCCGTGGAAGTTGCAGGATTTTGGATGCAGGAGCACCGCTTGCGCACCTCCTCAGTTTCCCTTTTCTGTAACTCAGTGGTTAGAGCATGGCATTAGCAATGCCAATGTCATGGGTTCGATCCCAGGGGATTGCACATACTTAGAAACAAATGTATAGTATAATGCAAGGTAAGTCGCTTTGGATAAAAGCAAATGCATAAATGTAAATGTAAAATGAACTGGACAAATGCGATTGCCATATCGTGTGAATCCAGCAATAGTCCTGTTCATTGCGTCTCACTGGAGAGACTGCTTCTGAGTTGCGCCACACGCCTTACGTCATGACTCACGCTCTGTGCTACTTGAAGGGCCGGAACAAATTACACAGAGGGCCGGGTTCGGCCCACGGGCCGCCAATTAAATAGCCCGGGACTATGCACTTATCAAACCTCTGTGGAAACACTTTTTAGATGAAGCTGAATCAACTATGCACATATTTTGACATTCTATTGATTTGTGCTTATTGGAAAAATAAATACTTATAATGAAATATAAAAACTAATTTCTCAAACGACAACAATCACAGTGATTACAATTATCTGACTATTAACAATTTTTTTATATTTTTAACCATTACACAGCATGACGAAAATTTGACTAAGTTCGAATTGACTAAATGAGACGAACATGCATAGATATTAAGTCGACTAAACAAAAACAGGACATGGCAGACTAAATAAGATCAAAGCTAAAAAGTATATTTGTCGTGGGACTAAAACTAAGACTAAAATAAAAATTAGCTGACGTAATTTGTGTATGTGTATATATATTTTTTATAAATGTACTGCTTTATATATACGGCCACATCCTTCAGCTGTCCCTCTTTAAAAATAGGGCGTGAAATGAAAGATCCACAAAAATAAAAGGCATCAATTACAAACCAATTACACAAAGAATTGGTCTAATCTGCTCTATGTGCGTGTGAGATGCCTATTTCTCTTTATAGCATCATAAAACAATTAAGGAGGTAGTGGCATAAGCCTTTTATATTCAGTTAATGCCACATTCATTTATACAAGATGGTCACTAATCATCTTACAGCTGTTTGACACCCATCAGACCACCAAAATCCCTTCAAATCCAATCCACCCCTCAATAGACAGCAGAGATGTCCTCTAGGACATACTTACTACCGATGGCAATAACAAGGCTCCAGACTGCGACTAAATGGCAAGTTTTCGCACAACATGAGCACATTACCACAAGTCGCAGTTTGCAGTGATTTCTTGAGCCCAGGGACAAACAATTTGATTTACGAGTAGGGCTTAATTTGTGCCGGAACAAGCCGGATCCGGCACCTCCGAAATCCGATTTCATCCGATCCGTTTGGCAGATCCCCCTCCTCAAGCACTAATGGGAAACGAGCATGTTGACCTGTTGCTTGCACATATTTGATTAAAAAGCATGTATTATAATTATAGTGGCACGTATAATAATTCGATGGGCCTACTACAAAGCTAGTTACTTTTAGTTGTGTACACGTGCACTAACATCGTGCTTTTGCAAAAGAATGTGCTCTGTCATCTTTTCCTTAAACTTTTTTGTGGAGCGCTGCACCTCACAAACAGAACCAAACTCAGCAACGTATTACAATTTATTCACATCGGATGAAGGGAAGGGAACTTGTCGCGAAGGACACTTCAGAGGGAGATATTTGATATTTGTATTGTTGGACAAATGCTCAGAAAATCAGAACTGATGAAATACGGTTAACTGATGATTAAATTCTTAATATGACTAACTAACGTTATACACGTCAGCCTCCACCACAATTTAAGTTTAACGTTAACTTCTGAACTCGACACAAATGTTGAGAGCTGCGTTTTACTTTACAAATATTCACAACATCATCATTCTGACAATAAAAAGTTTCCATCACCCCGCGCATTTGAACTAAGGCAAACTCAAGATAAAATCTGCGTCTAGCACGTTAAAGTTCTTTGATAATTCTGAGATTATCATTGCATTGCCGTTTGCATTAAGGCTTAATTATGCGCATTTACAAAACATCTAAATAGTTAGATAGAAAACCCCTCAGAGATTGCCCAATCCGTGACTTCTCCCAACCTCACTAACTTGCCAGATATGCCACGCCACCTTGTTTCGGCACTTCGGATTTCACAAATGAAGCACTGTATACGAGTATGAATATATAAAATGAAACGAACCGCGGAGGAAACGTCATTTATGTGTGGATTACTTGAGACAGCGCTGGATCATTTCAAATCCGTTCGCAGCAAGAACGAACGACAGGCAAATACCCTTGTTAAGTTTTATTTGATGTTGTATCTACATGTGTTGCGTGAACATGAGGAAAAGTGTCCTTAATACACTATAAAACCATCGTAAGAACGCAACAACACTAGACCTTTCATTTTGCTTCAATGGGTAACACTGTATATAATAATATATACTTTTTGACAAACACAATTTCTGTTGGTTCAAATGAATTCGTATTACAGTCTCTCTATTTAGCACCAATAACAAAGCTTCTCTAAAGAACCAAATCTGCTTGCATTGAAGGCTGATTTAAGGTGTGCCCCTAAGTTTTTTGCTTGCGCCCCTTAAAAATGTAAGTCAGGGGCTACAGTGCTCCCAGTAAGAAATTTTAGTCTGGTGCCCTGCAATAAAATCAAAAAGCTATTAACAAATGTATTATATTAAATCACAATGTATCAAGTTCATCACTCAATCTAACATTCAGCGACCCAAAAACAGCAGTAAGCAAAGGTCATTTAGGCAATAGGATGGTACATCATCACAACCCGGGAATGCCAAAACGATAATTTATTTCACAGTCTTCAGACAGTCACAAGACGACGTGAAGAGTGTTTTTGTGTTCATGCACGTCCTGAGGCCACCTCCACCACCGAGAATGGAACGGCACTGTTAACGGCTCTCAGTATTCCCATTGCGGGATTATACTTGCGTTCACAACGGTCACGGAGATGGGAATGTGCGTCACATGTTCGCTTCAAACTTGGAAAAGCACGTGCACTGTGTTTGCATGCAACAAAGAGACCAATAAAATATCCATGCGTTGTTGTCATAACAGCTTGTTCTCTTGAGGATTCACTGTGAAATTATAGAGATATCCACAGATAATAAACACTACAGAGATAGCTGCCCATACATGTCCGTGTTTCTTCAATTGCATCGTGATTTATTGCTCATTTATGACAATATCTACCTTCTGAAAGCCATTACAACAACACACGCTCCATTATACTAAGCAGAACTGGTCGAGCAGACCGTGATGGTTGTTCTGGTGCCCAATGCTGACTGTTCAAAACAGCTGGAGGACAAAACCCGTTTGGCCGACTCACAAGTACACCAAAGCACACACACACAAGTCACCCCACCGGCGAACAAAAGGGTGTGTGTTGATCAGACAGTAGTGTCACAGCAGAAATCACCGCCCAAGAATGATAAAGATACAAACAGCATTAGCATTAGCATCAAAACAGATCTTAAGTTTTAAACAGTACATAAGATAAAAGACACCAATGGAGATACTTCTCGAAAATCCATTAAAATGACCCAAACAGCCAGCTCATTCACTCAATGGTACAATAAATGGGCTGCACAAGGAAACGTAAAGGACTTAAAGGAACAGTTCACGCAAAAATGAACAGTTCGTCTTAATTTACACTCCCTCAAGTTGCTCCATATATGACTTCTTTGTGCGGATGCACACAGATAAAGATATTTGGAAGTATGTTTGTAACCAAACAGTTCTTGGCCAATGGCCCACGTTGACTACCGTATAGGAAAATGGCTTTATAACCGTCTTTGTTCTGTTGAACACAAAAGAAGATATTTTGAAGAATGTAGGATAGCAGACAGATCTGGGGAAATTGACAACCGTTGTCATTTTTCCTACTGTTGCAGTCAACGGACTGTTTGGTCACAAGCATTCTTCAAATACATTTCGAGTAATTGATGACAGATTATTTCATTTTTAGGTAACTGACCCTTTAAGTATTTACACACTTTCAGTCAACAACAATACTACACTTTTCCAACATGCAAATGCATTTTCAGATGGCAAATACTTTACTGATGTTGCATTAAAAAATCTATAGATTGGACATTATTAGCAGCTATTCGTTATAGAAAACAGCTGTTCGTGCCATTTCAAGCACTACCATTATTTGTTTATTCAACAACAGACTTTAGTAAACATGACATATGGAAACCCAAGTAAACAAATCAATGAACATTATGGCAAGTATGTGGCTTTTCATTGCTTCCGTTTATTACATCCAAACAAATACAATAAAGATAAGAAATACAAGTAAACACGCGAAAGGATTTAAAACAGCCATTGTTCATTAAGACGCGTGTTTTTGAAGTAGGCCACATCATAACGGATTATGACCCTCACATCACATAAACACGAAAATTATTATATTATATGTATATTACATCATATAACACGTTTACAATCGCATTTCGTTATAAAAGTAATACATTTATATACGTTTTCCGTTCGTGAGGGTTTAGAAATGACCACAACAGACCAGATTAATAATAGCTGGCTAGCTACCGGCTACCGGCTAGCTGTCACTTCAGATTTATCAGTTTATTTTGAAAATGTGCCCTTAAATAAGAAATTAAGACTGCGATACTAAGATTAATATCATTTATTTTGAAAATGGCGTATTTTTATGGGAACTTAAACACCCGCAAATGTGCTGCATTACGACTGGGGATTGTTAGCCACCGAGCTAACAACGATAACAACTATTCACTACCCTTTAATATTAGGCATTAACATGCTCACATATAACCTGCACGCAGAAAACGACAGTAAAACAGAACCCGCGCTATTATTTTACAAACGTAGACATTAAATATGATATTTTCTGTCAGGAAATATCTGCAGGGGGTTAGCAGATGCTAATACAAATACACGGCGGGTTTTCCGCAGTATGTAAAGCGGGCATTTAAGATGAAATAGCGATATAAACTCACCGCGATGACCACGTTGTCTTCTCCTTGAAATTTGGGGATGTATTTATCCCCTCTTATTACCTCCGAGCTGTTTAAAGGCCGAAAGCGGCACATGACTTTGATGGTGCACTCGGCCGGGTCCGCCATCTTCAACTGTGGATGAAGATGATGAGGAGGCGATCTCCTCCCGACCTCAGCCCTGTGTGTGTGTGAGGTGTCTGGGCTGGACCTGTTGGGGTGGAACTGGAACTGGATGGGGATAAATGACGTTACAACCCCCAACTGACCAAACACACACATATACAAACATGCACACACATGCACACACATGCACACACATGCACACACATGCACACACATGCACACACATGCACACACATGCACAAACATGCACAAACATGCACAAACATATACACACACACACATATACAAACATACACACACATACACACACATACACACACATATACACACATATACACACACATACACATTAACACCTATATACACACAAATATACAAACATATACACACATACACACACCTACACACACACACCTACACACACACACACATACATACACACACACACATATACAAACATACACACATATACACATCTATATACACATTTATACACACACCTATACAAACATATACACACACCTACACACACATACACACATATACACACACACATGACAACACACTCAGACATACACTCACACATGTATTTTTATTTATTTATTGCAGCATTTGTAAAACCTTTTTTAGCAAAGCCCATCTCTCAGCGTGAGCCTGGTGTTATGCGTCATTTTAAGGGGTCAAAAAAAGTTGCATATAATTAACATTTTCCAGTAACCCCCCCCCCCCCCACACACACACGCCACTTTACAGTATATATTGCAGATACAGCATTGATTCGGGATGATTCAGGGATTCGTCTTGTCCTGATGGATGCGGGATGTCAAGGGATGTAAAGAAACGCTTCTGCAGAGCTGAATGCTGAAATCTTGGCAAATGGATGTTGGACGGTTAAATTTAAACATCTTACATCAGCTCCGATTCAACGCGAGAAGCAAAGAGTATTTGTCAATTTAAGCTTGTTGATTTACAAGTGAATGTTGAAAGATACGTTTTTTAATATAGCAGATATATATATATATATATATATATATATATATATGATATACACCTGACATAGCTTGTAAATATATTCCATAGAAGATCACACATATAAATGAATAGATAATTGGGATAAATAGGGTTTATTAACGCAGACTCGTCAGTAGGCCTACGTCTTTATCACACCTTGAAAATATATCTTAACTGGTTAAAGAGCTCATATCAATCACATCCAGGTGATGCGGACACGGCATAACACGTTCTGATTTCGTAACATTTGTTCGGAATTGAGTATTGTATAACCACTTCTGGTATAGCATTCATAACGTCATGAATAGCACTGAAAATGAGTCAACACACAAGCGCTAGACACACAGACATTTTTGGGTGTGTCAGGAGTCAGAACACATGTCTGCAAACTTTCCATAACCTCACAGGCAACAGCTGTCCATGGCTGGAAAATCTGTGTCTGTTGTTGTTCACATCCAGAGTTACTGTATATTAAATGTGAGATGAGCTCAGCATGTCATTATTTTTGACAAAATCTGTCGATCTCACGGCTCAGTTCCGGTCACAAAATAAATGTGTGTGTTTCTGTTATCTCCAGTCACCACACAACATGACCCTGTCGTGAATGTTGTCATCCTTGGCGAACATCATCAGGATATCACAGCGACCGGAAGCTGGTGAGACGGATTTCAATGGTTCTTTCAACAGCTAGATGGACGAGATAGCATGAGAGAGAGAGAGAGAGAGAGAGAGAGAGAGTGCGAGTATGAGCGGATCCAAAACAATTGGGTGTTTCCGAAAGTTGCCAACATTAAGGGATATGAAAACAATATGATAGAGCTTCCTATTATAAATGAGTAATATGTCATAATACGTAAGAAAATTTAAGTTTGCATTACATTTCTCTTTGGCAATCTTTTTCAATTCTTTACTCATTTGCTAATTTTCACATCATCCTAAACCTGTATGACTTTCTTTCTTCAGCCGAACCCAAGATAATATATTTTGAAGAACGTCGTAACCAGACAACATTAATTCCCATTGACTTCCATTGTACGGACACAAAACCACTGAGGCATTTCTCAAAATATCTTATTTTTTATGTTCTATAGAAGAAAGAGTCATAGACAGGGGTTTGAATGACATGAGGGTGAATAAATAAGGACATCATTTTTATTCTTGGGCGAACTATTCCAAGTTTGATCTCAGCTTCAACAATGATCTCTGAAATCTGCAGTCGCAGTGATATGAATCTGCAGTTGTCTTCACGCATGAGATCATTTCAAACGGCTATATAGTAAATATGTGAATAATTTCAACGTTCTGCAGCTGGCCATTACTCATACAGAAGTCAAATATGATCTGCAGGAAGGACAGAGAATACAGTGATGCGTGCTTGCCTGTGTGAAAACAGCTGTTCTTGTCATCCTAAATAGCAACCCTCTGAATAATCACATAGTTTTGAGAGATCAGAAACATTTGGCAGACTCTTTTATCCAAAGTGACTTACAGTGCATTCAAGCTTTAGATTTGTAACAGTGTATCCTTTGATCGATACATGACCTTTGTTTTGTTAACACAATGCTCACTGAACTACATTACTGCATTTTACTCGTTTTTGATAGAGAATACAACAGCGCCCACTAGTGATGATAGAAAGCTACAGCAGGTGCATGATGGTTTGGTTTTGCTCAGAAAAGTACAGAAAAATGCTTTTAATATTTCTTTTTATGTACATCTCAGATATATACTTAAATTTACACTTAAATGGATACTCCATCCCATCATTTACATTTACTTAACCTCAAGTGGTTCCAAACCAGAGTTATTATCGTTGGGTTTTAATCATACTTTAAATCAGCTTTTATTTTTGGATCTTTATGTTAATTTTAGTAAAAGTTTAGCAATTTTGGTAAATGCATTTGTCATTTTATAAGGTATTTGTTTATTTTTCATGTTACTGTATAATATGAATTAATTACTATTTTAGTTTTTGTATATTGTTATAATTTTAGTGCTTTAGTTAAACCTATTTCAATTTATTTTTGAGGCAACTAAAAATGTTCCTTTAGTTAAGTTTTTCCCATCATGTTTAGGTTAATATTTTATTTTATTTCAATGAACAGAGACATTTTCAAAGTTTTCATTTTAGTACACTAAAATAACCTTGTTCCATACTTGTATAAATGCATTAGTTCTATTGAACACAAAGAAAGATATTTGGAAGAATGTTGCCAATTGCGATTTGCAACCTCGCCGTTAGATGCCGCTTAATTTCCTACACTGGACCTTTAAAGGCCTGCAGGATAAAAGCTGAAGCAGAACGTGGGGAATTTTTTGGTGTGACGCATTTGGAGAAAATTCACTCTGACATGTGATGGCTAGTACATCTCGTTACCATAGTTACACCACCACCCTCATCATGAGGCTGAAGTCAGGGTGCCAGTGCCGTGACAAGATTAAACAAAACACTACTGATTATCATTAGGGGATGTTGTGCAACAAAAAGCAACAGATTATCCATCATGCTATTGTAACCGCAATTTAATTGACCTGCAGATTTTCCCTCTGCTGTCAGCTGCATGCATAAAACTAAACTACAATGTAAGATGGGCACATGATTGACATTGTTATTCTAGAATCAAAATAAGATTAAATGTGAGATGAACAATTTCTGACCATATTTATTTCATATTTGTGTCCCTGTCCTCGGGAAACCTAGTCATTTTTTCTGTGATACACTGTTTTCTACATAAAATCGTCCTACATAATGTAAAGATGATTCTTTTGAACAACCGTGATATCTTTAACATTGACTGAGCGAGGGCTTATGAAAGATTGAAATCATAGTGAAATGAAAGGGTGAAACCAAACTTTAACGCTCCTGATCTCAAAATAAGATTAAATATAAGAACTAAAAAGAGATTTTGGTCACAAGTTTTCTTATCTATTTTTAAGCATTTACCTACCTGAGGCTGTGACACTTACACCCACATTACACCCACTGCTTCATAACCGATTTAATCTTTCTATTTATGATTTCAATAAATGTGACGTTTATTATATTTATTCCAAAATATATTCTTCCTCACTACCTCAGAAACCTCTGTGTTAAAAACATCTCTATGTCTAGTTAAGGACAAAACATTGTGTTGTCCCTTTTATTTACTTAAGGTTTTATTTAATCAACAAAGATGAAATTAAAATTCTCAAGGCTTTACATTTACTGCCTGACCAACAAGGCCTACTTTTCTTATTCTTTTCTGTTAAGTGTGTACAGAAATCTCAGTCCACTTGTAAACTTAAGTGATGAAAAACGTTACTTGGCATCTGAAACGTATTGTATGTTGTTGGGTTGCACAAATGCCTTTACACTTCAGCTTAAGTTACTATAGCAACTGCTGTAGATTCATTTGCCAGGTTTTGTGTTAGCATTCTCCTGTTGCTTTCAATATACTGAAGGTTAATTGCCTGATCCCAGCCTGTACGTGACGGCACAGTTGGTTTAGACTGGCCGGGTCCCCTCTGGTCCTCCGTACCAATGCGGAATGTGAAACCAATACGAAATATGTCTGCAATGCAGCACACCTGCCATCACATTTATGTGTGGTGTGTTTTCTCTGCTCGGGGCCTGATGGGTGTGAAATCATTAACGTCGTGTGATATCTGAATTTGCATTTGCATTGTTTTTTATGACTATCGGGGAAGTGTGAAGCTAACTGGTTCCAACAGAAGTAGATTTATATTTCATTGTGATTTCAATTGAACAATGTGAAGATAAAACGTGTAATGCATGCATTGGCCACTAAGGTCATTAATCGCATTAGGATATTTGTTTCTTTTAGTTCAAAACATACATTATTTAGCCTTTAATAGACCTGTAAGCTGTCTGTAAGATTAATCATATCTATTGATGAATGAATGTCGTTTGGGATATCAAGCTCTTTCGGATCCATCCACCCCAAAATCGACGAAAATCAAGTTTGAATATATTTTTAAACAATTGGTTTTAAGAAGGCCTATAGCCAAACCTGTAAACACCTTAGATTTGTCCTAAAAAGGAAAATCCTATATGCTTACTGGAGCAGAAACATGTATCTTGTATAATAAACAATAATATGAATATGGATAATACAAATATAAAAATCATCCAAACTAGCAATAAACAAATAATGTGAATTTAGTCTTCTCAAATCAGACCAGTTCTGCTTACAAAAGCACATTTCTAGATGTGCCTTTGTAAAACTTATGTCATTAACATAAATTCAGACACAATTCACACATCAAAGTCATATTTTTCAACCCCACTGTGACTGGTTTTTCACGGTCCCGTCTGTGCTGTGAAATATATTCTTTAATATCCTATAAAGCCAGCTTACATAACATTTACATTTATCCTGGCAAAAGCCAGCGCACTTGCTAAGTGATAATTCATTAAGATTCTGCAATTTCACACCATTACTGCATGTGAAAAAACAAGAAAACAGTCATTTTAAAGGGGTAGTTCACCAAAGAATGCAGGTTCAAATGTTCAATCTTTATCTTTTTTAATAGTTTTGGGGTTTGGTATGTTTATAGTGCGTGTGTTGCTCTGTATACAACTAAAGAATGAATGGCCTTTCTGTTTTCTTTTCTTGAGGATGCACAATTGCTTTTTGATAATTGTTTCATAAATTAAAATCTTTGATGTTATTGTTATCGCAGAAATAAGCCCCGGGAGTGGGATCAGGACCCGACGGGAAGCCACATGAGAATTATTTAGAATTTTATTATCTCATTATTAGCCGTTTAGTTTTGGGTAATTTGTAAATTAACAGGCAATTTGGTTTAATCCTTTGTAAATACAATGACATTAAATTATTAAAATACATATTTAATTTGTCAAAAAACAGTGAACATGATTTGCTGCATGTGTTTAAATATAGTTTTGAGAGCTTGTTATGTGGGAATAACGAACATGCAAATGTCACGACTGGCCAATCAGAATCAAGTTTTCCAACGAGCCGTGTAATATAAAGGATTCAACATGCAGGATGACCATTTACTTACATTTTATAATCTTTAATAGTTCATCTGTTTATGTCATAACCTGACTTCCTTAACTATTATCTTTTGTTTTTGCTTCAGATTTTACCTCAATATTAATGTAATTTGACTGATGTTTTTTATCCCACTGAATCCCATAAATCCAACTGATTAAATTGATTTACTTAAAATTAAGAGCTTTATAAAGCTGTTGAGAAATTTTGGTTTCTGAGGACTTTTCATGAGCTTAGTAAATACATCTGCCCACAACATAGACTGATATTAAACATCGACTAAAGGGGGCGCCAGAGCATTGCCCCAATTGCACAAGAGCATCATACACAGGCATAGATGTTCTGTTTGAAACAACCCATCAGTGTTTGTACTGCTAGCAAAAAATACAAACATAGTCGTGGCCAAAAGTGATGTCCAGTGGCTATTTGTTTCACCGTCCCACAGGTTTTGTTAAACCATCAAAATACCTATACGCAATGAATAGAATAAAATTAGGCAAAGCTATTCGCGAGACAAAAATCCTTGTGTTTTTTCTTCTAATTTACAAGAAAGATGCAAAGACTAACAAAACACTAGAAATAAAGTATACATTGACTACAGCCAAATCGTTTTACCGTATATATTGTTGATTTTGTCTTGTTTTTGACTACAACAGTCATTCTCCTGGGCCCTGAATCTGTTAACTTTAGTAATGTGTTGAATTTTTTATCAACAGTTTCCACTCCACACATGACCATCCAACCCGCAAACACATCTTCAAAAATGTATTTGTGAATAGAAGGAAAACAGCGTGGAATGCATTTCTACTGTATATCCCACAATGCATTGAGCTTGACTGTTAATTTCCAGTGTGGCCAGTATAGAAAGAAACCCCCCAGCGTGCACAGTTTAGAAAATATAATAAGCCACACGGGGAATCTCCGCATTCACAATATTGGCATTCTGTGTATAGTGTATAGTAATAGGTGAGATGGCTTGTGTAGGTAATACCAGACATTATTGCTCTCACAGGTGCTGTTCATTAAATATTAACTAACAACACACACACACTAAGCTATACGATGTGTTTCGTTCTGATGAGTATAATTGTTTTGGATGTGCTTGTGGGGCATACAAGACACACAGACCTGGTGTATGCTGGTGCGGGAAAACAAAAAGCTTTGAGACAAAGCTCTAAATTTAGACAGCATGAGTAAGACGGCAGGAGCTAAAAAAATCCATTCCAATATACACCTAAACCGATCTACAAACAAACACACTGCACTACATACTCTCTCTCCATAGTCCGTCTTTTGGAGAATCTCTCATATCGTTCTTTCCCCGCCGTCCCTCTGGATCGAAATATTGATCTGATGACACGTTTGCAGCTCGATGACATTTTTAGAAGATTAACCAGAGGAACAAGAACTGAGAAAAATAAACTTTGAACGTTGTCTTTGATAAAACAATTTGAAGATTGCTTTCATGGTTATATAGGCCTTGTGTACTTTAAAGGCTCGAGGTGAGATTCGAAATGTAATTTAGGTCTTGGCAGGGGTCTTCTACGGTGTTCGGTAGCTAGTTGCTAGGGTGTTGTGGCTGGTTGCTAGGTGGTTACTAGACAGATAGCCTGGCAGAAAGACTTGTATTTCCTTCACTGTGTTTAAATAAACTGTAGAGTGCTTTTCAGTTTCTTGTCTATCCAAGCCGGCAGAATAAATCTCACAATCTATCACTGAAGTCAATTACAGTGATTATCCTTGGTTCTTTCCTTCAGTGGCTGCTACACATTGATCACCGTATTGACTTGGAAAAGGAATGATTTTGCCACCCAGGTAAAAAGCTCACAGCATCTTAAGAGCATTAAGAGACAATCTTGTGTAATTTAATGAATGGAAGTGTTAGGAGTCTCGGGATGGAGGTTTATCTGATTTAGAGCACTATAGCCACAAAGAACAACCATAGAAACAAACAACAAGTTTCTAATAATTTCTCTCCTCAACCCACTATCAGTTCCGCTCTTCTCGTCTCTCTCTCTCTCTCTCTCTCTCTCTCTCTCTCTCTCTCCGGGTGGATGAGGGTAAGGCAGGTGCACCAAACACAAAGACTTAGTTGTGACTTGAGGCCACTCAGTGATCTTGCTCTCTTCCGATTTCTTTACTTCTCTCTCCTCAATCTCTCTGACTCTTCAAGCTTTGAACTGATGCGTACAAATCCTCTCTCTGCATGGACACCAATACAATTCATGTTGTCAGATGCTCAGACAATTGCATTTTCTCAATTTATTCCAGAATGTGGTCGCTTACTGTCAATGAAAAGGAATAATAACAATTATTTAGTTTTGCGACAAATCAACGTGTGACAATGTTTGAAGGGATTTTACACCAAAACTAAATCATATCTTACTCTCGTTTATTTATTCTCACGTCAGCCTGACTTACTTTCTTCTGGAGAACAGAAAATAATCTGAAGAATGTTGATAACCAAACGACTCTGAACCCTATTGACTTAAATTTTATGGACACAAATATCTCCTTTTGTATTCCACTGAAGAAAGAGTCGTACTGTAGGTGTTGAATGGCATGACGATAAATAAATGATGGCAAGTTTAAATGCTGGTTGAGCTATTATAATCATTTATATTATGTTAGATTATGTGAATTAATATAAATATATTTTAATGAGTAATTTCACAGATTTCTAAAAAATAAATTACCCTTTTTTTTAAAGCCGTACCAAACCACATGGACACAACCTTTTTAATTTAATTTCTATATATTGAAGTCTATAGATATTAACTTGTAAATATTACCCTTTTCAATACACATTTTCATAAAATCTAATTGCATTACATCTGAATTTAAGATTGTCTAATTCAAAATATTGAATGTATACAGTATTTAAGGCAAGGATAAATTATTTGAAATCGAAGAATCATTTACTTTTTCCAGAAAACGGTATTTCATATAGGGCCTAATCCATTACACTTCACACAAAGCATAAAAGACAAAACTTTTTGAGAATTTAAGGATCAATAAGGAACTATTCAAATGTTGTATTTTTAAGTGTTCCCACGCTACTTCTATAATGATGAACGATGGCGCTAATGATAATAACAGGCAATAAAACAATGAACAAACGCTCCTGGGGACTTTTAGTCGAATCAGTGACTCCAGACGTTATTAACTCCATAATTCACTGAAAACCAAATTACAGCACAGACAAATAAAGATAAGACATCTTTGTTTTCAAGAGACTTTAAAATGATATATTTTGTGACTGCATTGTAACGAAGTAACCACGTACATTTTCCCAGCTGTAAATGTCAAACCCACTCAAGAACCTACAAATCTCCAGGGAGGAAGAGGCGGTTGCCATGGCGTCCGGACGGCAGCAGTAAGGTTCTATTAGAGAGAAATCAAAGTGACATTTTGAATGGACATTGATGAGTAGCTCATAGTGCAGCTACAGATCAATCATTCTGCACCACAACACCGTCTCAAGACGGCAGACAAATTGGATTGTGTCTTATTCTAACAAAATTCATTTCACAGCGTTTCTCAGTTGTTTGGAGGTTGCGTTGAAGACGATTCGAAATTCTTTTATCAAGTCTGATCCCTGCGCTGCCTTTGTTGTCATTATGACTCAATTATGGCAGTCGCATGACAGAAGAGCCGCAGAATCAAACAACTTTCTCATCTGCTCTAATTGAAAGGGAGACTTCATTAGGAGTGCCTCTGTTGTTAATGTAGGACGCTTGGGTGCATTTGAAAATAATGAAAAATCCATATGCACAAACGTATCTTCTGTATGTTTACTGCTGTCTTAATTAATATGTTGAAAATGAATGGGTGTCATAGCAACAGCAGCATCTTTGCGACTCAATGGAAGTCGGCAGGACTCTGGCTTGCTTTCTCTCTTGGAGAAAATTACAAAAAGGTCAAATGATTTTTCTCACCCCTCCATCAACTCGACAAAAGGTGAGAATATAACATACTGCGGGATATAGAATCCAAGGCCAACAAACCCACTGTAAAATAGTATAATTCAGTATATACTACCTAATTTCTGTAGACTTTGTTGAACCTTACCAGTAAATACGAAAGTATACTACAGTATTACTACAGATTGTTCATTCACTACAATTACGGCTACAGAATACTGTAAATTACATTAACAAGGTGCTAAATATATAATTGAATATAAATATATAATTTACTACGGTACACTACAGTTTACTTCTGTAAAGGTTGAAGTATACCATAGTTTTTACTTTCTACACTTGACCAATTCACTAGTTAATACTACAGAATACTCAGTATAGTTACTACTAAAGTATACTACATTATTTTCTATACAGAAATAGACACTGTATATCGAAGCCACCGTATAGAATTACATCTTCCACACTTAGGAAATGATGCAAAGATGCCAGAAATGATGAATAAAAGTGATTCAAACATGTATTTTAAAAAGCAACAATTGTATAAATGTAAAGCAGATATAACAGCACCGTTTTTAAATACATCTGACGTCTAGATGACTAATCACCATCGCACTTCCTCGGACAAAACATTCGGAATGCCATAAGAGCAGAATGAGTCATCAATATGTTTGGCTTTCCAAGAAAAGACAATTTCCACTCATCTACTAGACAAGCACACAAAAAAGCGAACAAATGTGAATGTAAAAGCCTTTCATTCAATTTCTTTAGGAATGTTGTTCTAGTGAAGAAAAATGAATTCTAGGAGATGGTTCAGAAGGCTGGTGGGGACCCAACCACAGTGATGTGCGGGGTCGTGTTCTGCCTCACACACATCACTTTGCATCTGTGAACCCACCCTCATGTTTCCTCATCATGATTATTTCCTCGGATCAAAGCACAAGCCGAGTGCTCAGACAAACACAAACACTCAATAACCCTTTCCAGCATTCAGAGAAAAGACCTTCCAAAACATTCACCTTGAACAAATCTGAAGAATTACAACTCTTGACGTATTCAGCTTTTCCCGGATCATTTATGCCAAGGACGTGATCATACCTCAAATATTGAGGCTTATTATGATTTAAAGGCGTTACCATAGCTACCTCATTCATGAGTTTATCAGCAAGGTTTGAAGATATAAGCATTTAGTAATTACAGTCTCTCATTCCTGCCAAAACGTATCAGCATTTGATATCAACGTTTCTTTTTCAGACTCCAGGATGAGGAAAATGAAATGCTTTTGCCTTTTTTTAAAGAGGGAGGAGCCACTCAATGCCATATGTCCAAACCTACTTTTTTAGATTAAATTACGAATTGAACAAATCTGTGCATATTTCTATAGGAATATGATGACATCTTAGTTCTGTGTTATCCACCGTAGTGCTTTATAAAGGAGGGGGCAGTGAGCCATTGGATGCAATTCGCAAGCACACCAGTAGGTGATGCTAAATACACTGGAATCCAATTTCTCTCTGTGCAGTTTTTTTTTGTGTATTTGTTATCAATGTGATGAAAGCACACTCATCCTGTGATCAGATTTTTTTTTCAATGCTGTGAATGATTGTGACGTCTCTTGAGTATGTGAACAGCTCTTTTCACACGGTTGTAAAAACTAAATGCCGATAAAATAATGATCAGCTTTCTTGCACACTGACAAGAATAATTTGCCTAATATTTAAATTCAGTTTAAAAGATGTTATAAAAATATTTTATTAGAGAGTGCAAAGATCGACGTTTATTTCACAAAATCGATTTATTGTTCGCATTACTCAAGAGACAGCTCTCATCTGAGAATCTGACAGACAAATCAATGTACGCAATATGTAAAATTGAATTTGTTTCTATTGAAAAGATATTACTCTGACTTTTAATCATTCAATAAGACTAAACTGAAAAAAATGAACATTTTGAATAAAATTAGTGTGCTTTTGATATTTCTTTCACACAAATGAAACAAGAGACGTGATTCACATATAATAACCTGGGCTTTATTGTCTGATTTATGTTTGAATTGTCACATTTTTTTTCACTTATTCAATAATATTTCCAAATTTTATTTTTCCTCTCCCTCCAGATCAGACCAAAAAACCCCTGGAGGAGGAATCAGTTCAGCCAGTGGACTGGGCATCGGAGATCCGAGCTCGGGACAAGTGCGTACCGCATTACAGCGGTCTTGATCCAGAGCATCCTCTTCACGGAAGAGACTGAGCAGGACATTCCCAAAGGAAGGCACAACCTTAAACTTGTGGTTTTTCAGGTCTTGAAATAGTCCACTCGGATGCAGGTGGACATTTATTAGCCGTCGCGTGTGTGATTTATCAACAAGCAACCAAAAGATGAAGTCTTTTGTAAACGAAGCACCATAGACGCTTCACCACAAGAACTAAAAATAAACGAACCCTAGAAACTCAAGATGATACAAAAATAACTCTGTTGTACAAAGAAATAAAAATGGGGACGACCTGTTTCCATTTTATGAAAAAAACAGACACAGAATTGATACAAAAAGCAACAAAAAAAATCAAAACAATAGTGCTTAGTTGATAAGGAAGCTACGGAAGCTCCCACATGAAGACTTCATCCCTGGTTTTGTTATTATTTGGGATGATAAAAATGGAAGATTCTTATAACCACGCCCATAAATTTACCTCCCCAGAATCCAAAGAGCGTCAACCCCAACCGCCCCATCCCTCCTAGAAGAGAAGAGCAAAACAAACAAAAACCAAAATAAATGATGCATGACACCATCAACGTTCAACCCGAATAACGAAGTGTGAATCGGCTGAACTGAAAAGAACGAGGGGGAATTTAGTTAGTTATCGCCAGCTATCGAAACACTTATAACATCACAGAAAACAACCGAGACACAGTGTACGAAAAAAAAAAAAAAAACGGGAGAAACATAACCTGTAAACACGGCACAATAAATAGGCAGAACAGAACAGCAGGTTTCCCCACCATGCACATAACCAGTCACACACTCTTTGCCTGCCGACCTCACGGCTTACGCTCGCATTCCCCCTGACCCACCCGTTCCCGTTTACTTTTCTATATTGATTCCCCAAGTGCAAAACATCACAACTCAACAGTTCGTATTCAAGTAGCGTATATACAATGGTGTGGGTGGGGCGTTTTACAAATATGTAGCTTCTGTACATTGAATATTTGCCATATTAATATTTTACATGTCACTTTTCTGAACAGAAACAAAGCATACTTTTTTTTAAAGGGTAAAAGAATAAAAAAGGGGCCATAAGAAAAAAAAATACGAGATTAAATTTGTCGTCAAATCCGTTGCATTGGAAACCCGCTGTCCTTTTGCTTCCCCAATCCCGGTTGGTGCACAGCACCAGAAGACTGGACTGGGCGGAAAGAGAACGTTGCCCAGGCAACGGTCACTACGT
Organism: Barbatula barbatula; assembly: GCF_947034865.1. NCBI lineage: Eukaryota > Metazoa > Chordata > Actinopteri > Cypriniformes > Nemacheilidae > Barbatula > Barbatula barbatula. The sequence goes on from NC_136779.1 coordinate 2,658,483, forward strand.
CACCTCCATGGCCACTGTGTTCTCTGCTATACTGTTGAGCTTTTCCTGTTCGTGGTTCTCCCTGTGAACAAACGGGACACTATTTTAAGTAAACAATGAATTAAAAAGGATTCATGCAGTTGCATAATATGCAACGTTTCTGTGATGCCAAAAGGTGTGGGCACAGCCAGCAATCATTTGCTGGCAAAGAAAATGTAGACATTCTTAAATGTACAACTAAGTTTAAGTCTAGGCATAAATGGGCACCTAGCATCTAACCCAAGCAAAAAAAAAATATAAATCAACCCACAAATATTAATAAACCTAAATTAATCGTTATTTTAGAGATTTCAGATTTTCTTTGAATTTGTTCACAGAAAATAATTGCGGTTTCAATAGAGAAAGTCCATATTCTTTACCCAGTGTTGATTTTTGGGAGCTGACAGTTGCTGGCGGCAGCGAGCTTCAAGGCAGCGGGTGGCACATTGCTAAGACTTCTGGGAAGGTGACGGGCATTCAGACTGGCGATAGAGGGCGCAGTCACGCTGAGACGCAAGTTGTTGCCAATTAGGACCTGAGAGGTGGAGTTGGCCGTGTTGTTACCGTGGTTGCCTATGTGGACTGTGTGGGCGGGGCTTGCGTTAGAGTTGGCAGAAAGGAAGGGGGGCGGAGCAGCAGCGGAAGTTGGTTGGCTATTGAGGCCAGAAGCTGAGGATGTAGTGGAGATACTGAACCCCTTGTTAACTCCTACAAAGTGAAAACAAAACCCATGAAGAGGACAATCGCATGATGATTGAAACCAATTGAAAAAGCTTGCAAGTGACAAACCTGATGCCTGGATGACCCCGTTGACTCCACCTCCCACGAGGCCATCTTCTTTGACCTTTAGGGTCAACAGCTGGTCACAGGTCATGAGGGCAGAGGCGGCAAACTGGGCGCTGACCGAGTCCAACGTCTTGGAAACCAGAGACTGAAACAGGCCAGGAGTGTTACGCAAACCACCAGACTACAGGAGCACCATTTATCAGCAGAGCATACGCACAAATGGGTGCATAACAGTTTCACGCAAAGTGTGGGATCTCGCAACTTATATGAAGAATTGCGTGTAAATATAAGCACACCTCTGAGCATGCTTATGCAGAAAATGTAGTGGTGGAACAGGTATACTACAAAAAGAAAGTGCCATCGTGTGTTTCCTGTGTCGTTTATTTGCAAATATATAGTTAGTAAATTCATAGTTCAAACTATGAATTGGTGTGAGAAGCTACAAAAGACAGATGGGGAATCATTTGAAATGTAGTTATAGTGTCATGGCTGATCTCACTTTTCTGTTTCTTTTCTGAACATTTTAATGTGTGCAAATAAATCTCGCATATATAATCATGAAATGAACAATTAAAACCAAATTGAGCAAAATATGGTTTGCGCAAAGAATGCATTTTCAAAGATCGCTATGATCTGTTCAGCGAGAGCGCAGAGAACATTCACGTGATTTATAAAGGGAGGTTCCGTCACCGTATATATGGTTTAATGGGTCGTTTACAAATGACCATGAACGAGCATGGCGCTTAACTTGTGGGATTTATCAACAATGACTACTCACTGGTGTGCGTAATACCAGTGTACGAACTGATTGTTTTTTCTTAAATGCATTCAAAATTTCATCCATAGGACAAAATATAGAACTTTCCCACACACTGTTGAAAAATGAGGCCCGAGGCCACAAGTGACATGCACACCTCTCGTACTCACTTGGTTGGAGAGCGTGTCATTGGTCTGGATCTGCTCCAGCTGTTGTTTCTGCATGAGCGCCAGCTGTTCCTGATGCTGTTGGTACTGATCTGCAGAAAACACTAAAACACACACAATCAACATTTAACAAATGCTGGATTAGTGACTTGCATATGCAACAAAGTCAAGAAAATACAAGTTACATGATAATAAGTTGATAAAGGGACGGTTTAGCCGAAAATAATTTTTTTAATCACTTTTCATCCTCATGTCATTTAAAAACTATATTTGACAATTTCTTCTGTAGAACACAAAATATATTTTGAGAAATGTCTCCGTGTTTTGTGTCCATACAATGGAAGTCAATGAAAGCCAATGTTGAAGGTTACCATGCAGCTTTGGAATGATCGTATCTTCTAGTCTTATCAAGGTCTTTCCCCAGATCTGGCACCAGCAACACCCAAGAGACTCAAGCAGGTTTAAAAAGACGGTTTTGAGCGAACTACTCCATTTAAAAATGTCCAGCCACATGGCCTCGGTTACATGAAAAAGGTTTTTTCTCAGATGATGATAAACACATTCTCCTGAATAATAAGCACCGATCAGTGTTGGGTATAACAAATTACTGTAATTTAATTGCTTAAGTAAAAGTAAAGTAAGGGATTACTCTTTTTCTTTTTTCCTTTAATTTAATTCGTTTTTTCTGATGAAGTTATTCAACTAAATACTGTGGGTAACATATGTGTGCTATAGTGGAATTGACATCAAAACTAAAACTCCATGCTTTAAACTATCACTCTCACATTTGTAATACTTAGGTCAGTTAATATAAGCCTGCACAAAGTAGAATTATTATGTATTTGAATGAAATAAGAGCATTTTCATTGAATCACTTAACTAATCAAAGTTGATATAGGATATAGAAAGTAATTAGTAATAAGTAATTAAATACTTTTTGGAGTCCAGTAATCCAACTACACTATTGAATATTTAACTAGGTACTAATAATTTACCCCTTTTCAGAGTAATTTACCCAAAACTGTTTATAAATGTTCCTGCGGGATTCATTGGTGCCAAAGTAAACAGGGTTTAATACACATGACCTGGAGTATCTTGTGTGCATTACATTTTACAAGAGATGTGTCAGTACCCAACATCCATCCCTGTAAGATTTCCAGGTGAAACTGAGCTCACGGCGAACACAACACTGCAATGTTTCCCATTAAAAAAAAAGAGCAGATCATAATAGAAATCAGGCATGCTTGCCATGATGCACAGATATGAAACCGAGAAGAAATCGCCAACACAGTTTGCAAACACTTTCTCCTCTGCATCGTTTGAAAGCATTTTATTTAAACGCTAGCTGTGTGTAATGAGGTTTTAGGAAAAGATGCAGCTGCTTTATTGTTTTCCTTTGAAAACGAGAGTCAATTAATTGCCAATTTAAATACATTAATCTCTTGAGTGAATCTCTGGTCAAGTGGCGGAAGACCTTTAGCTTTAAAAAAAATATATAAAAAGTTGCCATAAATAAATAATTACCATATATGAATTTTGTCTTGATTAAATTGAATTCTAATGGATTTTTTATTTGTCCGTAAAGTAAACACCAGCAAAAAAATCAACATTCTCCACACACTCTTCTGAATTAACCATGAGAAACACTCCCGCTAGCATGCACAAGTTTACTCACCTACAGGTGGTGGTCCCGCAGCTCTTCCCTGCGTATTAGCACCCATCACTCCCCTGACAAACCCCTTAAACTGTTTCCGTGACAGCGCATCCCCTGCGCCCGATTGGCTGGTTAGTGTCCGCGGTTTAAAGTGCCTCCAGCGGCATGTTTTGATGTTTCTAAGGATCTGTCTCATGTCTGAATAAGCAGGAAGCGAGGAGGAAGGTGCGGGCGGAGATGAAGAGGACGCGTGGCTTGAGGTAATAGTCTGGGGAGGGGTTTCCAAACGCACAGAAGCAGCAGGCAAGGTAAATTCCGGATCGAGATTTTGAAATACGCCGTCCAAATCTGAGTAAGCTCTGTCCAGGAGAACTCTAAAAGAACGAGTGTAATCAGATTAGGAAGATGTTGAATTAAAATGTAGGATGATGTGCAATGCAGGAGGCTTTGCTTACCTGCCACCTCGTCCCACCCGTCGCCGTGCCAACCCGACACAGCGGCGGGGAAGAGTGGTGAGGGAGTACCGGAACCGCGGGTCACATGACCCTCCTTCTGTTTCGCTGCACCAGGGCCAGCTGCCACTCTGATCCAAACGGGACTATAGGTGCAACAAAATAAGAACATTAACAGAAAACAAGACAAAGAGGAAGAGGAGAAGGGGCTTGTGTGACGTGCAAAGCTGTGGACCAATCGTAAGAGTGCTCAGTTACATATAAGCACATAGTAAAGATGCAGTCACAAAGCAGCGTTCTTTTGGTGTCTAAAGGAGGGTACTTTGTGTCAAATCCTAGTGAGTTAAAGCTATTGGCTCAATCTAAATCAGGCAGATTTGCAAAACAATACTGGAAAATAAAAAAGTTTGAGAGGAAAGGACAGGATATGAGACATGAGGTCAGTGTTGACACCTACAGCGCGATATACACATCCGGCTTTCCTCCTGAAGGCAAACGCTCCATCAGGCTCGTTTTCTTCCTCTGCCTCTGATGACCCAGAATGCATCTGCACGGGAACAGAAAGTTCAACATTAACAAAGTGCAAAATTCCAACTTAAAAAACTACTTCGAAGTCTGACATTACTGCACCACCAAAGCGTCACAATCCCACAATTCGTGCGTACCTGTGAAAAGGGCTCATCGTCTGAGCTGGGAAAGTCGTACTGGTTGAGGTCTTTAGGGTTAAACAGGGAGGGTCCAGTATGCAAGGGGGCGGAGAGAGGTGGCATTTTGGGCTTCTTCTCGTATTTCCTTTTGGTTCTGACCACTTCTGTTTTTTCAGGCTGAGAGAACAGAAAAAAAGATTTCACCTCTGGATCTAATTTTATCTAGAGATTCTTTCATTGCATTTGAACTCTACCTTGGTCTTGTAGTCTTTAAAGTCCATATGGTCCTGGTTGCGATACTGACTGTTGTTAGAGAAGGGCATAATGGGAATCTTGTAAACAGGTTTTGCCATCGCTAGCGCTTCCGCCATCACCTCCGAGCCAAGGTCTGGCATAGTGTTTCTGAAAAGGCACGATTTGAACATTTTTAACGCCAATTGGCTACATTTCAATATATTTTGGGGTTAAAAACCGCATCAAGCAACGCTTTTTGACAGGTAATAGCTCTGTAATGAGTTGCAAGTGCTAACAGTAAATCACACAGTGCACACACACACACCATATCCGAGTTATTAAGCAAGACAAATCACTAATGGCGCTCTACCCCGATGATGTGCCCTTTACGTACGAAGAAGGTGAAGAATAATTGCTCCTCTAGCCACATAAAACAACCATTAATTAGAATAGGCGACAAAGCCTGAGCCAATTAAAAATACATGACCCGTTCTCATTATGCTTGAACACGCACGGCAGAACGCTTAATATCAGATGCACGTAAATATACTCCAGAGCCGACAAGGTTTTTTTTAAATACAACTTTAAGGATAAATCTAAGAATAAGAGCAAAGACAAAATTAGCGTAGTGCGTGTGAATTAGTGAGACTAAGTGCATGTGAACGTATTTAACACTAGAGAATCTGTGTGTATATGTGTATGTTTGTGAGTGTATACATGCGTGTTTGTGAGAGTGTGTACCTCTTCTCCACAATCTCCAGCGTGAGGTGCAGCAGCTCTCTCTTACTCTTCTCTCGTTTCTTGATCATCTCCAGGATGGTAACGGCACGACTCAGGTCCCTTCTAAGTTTGAGCATCTTTTCATACGATGCCTCGTCATTCTTACGGTTCTGTGAAACCAAGAACAATACCGGTTTAAAGAAAAAAATTAGAGCCTGGCTTAACAGACAAGGCTTTGCTTAAGCCAGGACTATGTTTTAATTGCAAAAAATTACTTTGAGACAAAACAAGGGCACTGGTTTATCTCACGAGACGAGACTGGGTTCACGAGAACAAGATTTTTAGAAATAGCTTAAAATACACTGGTGTATTTTATACCACAATGTTGGACTTCAAACGTAAATTAGATACCAAAAGCAAGTGCTATTTTGATAGCGGTTGAAGAAAACAGTGGCCATTGATCCTTCATTTTTTCAAAAAGCAAAAATAATTTGCTTATCAAGTGTGAAAGATAAACAGAAAATCTTTGCGTTGTGTGACAAAGCAGATCATCTCAACATGACTGCAGGGGTGTATAATAATCACCATCTGATGTTATGCGAGTCTCATTTTCTCAGCTCAATGATCCTTAAACTCAAACTCATAACCCCCGACTATTTAGCAGACAAAGTAAAGATTAAACAGTGGGAGACAATCTGATAACTGCTTAAGGCAAGATTTTCACATCATTCCGAGTATGATTTCAGAACGAATAGGCTTTAGCTCGGTCAACTGAGGTGATCTGCAAATCTATTGAACGTTTTCTATTGTTACACTTGTCAATTCTGCCACGAAATTACTCAAACATCTGTCGAAAGACTCCAAACGCTCATTACTTTCATCCAGCTAAGTTTCTGCTGCATAACCCTTGACTAACACTTAAAAAAGGACCTCAGGGAAAACCACAGAGTTTGTCAATAGAGCAGAGCCTTTTAAGGGCTGGATGGATCGACCCCGAGCAGCTGCCATGTTGGGCTGCTTCAATTTGCACAGCGGGACCTGCTTTAAAGAATAAAACGTCAATACGGCCGCTGGGTCAAGCGCTCACCTTTCTTGTCTGCATCTTCTCGGTCCGCCGCCTGAAGGCCACGTACGGGTCATTGGTGCTTGATCCGTCACGCTTCTCCTGTTTGATGGTCGGAATGAGGGATCCGCTTTTACGGAGTTTCCTCTTCCGGCTCCAGTACTCGAACACATCCCTGATCAGATCGTCATCCTCTTTTAGTAACAGCTTCGCTTCCTGTAGAGTCACCAGCTGTAGCAAAGAACAGAAAAGAAAATTGCTTTGTTAATTTATGCATCCAACTTATTTAATATTGATATTTTTTTTATCCGACAACCTAACACGTTGTAACTTATAATGAATATTTATGACAAGTGACTTTTTTCCTTAAACCTAAACAAGCAAGCATAGAATAAAAAAGGCATAACTAATTGAGACAGAAAGATAAATAACTCTCTGTGAGGTTTAAAATTGTATGTCAAGAGGTTCTCCTTCAGCCCACGCCAGGTAAAATCCCTGAGGTTGCTAGTTCACACTAAAATTGGCAAATGTTTTTTAATAACCTGCTGTCCGCTGCCTTTCTCCAATCTGTCAATCATCTCCTCGAACTGCAGCGCTCCCACCTCCAGCTTCTTCTTTAGCTTATTCACAAAAACCTCATCCTCGGAGTCCAGATCATAGTCAGGCTGTTCTGCGTCCAGACTGAAAGCTGAAGAGAAAGAGACACATTAAATCTCACAAACAAGTTCAAATTTCCTTTTTTCAAAGTTTGTGATTGCCATTTTTCTATAGATATTCGTTTGAGACAAAGGCCAGACAAAATAACAAGCCTCAATTCTGATACACAACTTCTGGGAGTTAGGTTAATAGCTTTCTATTAAAAAAGTTGAACAACACATTTTCTGTTGAGTCAAACGATGTCACAGGTTTTGACAGTCTAAGGTTCATAGCATTAAAGTCACCATGAAACCGAAGTTGCGATAAATTCATATATGCAGTGTTTATTAAATAAAACTAGGTGAATTTTAAAACCCAGTTCAGCCAAAAATACAAATTGTGTCATGATTTACTCACTCACTAGTTGTTCCAAACCTGTATACATTTCTTTGTTTGGTTAAACACAGAGAAAGATATTAGGACAAATGTTTGTAACCAAACAGTTCTTGGCCACCATTGACTACTTAAGTCTCAATGTCTGTTAAAAATATCTTTGTGTTCAACGGAACAATGTAGGACAGCAAACAGTTCTGGGGCACTTTTGACTACCCTTGTCCGTTTTCCTACTATGGTAGTCCAAGAACTGTTTGGTTACAAGCATTCGTATAAATATCTTTCTCTGTCTTTAACCAAACAAATAAATGTATACAGGTTTGGAACAACTAGGAGTAATTCATGACGACAATTTTTTGGTGAATCATCCTTTTAAATGTTTGAAAGAAAAATCAAGACAATATTAGAATACATTGTATCTCAATACTTTGTACATTTCAACTTTGACATCGCAGTATTTAAAGAGACAGGTTACACCAAAAGAAATGTCTTTCATCATTTACTCACCTTCTTGTCATTTCAAACCTATATGACCCTCTTTCTTCTGCAGAACACAACATATTTTAAAGAGATTTGGTAACCGAACACTTCATCACATATGAACAGAAAACCAATGCAAGTAAACGTGTTCCAGTTGTTAAACTTTCTTCCTTTGTGTTCTGCGGATGAAAGTCAAACAGGTCTGAAATAAATTTGGACAAGCAAGCAGAATTATAGACCAATCATATTTAACTGTGCATGAGGCACAATGTGTACGGCTTACAAAGTAGTGACGTTTTATTGCCTTCACCTGGTTAGAGGACAATCAACATCAAAGCTCAGATGTATCTTTGCAAAGTTGCCTGTGAAATATTTAGGCTAGACATTCTTCAACAACCTTCAGCTCGACCTTCACTGGAGTCTGCAGTGTCATTATTTGATCTGGCTGGCACTTTGTTGTCTATTATTGTGCTCGTGTCGATTTCAGGTTTCCTTGCTCCACCGTACATAAAACTTAAATCTTGGCCAAAATAAACTGCAATGTAGAGCAGACGTGAAATCTCAAGAGATCTAGGAAACCCTTTTAAACACGGTACTTATTTCCTTTCTTCAAAATCCCATAATTCCCACCGCCTTAAATCCCCTCTCTCCCTCATTCTCAGCTGTCTGGTGTGTGAAGGAGCGTGCACAGACTGTCTCTGACAGCAGGACACCTCCAGCTTCCATTACAGACACCCCAGGGGCTGCCAGACTTGCTTTAACTCTCTCCCTCTCACCGAAAACACACACAGCTATAAAATTCCCTGTGATCCAGTTAAATATTGACTACCACACACAGTCAATTTATACATTAAAACACAAGGATGAATAAAAGCCTTCTTAGAATAGGGCTGGGACGATATATTGTGGAATTCTTATGCTCCGTTTCCTCAATGAATTACGGTTAAATGCTGCAACAACCAAAAGCCAGAAGGCGCTCTCGCGCAGAAACTCCAAATATGGGACACAGAAGAAGAACGATATACACACATATGAGAAACACTTTCATTATTCTGTTAAATATTTGTGCACAAATTTGGCCGATTATTAAATTTAACTTAAGTAGATCGTTAAAATAAACATTTGCTTTTTCAAAATTCTTTGGCTCTTTCTTTCGCCTTGATTTTCATCACACGTCCAACTCGTTTATTTAACAAGTTGACCATGTTAAGCATGAGAAGCCAGCATGTTCAAAAGTGTTAAGATGTCAGAATGCATGACATAGCATGTTACCTCCACTTTTAAAATCTTCAAAACTTGTCATGTGATTTCCGGTAAGGGAACATAGGGAGCATCTATGCTCCCTAGTTTTTGCAGTGCACTGTGGGAATTTTTAGGGAATGAACATTTCTGTCGGTAGTATCACAGTGATAAAATGCATTGCAAAAACATATGCCAATATCAGTGTTATAGTGTCGATAACAAGATAAAGAACTTGTCATATATTAACCAATAATAAGAAATAAATAGAAAGTAAAGCTTATTGATAATTTGTCAGGTGTTCAATTGAATATGATGATATTTTACTCCATACTAGATTTAAGTAAGTGAACACATGTAATGGTGATGATTAAGCTAAAGATGCCCACTTTTCAAAAGTGTAAATAACATACAAATGTATTGTGTAACATAATATTCATGGCTTGATATATACATCAGTTCATCATAAATAATTCCCTGTCAGTGTCAGTACAGCAACAGTGCTAATTCATGTTTTTTTCCAGATAGCAAAAGCAGTAGGATCATTCATAGCTTAATAGACATTTAAAAGCAGCACTCTGTGGCAAGATATACGATTGTTGCCGTTCATCTTCAAATCTAAATATTTGTTCCGGCACACTACCGTTATTAACAACATAACTACGACTTCGCGCACGTATGATGCATACGCAGCATGAACGGAGTGTCATTATATCCAGTCAAAGGAAAAGATAAGGCACAGTCTTCACAGTGATTTGACCGCAATAACACTACCAAGCATTTTCACTACTGCAGTGTACCGTATTACCGAACACCAGCACATGCCTACATTCAAAGCGTTCATTTAAACACAACATTTAGCTCTAAGGGGCATTGAGGGACAACTAAACCAGTAGTGGGCGGCAGATGTTATAACCCACTGTCCGCGAACGCTCCCCAAAATTCCATGAAACACCTGCTGCACATTAACACAACAAAGAGTGAAACTCTCCAATACCTGTCCCCAACTGCAATCTATCCCATGTAAAACACTCATTTAAGCGGCGAGTCCTCATTAGCGTCCGTGTACTCACGCTGTATGTGAATGAGCTGCTTTGGCATCTTGAAGTCTCCAGGGTAGAGCGAGTCGTAGTAGGCGATGTTGCTCTCCGCCTCTGGGACGGGAATCACCATGCTCTCCCTCTTCTCTCCGTACACCTGCTGGGCGGAGATCGCCCTCTGGAGATGGTGTTCCTATGGTAACCATACAGAGAAAGATGCTTGAGTAAACGCTCCCCCATTCACAAACCGCAGATAAACATTATCTTCAACCGTTGATTCGAGACTGACACACTTTATCAGGGCTGCATTCTGGATAGAACGAGAATCCCAATTCTTTTGTTTCAAATTGAGAACGTCATTCAGAATCGTAAAAGAGTTGCAAGGTAAAATATACAGAAAAAAATTCATAAGGTGACACTTGCGATTAAAGGTCTTTTGAAGGATTTATCAATTTGCAGCCATCTTCTGACATATACAGACTGCTTGAAAGGATCTTTAAAGAAAGACACAACTGATAAACAAGTCTTCTCACCTATAAACAGTTTAAAATATCCTGAACACGTATATATAAATAAATAATGGGCAACTTGATGAAAAGCTCTTATAGCGCTGCTTCGCTATTAGCGTTAATACAGTGAAAAGCTCCACACACCCTCATGACGTGTTTGAACCGCAATGACAGATAAAGGCGCGCACTTGGATTTGTCAATCGTGAGTTTTGTTTCAGACCGGTCTAGTTTGGATGTGAAGCGTAATCAGAACAATGTAACACAATCCTGAAAGACAATCATAAAACTTTATTTACTTTATGTTGGTGTGAGATTAATTTGGGTAGACTAAAGGGATTGTAAACACGTTTGAGTTGGTAACACTCTGCTTTGATCTCAGTACCGCTGTGAAATAATGAGAGTGTGCGGTTGAAAAGACTAGTTGAGACTTCGTTTCATACCTAATGATGATAATGCTTCTGCGGCAGCACCAACACCGATTGGAGTGTTATGATTTTAGCCGGAGGTGTAAGTTAATAGACGCGCAGCTCTACACTGAACTTATTTACAGCATCCAACGGACATCATTTATTAGTTACAATTTCGTGAGGGGAAAACAATTGTATAGCTATACAGCTTTTGTCAGATCTTCACAATCTATAATCAACATTAGGGATGGGCGATATGTCCCTAAAATCTGATATTTGTTGTGTTAACTATATAACTATAACCCCATACGCCGCTGTTTTTTTGCTACGAGTGATAGTAGCTGCATGTAATGCAGTCTAGAGCCTCAGAAACAAAAACAATCAAAAAGTAAAATGTACTTCAAATCAAACAGGCTCCTAAAATATACCTACAGCATTTTTTTAAATAATAGTGAGATTCGGCTTCGAAATGTTATAGTAAAGAAATAATAAAAGTAACTAAAACGCCGTATACACGTCATACCTAAACTGTATTGTTGGGTGGAAACGATAGCATCACGCTGCCAATCATTCTCTCCTGAACTGTGTGAACCTTCTCTTCCCACAGAAACATATACTGTCTCTGTCTATGACTCGCGCTACAGAAAGAGAACAGAAAAATGCAGATAAAAGAAATCTAATTAAATCCTCCATGCTGTCATTTCAAATAACGTAATACAAACTGGCATTTTGTACTGGTTGTAAACCTTCAGAAGTGCGGTGCGCGTGTGTCCCTATGAAAGTGCACGTGGGTGCATCTGCACACGAGACGCTCCGTTCATGGATCCTGTATATAACAGGCAAGAAATCATATTAAACCGATGCGCACGATTTCTAAACGATTGTTGAACGTTGATTAATTCCTATTGTGGGGAGAATTTGTACCGGTATATTGCAAACGATACAATAAAGGACATTGTGTAATTGTGGGAAAGCATTGGTAAGCAATGAAGATGTTTAAAAGCTTTAACCGGAGCGTAAACTTAAAGCTACACCATCATAGCAATGGCAAGCATCACGTCCACTGCATATTTTCCACAAGCAAGGCAAAAACATTGTTGGGTCGACGTGACTACACTTTCTCAAAGGACACTTTATTTCCACAAGAACTCGGGGTTCTTAAAACCAGAGATATCAAAACCATCCCACCTTAAAAATTTACAAAGAACTCAATCAACCCCTTTACGGTCGACGTCACGCTGCCGTCACGGCATAAGCTGGAGGCAAAACAAAGGGAAAACTGGAGGCCGCCAATAAAAACCAGCAGATTTGTCTACATAAGGAGTTGAAAATATTCTTTTGTTGTGTTGTTTAGTGCCGAAATCGACAGAATACAGTCTCCACTTTGATATGTTAACACAAACCTGCTGCCACTACCAAACAAAAACACAGACAACAGCTGTAGTTAAGTATAAAACGAAGCGGAATGAACAATCGAAAATGTCCACGTTTCACTTCATAACACTTAACGTCTTTTGATGGTGTGGATAATGATTTGGGTATGCGTCTTAAAATATCTCACGTATACCCAAATCAAAAACAAGGTTTTTTTTCACCTACCGTTAAATTTCAAATGCATTGGGTATGCTTGCTCACGTTATCAGTTATACAGCGACCAGTTAACTATCGGCTAGAAACTAAACAAATGAAAATGTTTATCATCTTTTTTTCTTTAGTTGTCACAAGTGCATTCATAGCTAAACCGCCAGTGTTAAAAAAGGTCAATTTAACACTCACAGTGTATATATAAGCTGTAAGAGTTAATTTTATCCTTTTTAACAGTGGCGATTTAGTATAAAGGGAGAGGGAACAGAGAGACGGCTCATGTTTTTCGTCAGGTTTGTGTTCAAGTAAATGCATTTGCTAACTTTTGCCACTGTTAGTACACGCAGGCATCTATAGATGTATACTCTCTCAGTTTAGCTTTACTATACACGCTTCGTTTCTCTGTCTGGTAGGTGTAGATGTCAGGCCATTTAACTGGAGGTAATCCTGTCAGGTCGTCCTTGGATCCATTGAGTGAGCACATTTAAGTCGGCCAGGTTCCTTGCGTTAAAGTTAAATTTTTCAGTGAGTGACAGTACATGTAAAAATTTAATCTGTTTTTCTTCCAGTCATTGTCACAAACCTAGCATTAGTAATGAGGACAGGGGGATTTTTCTGCCTCCACTTCATCTCTGCCCACAAAGACGTATTACAATGTTTACTTACAGTAAAGGCGTCTATATACAATTTGACATCGCTCTCACAGATAAGCAACAAGAACCAAGAAACCAGCTGTACAACGGCCAAAGTGGATGAAGTTGTGCTCACACTTGGCATCAGACAAATAAAATATTCTCCACGCGTAAAAACAATTCATTTGAGATCAAACCAGCTCAGAGGATAAATTCAGTGATGTAATACAATAAATAATGTTGATAAATGGTTTGTTTTGAACACAACTGTTCTTGTTGCTTCAAATAAAATTTAATTGAGCCACAAGGAACGGATGGACCAATTTAACAACATCTTTAGTACTTTTCTGGACCTTCACAACAACTATATCCATGTCTATGAGGAGGTCTGTAAATCTCTCGGATGTCCCTCAATATCTTTATTTGTGTTCCGAAGACGCCAGGAGGTCTTAAAACATGTTGAATGTCATTTGGGTGAGTTAAAAATAACACAATTTTGATTTTGAGGTGAACTTTAAAACAATGAACTTATTCATCTATTAGCATCAAATCTCTCTCTCTCTCTCGGCTGTGAGTTCTCACTGAAGACTCATGCAAGGAGGCAATTAAGGACACAAAAGCCAGACTTCCTTTAGCAGACTCCTCTGAATAACCTTTGGATTGCAAATGCTCATAGTGACCCCGTCACTGACCCCAGAAAATCACAATTACTACCAGATGAGGCGAAGAATATCATACCAGTCATAGCAGGAAAAACCCTTGAGGGAAAGAGAAACCTCAAGGTAAATATATTACATTATGCATGAGTCTGAAAATGTCAACTACGATTTCTAGTGAACAGGCAACCTGACCTGACCTAACCATTAAGATAAAAAGATAAAATACAACAACGGTCAGAGAATGACTAGCTTCACTTTAAATATAAATGTATAGTTTGGTACATATTTGCATATAATACTGACCATAAGAAATGGCCAATTTCTGCAAAACTTACAATAATGGCGCAGCTCTAGTTACAATTGCGAAAAGATCGCGATCTCGATTCAAACACCCACACAGTCTCATTAATAAAGATCAACGATTCTGCTGCGTATATTAAAGCTCAGACTAAAGTCAAAACGCAATTTGTGTTGGTGCTGCGACTGAAACAGAAAGCATTATCATCATTAAGAAACGGCGTTCCTAACAGTCTTTTCAAATACACACTATCGTTATTTCTGTGTCAAATGATCTCAGAAGTACTGGGATTGAAGCAGAGAGTTGCCAACAGGCACGCATGAGACAAGCGAGTTTACAAGCTTTTTTTGTGCGCTTATTTGCACAAATCGAGATGATGTATGTTGTTTTTCATCAAACTGCCCTGCATTCCATGTTTTCAGGTTATTTTAAACCGCTTGTATGTAAATACTGAGTTTATTTTAATCAGTTGTATCATTCTTCTTGAAGAATGATACACTTCTACAAGCAATCTGTAGATGTCAAGCACATTTCTACATTTCTAAAGACCTTTAATTGCAGGTGTCACCTTATGAATTTGTCAATGTGGCTATCGCGATTGTGAAATCGTAAAGGCCAAGATCATGTTTTATGCGCAGCTTGTTCGTAAAGTACAGCTCTATGATATGTGAGAAAACCTGCTTAATCAGCAGCATTTATCAGCCAAATTGCGTCAAAAAAAATATTTTTGATTAATCATGCGGTCCTACTATAAATATTTCATATTTATACAAGTCACTTCAATGCATTAACACTTTTTATAAAGTTTCACTTTTAAATTTGAAGGAAAAAAAAAGTAACCACTATCATTTACATATGGTAATTGTAAACAATTCTGTAATTACTTTTTATTTATCATTCATAATGGTTAAAAGAATTTGATTCTCGATTTATCCAGAATCGTGCAGCTCTAAATGTAAGAATTGTTTGCGTTTATAACATATTGCAAACAAACTAAAACATCCGGCACAATTATCACCCAACACATTTATCATCTTAGTTGGGTTGTATCACCCACTGGTAGAGATGAGAGCTGCTGGGCAACAGCATGTCTAAACTTGTGTGGGAGGAAACGCTTCACAAAAATACATTCCAAGACCTTGGAGAAGGGTCAGAGAACTCGACTGCAATAAATGACCCAATCTAAAGAAATAAATACAAAGTAACGGGTTGTTGTCCTTCAATGAAAGTTCGTCCCTTTGGGGCCAAAGCTGAAAGTTTGATTTATAGACGACATTAAAGATTGCACCATTAACCACTATTTAAATTATCTTTCCACATCAGTAAAAATCCCAGAGCTAAAAAATTGTCTAGAAGCCCCCAAACCGAAAACTGATGCAGTCAAAACAAACTAACGTCACACACCAGATATGTACTATAATGCTTGGCGACCAAGACAAATAAGTAGAAAAGAAGCTACATGAAAAGAGCCAAACATGTTCATGCTTTTTACAGTGGACAGCAATTAGAAAAAGAGCTTTACCAGCTCAAAATATAAAGGATACGGTCTTTTTCACACTCAAAATAAAACCAAGTAAAATGATGGTAAACCTTTTCAAGCAAATTTAGCATATATTCCAATTCAAATGTTTGCACAGAAGAACAACATGATGGTATGGGCTGATAAATCAGAACTGTATTTAGTTACACACCTACAATCTAGAAAAAAAACAAATGATGGTTACATACGAGGACATTACATTATGAAAAACACATCGTAAATGTTTTCCGCGTGTTGAATCCTGTGAACAGTAATGTCTCACTGTCACTGTCCCATATAAAACTGCACGATTATCAACTAAAGATTTCCATGTCTGCATCAATGATATGACATGAACGAGGAAACAATGACGCATTCAAATGCATGAAGCATTAAAACACAGCTGCATTTGTTTAGATTAAACTTGCAGAGCTTCTGCCAACTTGGTTGGTTAAAAAGGGGTTTTAGTAAATGATGGAAAGACTGGTTTGTTATCATTGCTTCAAAAGTAATTCCATGATTACGAACCCCTTACATAGTCTGCCAAATGAATAAATGTAAAATGTAATGCATAGAAATCAAAGTGTGCTTTAATGAAAGTGCAATTACAGAGATATTTTGGGTCACCAAAAGTTCCCATTTAGTTTAGAAAGAGAAAATCTTGAACTACGTTTCACCTCCCAGCATTCACTTTTGATCTTACAAGTCTAAAGATATCAGATCCTGTAAAGTGGTTGCCCTAGCATACAGACGTCAAGCTAAACATTGCAACTTTAACAGTGCATAGGATTTATGAAAGTGTGGTAGAAGAAGTGTTCCATGTTATAACTCAAACGTATGATAAAGTAAACAAGCAAGTGCACTAAAAGGACTGTTAAATGTTGTTTCAGTAACCTCATGTTAAAGACAAATAGTGGAACCACTTAAAAAACAATATAACATGCCCTGCAGCCATCTGGCGAAGTAGTGCCACAAACATCCAACAATACAATACGTATGACAAAACCAAACTATCCGGTTTCCATTTGTTGAACCAATAATCGCTAAGAGGCTAACTTAAAAACAAAGCCAGAGATGATCAAGAAAAACACTATCGACTCTTAAGCAAGGTGATGTCACAGGACTTCATAACTAGTTTACGAGGTGGCTTATTCGTATTAATTCGTCCGTTGCGAATCGTACAAAAATGTACGATAACTAGAAAATAAACAATACTGAAGCTCCACCCTTTACCCTAATGTCACTACCGCAAAGCAAATCGTACCAAAATGTACTAATGATTTCGTACAAATGCAAACGAATTAGCAACTTCGTAAAACAGTTATATTTTTGCCGCAAGATTGTGTTGGTTTATTTGTGAAAGGCAGCACGCAGTCCCATGCGCTAAACTCTAGTAAAACTTACATGCAATTCAGAACCAATTATCTGAACTTAGCATGCACGGGGAATTGAAAGGGGGGACTATGAGGAATGCTGTCCTGTGATGCGTAGGGCCCATTACGGTCTTCACACATCACATACTCCCAGGAGCACAAGGTTAGCATATTTATAAATCAAAATATTGAATAATTGCGGCCGGAGATATTAGGCAGCATACACTGTAAACAGCCCTTCTATAAATACCAAAGTTCAACTTACTGTAACTACCATAACACTAATAAATTAAAAGATCAACAAAGATTTACATCTTTGAAAAATTGTATTCAATAATTTCAAGTCAATTCGTACTGTCCTATTCGTCCTAAAGGCATTATTCGTTTTCTCGTATTGATGACATATACTTACAATATGAAATCAACAGTTTTACTAGAGTAATTGTGGTCATTCTGGTTCAATTTCAGATTGAAAACTGCACATGTAAACAGTACACTGTCCTCAATTGGCCAAAAAACACCCGTCACAGCATGCACAAAGTCTCAAAAATGGCATTGGTAAAAGTTCCTGCAACGCAAATGCATTTTTCGCTTTTGCATGACACACAACATATGATTTCTTGAATTACTGAACAATAACACCTCCATCACCGCAGCCTGAAACGCAAACATCTGCCACTCTGTATGTAAGAGAGTGCAAGAGACACTTGACACACTTCTGTCATTGATGCTGGCGGCCCGTGGTCCCTCAGGAGCACACACAGAGCAGCTGCATCTCACAGAGGCCTTCAGCTCAGTCTCATTCACCAAGACCTCTGAGAATATCCATTACCGTTTCAGCTGCTAGGGAATACAACTCGACTTTCACAAATTATTCTGCATAAAAGCCAAATAACTACATGTTATCGTAAACCAGGCCACACAACAAGAAAATAAAAAACATAACTAATTTTGACAGCTTGCATGATGGGAAATATAATTTATAAATTCCCAGGTAGTAGAGTTTCTTGTAAAGCCATGCGAAGTTATCACTCAAATGTTCAACATCCAAATAATAAAGTGAATACCAAATTTTAATCAATTTAATAATAAAAAGTAATTTTGAAA
Organism: Barbatula barbatula; assembly: GCF_947034865.1. NCBI lineage: Eukaryota > Metazoa > Chordata > Actinopteri > Cypriniformes > Nemacheilidae > Barbatula > Barbatula barbatula. The sequence continues at coordinate 2,676,858 of NC_136779.1, forward strand.
TGCCCTGGTATCCTCAGATTTCTTATGAAGCAATGTGACATGTTTACACATTATATTGGAAATATCTCCACAAATAAAAAAATACAATAAACTTTTAAAATACAACTCTTATAAAGCGAGTCTAAAACAACTCGGACTTCTCAATTATATGCAAACTTAAAGTTTATTACTTGTACAGACTTAAATGCATCCATGTTATTGACAGTGGGGAACACCGGCAGTCATTTCCTCCCTCTGGCGGTCGCTCGGCGCTATCGCAGACGCGCGAGTAAGAAATCCAACAAAATGTCGGTCCCTCCGCGGTCACGTGACTCCTTTTGTTTTTTGCCGCACGACTGGCGTGCGAACAGCTCGACACAACCCGACTTTTACAGCCCAAATAGCCAGAAAACACATCCAACATTACACACCGACCCTTAAATTTGACGCACGCAGCAAAACGGCCCCAAAACACCGTGTGAAACGCTACCCTCTCGGGCGGCCATTTTGTTGCATCCAAACCTGCGCAGACCGACAGAAAACACATTTATATCGCGTGTGCATGGTAAAAACCGTACCGATTCCTCGTCCTTTTCCATGCCGGTGGGCATCTGCGGCACCCCGCGGTTGATGGACGCATACTCGTGCAGGTCGGGCAGATCCTCGCAACGGAAGACGGGCAGCGGTTTGAGCGCGTCCAGCGCCCGCGCCCTGAACGACAGTTTACTCATTTTACTGTATAAATCTATCCGATCCCCTCACAATCACCCATAAAACCGCCACAGATCTCATGGAGGAGGATGGATGGAGGTAAAGGATGAGGAAAAATGTTGGTGAAGTAGAGATCCGGCGAGGAAAAGCGGAGGCGGGTGTGTGTGTTTTTCTCTCTCGCGCGCTTCCTCAGTGCGCCATTCGCAACATGGCGGACATTAAAAACTCTTCAGCGCTCTCGATCACGTCCTTGTTCCCCTCCTCCCTCACACACTCCCGTGCACGCGCGCCGCTGCTTTTCCCGCAAGGCTGTGTGCGCGGGTACGCGCTCGCGGCCACGGCGGTACATGCGCTCACAGATGAATGTACTCTTCGCTCCCACACGCAGACCTGTGCATTATTGCTAGGTTACCACATTAAGTTATAATTGGTTATAATAAATTATGGTATTTGATCAGTGACATTTAAAAAACGGACAAGAAATAAGTACTAAGGGAAAAACGTCTAAATAAATTGCAAAATCGGAGTATTGCTGTCCGGGAAAATGCACAGTAACAATACCACGTATTTGTATTTTATAATTTTCCTCTCAATTGCTGTTTTCTAATTTCCGTACTGCTTATTCTTATGTAGGCTATAATGAAATGATTTGTTGTAGTATGCTTTTTCTGTGAAGCTGCTACGCAACAATGCAAATATGCAAAGTATATAACTGATTTTAATTTAACATCTCATACACTTTATTACTTTTGTGCCCATTATTAAAACTGTAATAGGCTGTCAAACTGTGTTATGAATAAATCCGCTTTAATTTCTTAAGAGATCAATTGTTTCTCCGTTTTCGTTACAACATGGTACAGTCAGAAAGTTAAAATAATACAATCGACGGTATTTTCTTCGTATCTTAAAGATGCAGAATGATTTTGTTGGATGTTAAAATATCATCTAGTTAGAGCACAGCGCTCATTTGGCCTCTTATGTTAGTATACAGCGCCCTCTTCTGGTGAAATCAAGATAAAACACGGTCTTACTATAGTGGCCTACAAGTCTAACGTTTTTCAGCAAAACTGTGAATAACTTTCACTGTACACATTTTTCTTTCAAGAAATGCACTCATGTTTGGCCTTCATCGGTCCTTAAATAGTAAAACAATCTTATGAGAGCAAAACGTTTTCGTCAAATAGTACAAAAACTGTAATTTACCTTTACGGAAAAGCTCATTTGCACAAAACATCACACATTGGATTTAATAAGATTTTAAGTAATTTTAAGCAGCATTCACTATGGAACGACTAGATATTTCAGCGTCGCAGGTATGACTCGCATGTCATAGGTTGATCTCATGGTGTAATGTCAGTCAGACAATCAGAAATAAGTATCATGTCTATTTGTACAATAATATTCTGAAAACAAGTTAAAGCAGGTATTGCCCTATCTACAGATTTTCACCATCTCACTGTAAAAACATGTTTTTTTTTGCTGCTTTTAAGTACAAAAAAATGTGTGTAAATTAACAACTATTTATCACCCACCCTGTTATAAATAAAAAGCTGCTTTGCATATATAGTAACAGGATCACAAAACCAGACAAACGAAGAGGCTGAAATGAAGACAAATGAACAAACACGATAATGCATTGACTCAGACTTCAGAAGAAGAATAAAAGAATTCAATTAATGCCGTTTTTGGCCTGGCCAGGAAGAGTAAGAGATCTGAAAGTATATTTACAGCAGATTAGACAGAGCATAGCGTATTTAAGCTTCATTTTAACTCATTTAAGTTAAAAGTGGTACCGAGTTGATGTCACCATGACCCGGATCAAGATATACCTCTATTAGGGAAAAGTCCCTGCTACTGCATTGTTTAGTTCTTTTTTAAAGTATAAAACCTTCTGCTACAGGTCAGATAGCTATAACTGCAAATAATAGCCTATGTGAAATAATTATTGATGTTAATTATAAATGTGAAAATATCGTTTGAATAAGAAAACCCTGTTTGCACATTCTGACAATATGCATGAGGATTAAACACATGTAACAATCCAGTATACAATGTATCCATGGACGGACAGTGTCAAGCCCCGCCTACCTGATACAGTTACAGTGTCAGCCGAAATGAGATCATGCATCTAGACTAAGAGGTCAACCACATTACACACACTCCAAAGGGGACATGACCATCAAACATGATAACACACTTATGGTTCAGTCACGGCACCAATGTGTCGTCGAGCCCTTTACGCTTTCATACTAAACCTCATAATTATCGGATGACTCGACAGAGAAGGCGGAAAGATCAGATTCATGGCGCCTGAACTATCTAGATTCAGAGTATTTCAGCTTTAATAACCCACGACGGTATTACAAACCGCGATAGATACAAAATATTAATACATATTTCTAAAACAATGTCAGATGAAAATCTGTTATTGTACAACTGTGACAAGGTGCGACGCAATGACGCAAACACTCTTAAAACAAACTAAGGAAGGAAGTGAACGCTCATTCAATCGCGCCTGTAATGAATGTTGATTAAAGAACACACATATATATATATATAAAATATATTAAATACATATATGTCGACTAAACACGACTTTAAATACTGGCAAACCATAAAAAATTCTTTTTGTAAAATAAAACACAAAAAGACCATCAAATATAGATGATAGATGAATACAATGTTATGCTTGAATTCCCTGAAAGAAGTACAAGCTCCATCTGTGTGTTTAAACCCCAGAGGTCCCAAAAGGGGAAAAACTGGCACCAACACAAGAACAACCTTTATTTAAAGTTCACATTTAAAGCAGAATAAAGCTATATTGATACTCAAATAAGATCAACGTTGCGTCATGTGCCGTGTTTAATCTATTATTGAAGCTTCCGTTGTTCGTTTTATAGATTTGTTTGAAAGATCAAGCAGGAAAAAGGCAGAGCGACACAACAGGCCACCGTTACATCTCATTTTGCCCTGCCAGATTACGACCATCTCTTGACCAAACCAGGAACAACATAACACGACATTCGAATCCCATAAACGTCCCAATCCAAATATAAAAAGTTGCCCGTTAAAAGAACCATTCGGGTGGAAAAGTAACTTACCAGTTCAACCACCAGGGCGGATGGTAACAATTCATTTTAAACATGTCAACACCGAATTCACAAAGATTGCCAAATGGTATTGTGGAGTTCGGCGGAAAGCAGACACACACCAGACGCATGTCCAACTCTGAAATCGTCCTTTTTTTGCTGTGAGATCTGGATCTTCACCGGGGCAGAACCGTGGCGGTGGAGTAATCCGACATCGTATACGCGATCATATAATAATCCGTGCGTAAATGTAAACGACGGCGCCATTGCGCGCGGATGCGTTACGCATTCACTTCAATGAAACTAAACTCTGCTCTGCTGGCAAAAAAGTAGCAAGCAGACGTTTGTTTTACGACGAAGTCCAGCTCAATAGAGTCGTAGAAAGATCTGGCTCGTCCCGTAAAGGGTTACTACAGTTTGCGGCGTCATTGGTTGGAGAGAGAAAGCGATCACCTGTGGAGAGCCGCGGGGTTGGTCGAGCTCGGAGAGAAGGCCGGCAAAGAGGTGTGCCCTACATAGGCAAAGTTTAAACACAGACAGGCAGGCAGACAGACATACAGACAGACACATGGCATACTTCCCACAGATAATCCTCTACTATATGAATATGAAATCGGATGGGAATATTGTAAATGTAAAATAATGATAAAAACGTTGACCAAGAAACATGTTTTGTGTTGTATAATGTATAAAGAGATAGGAAGAGATCTGTAATATACAGTATATGTTCATTGAGACTCCACTACAGTAGCCTATAAAGATGTAGCTGTGTCTGATTCTCATGCATACAGTAAGAGCTTGTTTCTATGTTATGAAGCAACTCTCCCCGAGAACACTACCTCCCTTCCAAACACCCAGTTTTCTCTCTGTGCATCCATGGGTTAGATCACTGCCTGTCTTTTCATTCTCTCTGTGTCGAAGGAGGTGGTTCCACCGCAACATGATAAAGAAAAACGAATTCTCATATGCTCACCAAGGTCCAATGACAAGCGACACATCCCTCAGAACCTGACCATTGATTTCATTTTATGCCACTGTATATATAAATATGAAAATGTTATTGCAGAAAGAAAATATCTGCATCAATAGAAAAGAGGCTTGGTTTTGATGTTTTAGTTTCAACATGACTTCTGCTACTGTGTTTTGCAGTCACGAACATCAGTGATATAGAAATTTCAGATCACATGACTGCAAGAAACGTGTCTCCATACGCCACCTAGTGGTCAAGGCTATGAATAGTTCTGTCACCCTTTACTCGTTCTTGCGTCATTGCCACCTCATGTTTGATAAGTGAAAAATATTCACAAAGATCAAGTCCATTTTTTAGAGAAGGACTTATTGTTTTTAATGTGTGCATATCTGATATAACTGCACACCCATACACACAACCTTAAAGCTAAACATGAATTAAACACAAAACTCAAACTTGGAGTTCTTTTTATGAAGGGGTGTTTAACTGTGCTGCGCAGGGTGCAAGAATAAGGCATGGACACTAGAAGACGCTGTTTACAGAGTTAAAATAAAGTAGGCTGATTGAACCAGCACGCCATGATTCCTCTTTACAGTGCAGTCTGGCAAAGGGCAAACACAATCCTCATAAACCCATACAGAGCCACAGAGTCTTGCCCCTTTGCAACATAATAGCATGACATCACTTAGTGTTTGGATACTAGCAAAACATTTTAATATTGAGAAAATCGCCTTTGAAGTTGTTAATCCGAAGCACTGTAGCAGGCCATCCACGCACAAAAATAAAGTTTTTAGATATTTTGGGTTGAAAATTTACAAAAAATCTTCATGGAAAAGGATCTTTACTTAATATCCTAATGATTTTTGGCATAAAAGAAAAATCTATAATTTTGACCCACACAATGTATTTTTGGCTTTTACTAAAAATGTTCCCGTGCATACTTAAGACTGGTTTTGTGATCCAGGGTCACATATGTGTTCTTGTACAGAGTGTAACAATGAAAATTGTATAAACTTGACTTCACTTGAAATAAAAAAAACATTTGACAGATCATTTTAAAGCCGATGAGTGTTAGAAAAGAGCAATATTTTCATTTTATTCTACATACACAGTCTTTATCACATCTTTTTATTGGACTCATATTTGTGGAAGACAGATGAAGCTGCATTGTGTTAAAACTGGCAAGATCCCAGTCCCAAACTCAATTGCCTTGGGACAAACATCTCAACCCACTTCAAAGCTGTGGTGAAAATCTTCCCTCTTTGAAGTGCGGCTGTCTGTGATATCAGAGACCTCAAGGCAGTGTTCACCTTAAGAGTTTCACATCTTATTGAATACTGAGAAATTTCAGTCTATGGTTTCAATGGTCTTCATCGCTTTTAGCACATGCACCCCAGTAAATGAGGGGTGAGATCTGTTTGGTTACTGACATTCTTCCAAATATCTTCCCTTGTGTTCAGCAAAGAAATGCATACAGGTTTGGAACAATCTGTGCGTGAGTAAATGATGACAAATTTAACATTTTGGGGTGAACTGTCCCTTTAAAGTCACCATGAAACGGAAGTTGCGATTGACTTCTTTTCCGTATATCGTGATGTTTATCCGAGTGAAACGGCTTAGAAAAAACATTGAGGGTGGGGCTTTATTTTGCCCTTCCCTTTTTGATTGGTGTGTTGTAAATTGGGCCTGGAGGGGAGGGTTAAAATGCCCGGCCATTGGACAGTCAGTATAGTTCTACATCATTTTGGTTGCTGACGTCATGTGGTGAAGAGTTGTCGTAGGAGCTTAATGTTTTTGATTGAAGATTACAAGTGCAAATGAATAAAAAAAGAATGGTTTGCACGGATAAATCATTTAGAATAATCACTAAAACGCTTAGACATTTCCTGTTTGATAACATGGTGACTTTAAGGCATTTAACACCACTGTGTGTTTGCAGGCAAATGCATAATTCTCCAGTAGAGGGAGATCTTTTCCTGTTTCTCTTTTCCACCTTTGACATGTACAACACAAGACAAAGAGAAATACTGAAGCACAACTTGCTTGTAACAGAGACTCTCTGCAGGCTGAAAACTGTATAAGCATCAATGAGGTATAACGACCACTTATCATGTTGTGTGTATGTTAAGTGAATGGTATTTTTAAAACGTTTATATCAGTTGTCTGCGATTTCCAGTAAAAATAAGTTTGTTAATTTAAGAAATCAAAATTATGGTACAAAAATACGAGATGATTTCTTACCAAAACTCATAGAAATGCAAAAACCTTGTTTCTAAACACTTTAAAATGAATACTAAAGATCGTTAAGCATGTCAACGAAATGAATAAATAGTAAGAGAAATCACTGCAAGACATTTTTAAAGGCTGTGGCCAAATGAAAAATCACTTAATCTAACATTTTTATCCACATTTATGTGCACACCACATTCTTAATGTTTGAAAAACTGCAATAGATTTATTTGTATTTTAAAATTGGCATGATGAAAATCCTTGACACATAGATATTAGTAAATCCATCAACAAAAGAAATACACGGGGTCACACAACTGTGATATACATCAATAATAAAACTTGATTTAAGCATGTTATACTGCAATGAGCCTCATACATTTTAACCAGGTCTTTAAATGTCCAAATAATTTTTTTATCACTCCAATCAAAGTTATACGATCAATCAATGTACAGTATACGGCCTATCATCCAAAAAAACCAAACATCTGACAGGTGATCAGACCCTCCTGGCCATTGGCATTTGGTTTGGCATGCAACTCTTTAGAGGTGTAATATTTTAAAATAGACTTTAATAATTTCATAGCCATCTGATTAATGAAGGATGTGAAAGAGCAGACCAGAGGTGCTGATCTGCGATTCTTTTATAGTGCAGAGTATAAAACACACCGCTGTGCACATCTCTAATGATAAATATCCTGAGGTTCTTTTTAAAACTAAACTGAAAAAGTATCCACGTATCAAAGTCCCTTTAAGGAAAGTCACCTTACTCTGCGGTCATGTTTGGAGTAGCTCTGGGCAGCTATTTTAGTCATAATGTTTTCTCCAACAGTTCTTGGTATCGAGACGGATATGTTTAAAATCACTTACTAAGATCACAATGATCCAACATATTTCTGAACAAATATTAAACCTGACATCAACTGTGTACCATACATCAGATTGCGCAGAGAACCTTTTATATGTTTTTTCCAGATGGATTTACTGAAATCTAATGTAAAAATATATCACTGCAACATTTTTAGCCTCTTAGATCAGACGTCTGCTAGCTTTGGAGAAATACATTTGACATGCATCAAAGTAAAGAATCAAGTACATCAAAGCATCAGCTTGTGACCTTCAAGCTGCTCTGTGAATTGTGGCCAAGCCCTAACCGTGGAGAAGATCCCAGCCGTGACCCGGGTCTCCCCGCCAAGCGTGAGACAGGAGTCGAGCCCGAGCTGGGACATCGAGAGGAAGCATGTGACGCCCGACGCTGGAGATTTCGAGATATGGAGCGATGCAGGTTCATATTAGACGAACACGCTGCCATGCTGACCAGCCAAGGATGTTTCAGAGCTTCTTCAGCAGTCATTCGGTCCTCAGGGTCATAGGTCAAAAGGCGATCGATGAAGCTTTTGGCCAGTGTCGATACAGAGTTCCATGGCTGAGAGAGAACAATTGTGTTAATATTCAAGTGGTCAGGATTGGATAGGTAATCCAGTTGAAGTGCATTGTTTTCATTTGTTACAAAAAATGGCTTTAATTTAAAGGAGAGTAAAGAAACATTTACAGCAAGAAAGTTAGGAATTGTTTGTTTTTTTAAAGTTAAACAATAATAGATATACTGTTCAAAATAAAAACCAAAGGCATCATGACATTTTATGGTTGCCAGACCAGCATCAGCCCATCCAGTCCACACTCGTGGTACAGCAGACCACTTCACATTCATTACTGCTTTACATTCAGTCTGTGTTTAAGCCATGACTGATCCCAGGAACAACAGCAAACCTCCAGCTGTAAATGTCAGCGAGTACAAAGCCCAAGAATCTGCCTGAATAAAGGGCCATCACTAACCTGAACTACAAACACTTCCGCATCTCCACCGCATTAGATATCAAACATGGCATTTTCGCCTCGCCGCCGTCCGTGTGAGAGGACATTAGTCAATAAATGTCAATGGTTTTCAATGGGTTTGCGACTCGTCGCTAATTTCAAGTGAACGTCTCCGGTATAAGATAAGCGTTCAAATGGTTATTTAATTGTGTAGCAGGTGGAAAAAAGGAATGAAGGAAAAAGCAAGTTTCTTTTAAGGTCCAACTAGAACCAGTTCTTTAAACAAAAAACGAACACACAAATGAACCTGTAATGTCCAATTTCTAAATCACACAAACACACTTTAGTATAGAAATGTATTAAAAATAGGCTTTTAAAATTGTCATCTTGAAGTCCTGGATATTTATTCCTATAGTTAAAAGGAACTTTTGACAAAACATTAGATGTGTTCTTATGAGACCCAATCAATGAGCAAGACTTGGGCCTCTCTCACACACACACACACACACACACACACACACACACACACGCATGCACGCACAATAACACACGACTATTAATCAGCCACGTAATTTGACAATTGCAAGATGCTTGCTGACGAAAAGAATTTCAAGGAGCAGGTTTCGTTCAAACACTAAAAAAGAAAAAGTAAATGTCTGACTTCACTACATTTTTTTTAAATCCAGTATTATTGCACGATCCTGAAAAACCGATTTAATGGGGGAAAAGAGAGAAGAATTTGACATCAATAAAACAGCAGGAGCTGAAAGTCTTACTCTAGTTTTCACAGTTCGGTCTATCATTCTGTCCAGTGGAGTGATTGTGTATTCATGTGCTTAAATTCATATCTGTGCAGAAACGTGGGCTCGTGCGTGCGTGCAGGCAAGTGTGTTTAACCTGTAAGTGAGGGCTGACTGCTTTATAATTACACATCATAGCATAGCGTTTACATTCACAGCAAGAAACGGAATATAATCAGACTTTAATAAAACAAAAAGAAAAAAAAAGGTTTTTTGCTGTTGAGTGAAAGTGATTTCTATAAACGGTAAAGAAATGGAATGGAACTCTCATCTCCCGAAAAACTATTTCAAGAGGTGGGTAATTCATATGAATTTGTACAAAGTGGGGCGTATAGAAACGTACAATTATTAGATGAAAGCCATAATGAAGGACCACCAACCTAAATGCAACTAATGCGAAAGCAGATCGTACAAAAATGTGTATACAGGATTGTACGAATTCATATGAATTATCCATCCAATAGTTACACATTCATATGAAATTGTGTTGGGTTTACCTAGCACTTCCAAAACTAACAAAAATAAATGTACATTTGACCTAATATGCATATATCTTCAATTAAAATACAGATATAGAATGACAAATAGTCATTGGACAAATAAAATGTGTCAGCTAAAATTTTGAAATAAAAGCCTAACAATGAAGCTATTTTATATTATACATTTCTGAAAATATTATCGTCTTCTTATTATTATAAATATCAGTAAATATTATTGTCTTGTAAATTGTTGCTATACATAGTACACATGGTACTTATGGTATATTTGTCAACTAACCAAATGAAGGGTGCTTCTCCAGTTTCAGCTCTTTTCATAGATGTTCGATAGGATTCAGATCAAGACTCATAGAAGGCCACTTCAGAATAGTCCAATGTTTTGTTCTTTTCCATTCTTGGGTGATTTTAGCAGTGTGTTTTGGGTCATTATCCTATTGAAGGACCCATGACCCATGACCCGTGACTGAGCTTTCAGACGTTTTGCTCCAGAATGCCTTGATAGTCTTGAGATTTCATTGTGCCCTGCACAGATTCAAGGCACCCTGTGCCAGATGCCCCGAAACATAACTGAGCCTCCTCCATGTTTCACTGTAGGTATGGTGTTCACTTCTTTGAAAGCTTGATTTTTTTCGTCTGTGAACATAAACCCGATGTGACTTGCAAAAAAGCTCCAGTTTTGACTCATCTGGCCATTCTGCCAGAAGGATTGTGGCTTGTCATTATGAATTGTAGCGAATTCCAGTCTAGCTTTTCTTTAAAAAGTGGAGTCCTCCTGGGTCTTCCATGGAGCCCACTTTTGCTCAAAAGCAACGGATGATGCGATCAGAAACTGAAGTACCTTCACCTTGGAGTTCAGCTTGTATCTGTTTGGCATGTGTCCTTGGTTCCTTTTCTATCATTCACACTATCCTTCTGTTCAATCTGGGTTCGATTTTCCTCTTGCGGCCGCGGCCAGGGAGGTTGGGGGCCAACTCCATGGACCCTTAAACTTCTGAATATCTGCAACTGTCGTCACAGGAACGTTGAGCTGCTCGGAGATGGTCTTGTAGCCTTTACCTTTACCATGCTTGTCTACTATTTTCTTTCTGAGCTCCTCAGACAACTCCATCCTTTGCTTTCTCTGGTCCATGTTCAGTGTGGGGCACACAATGATACCAAACAGCACACTACTTTTCTCAGTTTAAATAGGCTGAATGACTGATAACAAGATTGGATACATGTGTATTACTAATTAAAGAAACTAATTAGATGGAAATATCACTATAATCCAATTATGTATCTTTTCTAAGGGGTACCAACAAATGTGTCCAGGCCATTTAAGAATATCTTTGTAGTATAAGCAATAATTTATCTCTTTCCACAGCTTCTTTGCTTTATTCTATGACATACCATACCAGGTAAACATGGATAGCTTTTAATTTCATCACTCTCCAGGAGGAATGAAGCATTATTTCAATGAGCTGTAAGGGTACCAACAAATTTGAGCACGTCTGTACAGTTTGTACGGTATAAAAATCATAATGTCTAAGGACTGTCCCCACGGAGATAATAAACCAGATGTGTGTGTATTTATATAATAACCCAGTTATAACATTCCAACTCTGTAATTTCACACCCCTAATGGCTAGATGTGATCAAATACGTGTGAGAGTTTGTGTGTGTTTGCAGTTTAAAGGTGATAAAAGCCCCGTGGTGAAGCTCCCCATCCCCTCTGATTACAACCTGCCATCGCACACACTCACGCACCCTTGAAAGGAAGGCACGCTTACGTGCTGTGGGTGGGCAACACATCAGTCAGGTTGCTGGTGGCTGTTTACACAGGTGACCAGATTTAACCTTCCCACACACACGCGTTTGCCCTTTGATTTACACTTGAATGTTGAAGGCGGAATGTTAAAGCTGGGTTACTTTAGGTGTCTCAGAACAGATGATCATGCACTTCTAACTGTCAAGCACTCCCTAGTGTGCAAGTGCACCCTGAAATGCAAATGTACCCCTATCATGGAAACACTTGCTTCAACATGTAAACTAATGGTGTCACTATATATTAGCATCAAGTACTGTGATATTAAATCAATGGTTATTGTAGATATTGTAGCAATTAGCATGTGATTCAAATCTTGCCTTAAGTGTTTTATGAAATATTGCAGCGTTTATTGTAAATAGTTTATCACTGTGGGTCATTTTCTTATTGAAAAATTTGTGCTCTCATAAGTGTCATAAATTTGAAAATGTACTTCCTTCCTGTATTGACTATCCATCTTAAATGATGTATGTTAAGCGGTTTGGGCGGAGCATCTGTCAACTCCTCCCCTTCAACTCTCAGCATGCTGCCAGTTCCATTTCAAAATGCAACGGCTGCCTTTATACATCCAATCAAATCGCAAAGAAAGACGAAAGCCACGCCTTATATTATTCTCATTCGAAATTCTATTTCACTCAGAAATGTGTCAAAGTACGGAAGCAAAAACGATCGCAACTTCCAGTTCACGGGGACTTTAAGAGAGTTACATCGATTACAAACTCTTTTTCTATCCCTACCTTCATTCATATTGTGACTCATTTTTTTCATTCTTTTGATCGTGTAGCAAAAATCTGATATTTTGACAGCCATCAATGTAAATATGGTGCCCAAGCAGAAAAACAGAACAATCGACAAATGTGAAAAAGCCTTTCCATATACATGCACAGGGCGAAAAGTTTACGCGTCATTTACGCATTTGGCAAACGCTTTAATCCAAAGCACAGTTATGTTACTGTACACTGCAGTGCACTCCTTGGGAATTGAACCCATGACCTTGATGTGACTAGCAACAGATAACAGAAAAGCTATAAAGTGATATATGTAGTCATATAATTTGAGACTCTCCTCTCAACAAAATCCAATCTCAAGTGGTCACAAGAGGCGCATTTAAAACGTAATGTCAATATTAAGCGTAAACTGTCATCTGTCCGCTTGCGGTCGCATCAGCCAAGATGAATGTTTATAGGTGTAAATGTAAACGGCCCCTTGTTATACTTTCTCTCTCGCCATGATAAAAAAGAGGTAGAAGAAAAGGTATTCTAATACTCACACTGCCATGGAAACTGTAGTTGCCCCTGAGGATAGCCCTGAGGAGGCGTGGTCGACTGTTCTGATCGAAGGGCAGGGAGCCGCTCAGCAGGACATAAGTTATGACACCCAGCGCCCACAAATCTACAGCGCTGTTATACGATCTTCCGGCCACCATCTCAGGGGCCAAATACTCTGGTGTGCCACAAAGTGTCCTAAGAGCCCAGTCTTTAGTTTTACTAGTATGAGAGTCCGCGCCGTGGGTTGCAAGACATGGGTCATCTTCATTCTGAAGTAATAGACTCATCTTTTTAAGTTCAGAGTTTGGTCTTAGTTCCTTAGCTTTGTCTGTTCTTAGATTAAAATGATCAGTCATCTGATCATCTGAAATATCGTTCTCTGCGGTGCCGCTGTCCTTTGCTCTTCTAGCAGTTGCAGAACTGCAAAAAACATTAGACACACTTGCTGCACTCTGGTTGTCCCAGCAGGCAAGTCCGAAATCGGTGATGATCAACCGAGAGTCCTGACCCGGGTGGTAGTAAAGCAGGTTCTCTGGTTTAAGGTCCCTGTGAATGACACCCAGGGCGTGGAGATAGCACAGCCCATTGGCCACCATCATCAAGGCCTTGGTGGCGTCCCGCTCTCTAAAGGTCCCTCGGGCGACCACGCGTTCCAGGAGCTCTCCTCCAGTGGCCAGCTCGAGAATGAGATAGACCCGATGAGCCGTTTCGAACACCTCGGCCAAGTGGATGACATTAGCGTGGTTGACCCGACGTAGGACCCCGAGCTCTGCCAGGCAAGTGTCGCGACCCTCACGACCTCTGACCTCGAGAAGCTTGATGGCAAAGGGCTGGCGTGTGCGTCTGTGCTCGGCGCGAACCACACGGCTGAAGCTGCCTCTACCGATCAGAGCTTTGATGTCATACCTAAAAGAACAGAACAGCATGCAAGTAGATATTAAAACACAGGCAAATGAAAGTGCCTGCTATGTTTCAGACTATTGTGCTGCGGTAATGGGTCGCATCAAATTAAATGACATCACATTATGTCATCACAAATTAAATTTCATTATTACTTTTAATTTGAGCGCAGCTTAAATAATATTACACTGAGAGACTCATAAATGTAAAGCTTTTGATTACAGCAGACATCTGTAATTGACACGTCATGTTTGATAAATTAATTCTGCCATTTAATCCAATAATAAATAACCTTTAAAGCAATCAAAACTTTTTAATGAAGACTGTGGAGCAGAATAGGCCTACTTTACGCTGCTCTGTAGTGGTATAGATGCCTAAGTACAGTTTACATCGATTTGTTTAGGTTATTTTAAGTTAAAAATGTATTATTTTATAAATACTCTGTTTGTGTCCAAAGTCACAGTTTACATCTGTTTTTTTAAATGCTTTATAACAAAATAAACAACCTTGTAAAAAATTATATTTTGGGTAACTTTATTTGGGATTTTGGACACAAACAGAGTATTTATAAAATATATATATATGTAGTTTATTTGAAGTTAAAACTTTATTATTTTATAAATACTCTGTTTGTGTCCAAAGTCCCAAATAAAATAAAGAAACAATTGTGTTGGATGATATGCTCAATAAAGTTACCCAAAACAGTATCTTTTACAAGGTTGTTTATTTTACTATAAAGCATTTGGCAAAAGTGCATGGCAACATTTATGTAGCAAAAGTATGCTAATATTTGATATAACACTTGAATAAAAAGCAGAAATCTGAACATTAGAACAGACGAACTATCTGTAGTTTTCGTCAAAAACCGTTCCTTTAAATTTTAAAGTTTCCTATGTGTATTTACCGTTATATTAACTTGTAAATAAATAAGAAATATTTTTGCACACTGTGTAGTATGCTACACACACCTCGAATAGTAGCCTACGAGTAGTACGGAGTTCGCTATTTCAATCGGAACAAAGCTGAAGTCGGTACCTCGCAATGACACGCGGGTCAAACTTCGCTCGAAATTTGGCGTTTGGGTCTTTCGTCCTCTTTTCCAAATGAACGGATTCTTTCATTTCTTCAGTCGGTCGTTCCTTGGATGCTCGCCGATCTCTTCTCCAACTCCACAGACAGGCTCGGGTTTTGCCTTTAAACTGCTCGTGTTTCCTGCACGCGGAAGATCTCAGAGGACAGAAATACCCAGTCTTGGAGGACTCGGGTAACACTTTACCAGAACAGTTTCCCATGATTGACACATTCAAGCGTGGAAATATTGCGGACAGGTGGTATCGGGTGCTGTGATAAACTTTCACAAACCTGCAGACAGACAGGAAAGATCGATCGAGCTTGTTTGAATGACACGTGAGCACAGCAGATATTTTGCGCACCTGTAACCGCGAAGCAGGTGTGCGACATCTCGCACCTGTGTGATGAGGGTTTGATGTGGATGCTGTTGTAGATGTGTTCTAGCTTTCCATTATTGCCCTGTCAGGTAAAACAATTGACAGCTTGATGAAATGTCGTCTTGTACTTCCCCCATATACAATCTTCCCTGTTTCTGACCCTACGTTTACCTTAGTACCCCAGTTTAACTAGCCATATATTTGTAAATACATAACCATAGTTTATTTATATGTATATTGGCCTAGTTTATGTATAGGCCTATTGTGCATGATATTTGTAGTACATGTAGGCCTATTCTACAAATGATATTTGCTATAGTTCGAGTTGAGGAAAACCATGGTTATTTTAATAAGGTTAACCCATACTTCACAATTAAAGTCGAACTCTAAAGAATCATATGAAGTATTTATATTTATAGGCTAGCCTAGTTATTTATATTTTCAAACATAGATTTTTGGTATTTTGAGTAAGAGTCTTTGGACTAATACTGGTAGAGATATATTTTTTATTAATATTTAGATTGTAAAAAACATCTGGTGAAATTACAGTATTACTGGCAGCAGTTTGCTTTATCTTTGAAGAAACTTTTAACAAAAAATTAGATAAATGTAAATCTACAGTAAGTTACTGGCAACTAGCTGCATCACTACAGCAAAACTGTTTAAAAGTGTATAAAAATAATATAAATGAGTATGTATTATTATTATATAATTAATATTAGTGTATGTTATTAGAAGACATTATTTGAACCACGTATAGAAGTTTCAATGGAGCAGACAAACGAGAAATATCACAATATGATGGTGTTGAAAATAAGGTGAAGGTGCCAAAAACAATTTTTTTTATAAAACATAAAGCATTAAAGAATCTCATATCATGTGAACAAGTCATTATAACGGATACAAAAAAGGTATTTGAAATGTAGACAAAATGATGAGAAATTGAGATGGAACATTCTCTTCATTTTCTGGAGTTTCTATTTGTAGCAAATGTGGATATGCCGGCGTAATCTGTCATACAGAACAAAGACTTTCATTATTTTCTTAAGAAAGTAAATGAAGCCGAATACAAAGAGCTCATTTAAAAGAATCTTTCCGGGCTATCAGACCAGTGTTCAGTCTCAGGAATAATACTCCATTACAATAAATAATATTGTCCGACGATTGAATGTATTCAATATTATAACATCCTTAGTAATAGTATGTGAGATGGCCATAGAATTTCAAGGCTTTTAAATATTTAGTCTTGATGTGGAAGATTTTGGCGTTCACTTCTGAACACCCCCACTAGAGTGCACTATTGAGTTTTACATGTTTTTTTTTTATGTTGATTGAAATAAATGGATGATGAGTGTAATTAACATGTTTCGACTGCAGTGATCATCCATCGTAATCCTCAAATAATCCAGCCTAACCCGTTGCCTAATCTAAAACCTTAATTGCCATGGAAACCACACAATACCAAGGAGCCTAGCGATTATAGGTAGATTTATACTCGCGTGATGTGTTTTGTGTGTTTTGGTTATGATATCACTTCACAGGCACTTCACTTGTCGTCACACACGACAAACTGAATAATCAGAGTGATTTATAATCGTCGAGATGGAGAGGAAAACTTGAATTAGTTAGCTTTGAAGAACTATTAGAAGAACTATTATTGATAAACAGGAACTAAACGGGGGCGTCCCGTTCTGTAAATTGCATCTCATAAGAGGACATAAACTGCTAGTGGCTGATGCAAAATCAATACAAGTGGTCAAATGGTCTTGAAAATGATCGATCAAGCTAAATGAGTACCTCTGCACTGATATGCTCAGACGGAAACTAAACTTTAATGACACACGCACGCACGCACGCAAGCACACAGGTTTCCTATTGATGAAGTGAATTTAAATCACAGTTCAGATGGCGTTCTCTAGAGATGGCTAAAGCTCTGCTCTATTGAACCTCTGTCCGATTATTACACACTGTCCCGCCATTGCAGACAAATCACATTAAGTGTGTGTGGGTGACACCATCATTAAACTTTACATTCTTTCAGTGCAACTACACAAACCTTTATCACATTTTCTGCCTGCAGTACTTCTGTACACAAGTAGAAACGTAATGTCATGGAACATGTTCTCTCTCTGTTACTACTAACAGCCCTAGTTTAATTAAAATCCGAGCCTTACATAAATTCAGTCAGTGGTGTGTTTAATGCTATTGCTCACACGAAATTGTGTTGGAATTGAAATTCATGTTATTATACTAAAACCAAATGCTGTATTTTGTAAGTTGTGGAACTTGAAAAGTATAATGGTTTTCGGCTTTTTTGATTCTTGAAACACTAAATGTCACTCTAAAATATGCTGGGTTATTTGGGTCAAAATGGAACGAATTTAACCGTAGCATTGTAATGTAACCTGTGATGGGTTGGTTTAATCTATTTTCAGGTCTAATACGAACCTTTATTGGGTTCATTTAACCCAACGGCTGGGGGTTCATCCCATTTAGTCGCAATGCTGAGTTGAACATTTTGAATAATAAAAATAGTCTTGGTAAACAACATGTCCCGGTTTCATAGACGAGGCTTAAAGTTAGTTCTAGACTAAAATGAACTGAAAATAACTTGCCCTGAAATATCTTAAAATATATATCAGTGCCATTGTTTTGTCACATGATGCACACCAGTAATGTTTTTTCTAAGGTATGTGTTTTATAAGGTAAAAAGTGACTTGAATTTTCCAATTTAATGAAGTCATAGTCCTCGCTTAAGCCAAATCTTGTCTGTGAAATGGTTCCATAAAGTCTTGAATTTAAGTCTTTCTCACAAAAGCGGTCACAATTCAACACCCTTATTCATCGTCTGGTGTCGTGAAGCGCCATTTGAAGCTGCGATGAAACCGAAATTTGGACCTTAACCAACAGCCCCCCGTCTAAGTTCATTATATGGATAAGAACCTGGAAAGCTGTCCTCAAAAGCCTCAATTTGTTTTCGACAGAAAAAATAAACACATGGTGGTACCTTTGTCGGAAGGGGTCAGTATGACATGTAGGTAAGTGAATTATCATGAAATGTTAATTTTATAGTGATCTAAGGACTACGACAAAAATCTAAATGAGCATCACATGAACAAAGCCTGACTTTATTTAAAAAAAACATATTGGCTCGGTGCACTCATTGATACGCAGCTATTCATCTGTTTTCCTTTAATGAACCCTTCAGACTATGATGTGATCCGAGCTGCACATTATAGAGGCCTGTAATTGAGAAATTGATTGTAACGGCAATACTTCATTAGTAAACAAAAGAGACTTACACCTTTCACAGGTCTTCGAGAGCTGGTCAAGATCGATCTCTTGGCACTTTTCTGTCCACCCACTTCTCTGTTTTTACCTTTATTTGCCTAGATTTACTAAGCAACGGAGTGCTTTCTTCTAGCCGCCTGCTGAGCTGATTCTGTAATAAGCAGCAGCAACGCAACCCTGCGGCATAGAAACTAAACTAATCAGAGTGTGGCTGTGCTTCTGTCAGCTTCAAGAGAAAATCCTCCGTCACCAACGTTTCTCCCGGGAACCCTGATGAATTCTCTCATTTCCCCACGCACTCCGTCGGAAGAGGATGTGCGGGGCAGGCCTGGGTCGGAAAGGGTCAGAACACAAATAGCCTGTGACGGCTTGATTGAGCAAATCATGAACATCGCACCAGTCGCTAAAACTTGATTAAAGTGACTGATCGCTCTGCCTGTTTCTCCGTCTTGATGAAGCCAAGTAGATGCGCCGCTCTCCGAGGCACAATTAATGGACGTGCTTGCTAATTGGTTTTTGCCGGTGTTGGCCCCGGGCGGTCCGGCGGGAGAGTGGAGGCGACATGATGAGTTGTATTCAGTAGATAACCAGAAAGGGAAATCCATGGGTTTCTGGATCCTGCTGTACACAGCAGAGGTTCTGTTTAACGGCACAGATTGTTCGTTGGACATCAGAAACACATGTTGATGTAGAGTACGTGTTTATCATCGGTGAGCCTGTTTAAAACAGTCTGATTTGTATTTTTTGCGTAGTTGCGTGATGCTTTAGGAATTGGAAACTGTAAGGAAAAACAACCAAGGTGATGGACATTTAAATACATTATTGCAAAACGTATTGTAGTCAAGCCTATTATATAAATAAAGTCAATGTATACTCTTATTAAAAATCAACAGATTTCAGTAATTTTGAAAGCTTTTTCATGCAGCAGATTATAATGCGGTCATGCGATGTTTATGATGTGTTTCTTTAGGTCATGCCTGTCCTAGACTGGCAGGTGTTCGAAAATAATTGGGTGGTCACATTTGTGTTTGCACACCGAATGCAGGGCTTGAAGCCCATTTATGTTTTTAAATTCATGTTTCTTTTTAAGGACCAGCCTCTTAAAGCCTGCACTGCCGCAGACCCGTTATTTCACTCCAAGTCTCTCCACCAATGAGCACCTTCGTTACCAGTAACATTATGGACTTCTGAGCACGGAATTACATTTTTTTCTTTTTGATCTGTCCGTGTTGGTGTCTGTCTAATTTGGCTCCTATCATGTGTTGGATGAATTTGCTCTGAAATAGCGCAGATTTCAATCGGACTCAGGGTCTTTGATATCAACGGTAAAAGATAAGAAAATATTTTTATTCTTAAAAGGACAGAACCCCCTGTCATTTATTCCCACTCATGTTGTTCTGGAACGCAGATGAAGACATTTAAAGAAATGGTTTTGAGTTCGGTTTATCAATGAGGTCCAATGTTGTTTGGTTACCAACATTCTTCAAAATATCTTTTGTGTTCTTCAGAAGAAAAAGCTCATACAGGTTTGGAATGGCAGGAGGGTTATTTACGATGAAGGATTTTTTTGGGGGTGACCCCATTTTAAGTCGCCACCCACTAGCTGAGAACCACAGCTGTGTGGGTCTCTCCGTGTTTTTTTTTAGGAAAGGACATGAGTCATGAAGGCAAGGAGGTGATCATTCAGAAGAAACATTTGACATCTTAGGATGGTCTCTTGGTGTGTCTTGGTAACAGCGAAGATAAAGCATTTAAAAATCGCTAGCTTAGGCCACAACATATTGCTGTCATACATCTCGGTGATAAAGTGGAGCGGTTCAAAGGGGTTAAAATCAGTTTTTGTTGAGACGAACAAGTGCTCTTTTTTAAAGCAGTTCATCCAGCATCCTTGGCAAGTCATGACAGATTAAAACCATGACGTTTGAACCACAACACCACTTAAAAAGACATTCCAGTATTATTTTGAGTACTGTATTTCTTTCACATTGACAGTTTACTCAAAAGGCTCAAATTTGTCTGAAGGGAAGCGCTCAATTAAAGACAAGAGATGCTTCTTAGTGGTCGAGCTTTCAGAAATCTAATAACCGTTCTGTACATCCATCAAGCCGCCGGGCAAACTTATTTAAGCGCAGACCCTATTCAGCCAGAGCACAAAGTCTCATGCATAAAAAAGAAGCTAATTTAATTTGAATACGAGGTTGTCAAATTACTTCAATAATGCTGCAACCATGAATTTCCTTCACATGAATGGATCCACCAAATGGATTACGCTGTCTAATTTCTGAGGAGCTTTTCAAGGCGAAAGATTTCTGTCACTTTGATGTGCTTAAACTCTTCTTTTTCTGTCTTAAGTGCACTGGTTGCCACTTAGCTCGAAACTAGATTAAATGTTTAATCATCAAACATTAGCGCCTTGTTTAACAAACTTGTTGAGAGACGTCTATTTCAATATTGTGGAAAGGAAACTGTTGCGATAGACGAACAGCCGAAGAACAGAAATATAAAATGAATTAGCAATCATGCGACTTTTAGTGAAGGTTTAATAAAGAAAAAACGATACACACACTGCTGTATATTGGAATGACATATTACCTAGACACTGTGAAAGTTGATATCTGAGGAGAGTGCATCTTATCGCAAGAGCACAGCCCCTCTACTCTCCTCATATTTATCTACATCTTCTCTTTCACAGACGTCTCATATTTATTTACACACTTTAACAGGATGGAAAGATATGGGTGCTTGCTGAAGTACTTCATTTACGCTGTTATGGTCACAGTGCATGAACGTTCTTGCTCACATTTATTTCCCCTAGTAAACGCCATAACGAGCAGACAAACCCGTCTGAGTCTGTAGGTGACCTTTACTACACCGTCTTCAATATGAAATTCATTTTTCCTAAAGCTTTTTACCAGAACTTGTATTGTATACATGAGTATATAGTAGGGCTGTCATTAATCGTATTTAGAATAAAAGTTTGTGTTTACATATTATGTATGCTTACTGGGCATATAAATTTTGTATGTATAAACATACACATACATGCTGTTATGAACTGTGTGGAGAGAAGAACCCAATTGCAGGCAGACTCGGGGGTGAAGGAGATAACAATAAATTTAATACACAATAAACACAAAACAAAGACCCACGATGGAGTAAAACCAAGACTAGACAAATAATAGGGACAACCAGGACATGGACTAACTAAACTAGAAAAATAACACACTAAGGACAAGACTAGACTGACTCACCAAACTACAATGAACAAGAACAAGAACAAGATATTTGGCATTAACTAGCCACAGCATATACGCACAAGGTACAAACTATAGGGTACAGTATACAATGAACGAGCACAGGACTATAGACAAGAGGAGGCTTTAAAGGGGAACAAACACAGGATAATGACTAAGGGGCAGGTGCAGGTAATGAACACTAATGGGAAGGCTAACGAGGAAACGAGAGGGCGGGAACAAAGACACGGACCAGAGAGAGAGAAAAGAAAGCCAACATCTCTCTCTCTCACATAAAACACAGGACTTTGTCATGAATCTGCCTCAAGACCAAGAATAGACATGACATGAAGGCAGATTCATGACAGAAGCCCCCCCCTTAATGAACACCTCCAGGTGTTCATCAAGGGGTAGACTAACGAGACAAGGCAGACTGGGAACACGACAAGACAAGGCAAAACATACTAAACAAAATCAAGGGCAGACAAGCATAAATTACAAAGGGGTTGGGGTGACATAATAAAAATAATAAACAAGGGAGGGGGGGAGGGGGAACAACAAAGTTCATGGGGGGAACACATGAGTCCATGGGGGGAAGTCCAAAGGGAGTGGGACAAGGGGGGACAGTCCTAGTTCCCGGGGGCGCTCGTGAGCGTGGAGTCCCTGGGGACTTGATGGGAGAAGACCTCGGGAGAACTGTTCTTGTTCCCGGCATAAAGGCCGGCTGAGCCACCGGCTGGAAGGCCGGCTGAGCCACCGGCTGGAAGGCCGGCTGAGCCACCGGCTGGAAGGCCGGCTGAGCCACCGGCTGGAAGGCCGGCTGAGCCACCGGCTGGAGGGCAGGACTTGGCGCCGGCTGGAAGGCCGGCAGGGCAGGACTTGGTGCAGGACTTGGCGCCGGCTGGAAGGCCGGCAGGGCAGGACTTGGTGCAGGACTTGGCGCCGGCTGGAAGGCCGGCAGGGCAGGACTTGGTGCAGGACTTGGCGCCGGCTGGAAGGCCGGCAGGGCAGGACTGGGTGCAGGACTTGGCGCCGGCTGGAAGGCCGGCAGGGCAGGACTGGGTGCAGGACTTGGCGCCGGCTGGAAGGCCGGCAGGGCAGGACTGGGTGCAGGACTTGGCGCCGGCTGGAAGGCCGGCAGGGCAGGACTGGGTGCAGGACTTGGCGCCGGCTGGAAGGCCGGCAGGGCAGGACTGGGTGCAGGACTTGGCGCCGGCTGGAAGGCCGGCAGGGCAGGACTGGGTGCAGGACTTGGCGCCGGCTGGAAGGCCGGCAGGGCAGGACTGGACGCCTGGGCAGGACTTGGCACTGGAGTGGACGCCTGGGCAGGACTTGGCACTGGAGTGGACGCCTGGGCAGGACTTGGCACTGGAGTGGACGCCTGGGCAGGACTTGGCACTGGAGTGGACGCCTGGGCAGGACTTGGCACTGGAGTGGACGCCTGGGCAGGACTTGGCACTGGAGTGGACGCCTGGGCAGGACTTGGCACTGGAGTGGACGCCTGGGCAGGACTTGGCACTGGAGTGGACGCCTGGGCAGGACTTGGCACTGGAGTGGACGCCTGGGCAGGACTTGGCACTGGAGTGGACGCCTGGGCAGGACTTGGCACTGGAGTGGATGCAGGCGGGACCACCGGACTTGACGGGACCACCGGACTTGACGGGACCACCGGACTTGACGGGACCACCGGACTTGACGGGACCACCGGACTTGACGGGACCACCGGACTTGACGGGACCACCGGACTTGACGGGACCACCGGACTTGACGGGACCACCGGACTTGACGGGACCACCGGACTTGACGGGACCACCGGACTTGGGACCACCGGACTTGGGACCACCGGACTTGGGACCACCGGACTTGGGACCACCGGACTTGACGGGACATCAGGAGGCCCGCTGGACGGGGCCCTCCTGCCCGTATGACGCCCCCCCAAAAAATATTTGGGCTGAGTCCCGGTGTTCTCCTCCGGCTGGAAGTTCGGGCTGGAGATTACACCCCTCCTCGGCTTCTTCTTCTTCTTCGACCGGCTCACGGTGGGTGTAGCTGGTTGCGGAGAAGCGGTGGGGAGCATGACTAGCTCCGTGCTGGAAGAGTCGAAGGGTGCAGAGGGTGAGGAGAGGCCCACGGCCCCGATTCTCAGGGAACGACTCTCTGGGATCGGAGGCAGGGGAGAGTGCGAAGCTGAGGGGCAGCTGGAGGCAAGACTGCTGACCAGTTGCTGAAAGGACCCCCGGATCAGCCTCTCCCGTTCCTCCAACGGTGGAGGCTTAACGAGGCCTGCCAGGAAGTAGGCATTCATGAGCGTCTCTGGCAGAAAACCCCGTCTTGCCACAGACGCTCGAGCATACTCACTCAGGGACCTATCTCCCTGAGGCTGGAAAGGACCATCGCCCCGCTGAATTAAGTCAGCAGTCGACTGCCACCAATGCTGGTGGTCCTGGCTGGCAGAGGACTGCTCACGGTCCCTGGCTGCCTGCTGGGTTCTCTGTGGCTCGTTCATTCTGTTATGAACTGTGTGGAGAGAAGAACCCAATTGCAGGCAGACTCGGGGGTGAAGGAGATAACAATAAATTTAATACACAATAAACACAAAACAAAGACCCACGATGGAGTAAAACCAAGACTAGACAAATAATAGGGACAACCAGGACATGGACTAACTAAACTAGAAAAATAACACACTAAGGACAAGACTAGACTGACTCACCAAACTACAATGAACAAGAACAAGAACAAGATATTTGGCATTAACTAGCCACAGCATATACGCACAAGGTACAAACTATAGGGTACAGTATACAATGAACGAGCACAGGACTATAGACAAGAGGAGGCTTTAAAGGGGAACAAACACAGGATAATGACTAAGGGGCAGGTGCAGGTAATGAACACTAATGGGAAGGCTAACGAGGAAACGAGAGGGCGGGAACAAAGACACGGACCAGAGAGAGAGAAAAGAAAGCCAACATCTCTCTCTCTCACATAAAACACAGGACTTTGTCATGAATCTGCCTCAAGACCAAGAATAGACATGACATGAAGGCAGATTCATGACACATGCATATATTAAAGACAATTATAAACATAATTTAAATGATTGGTACATATAAATAAATAAATGAAAATATTTCTTATATATATATATATATATATATATATATATATATATATATATATATATATATATGCGCACAGTACACAGACATATAGTAAACAAACCTTTATTGTGGATGTGATTAATTGTTTGACAGCCCTAGTAAATAGTTGTATATACTGTAGACCACTTTGCATGATGTAAACACTAGTACAGAAGCATTTTCAGATTTATTTTTTAAATGTTATTATTATTTTTGTATCTTACATTTATAGTTAACTAATACAAATATTTGCTTAACATTTTTGCTTAACATTGGTTAAGTGTTTGTGTAGTGTTACATAAACGGAAAAGTTTTTCTAAACACATACAGCTAAACAAACATTTGTATTTAGTCCTTTTTTGTACATAAACATACCAGTATATAAACCAGTATTTTCATTCTTGGAACAAGGCTGAAGGGATTTGCTCCCATTCAGACATTAGAGCATCCGTGAGGTCAAGCATTGATGTTGGCACATGGGATCTGTCTCACAACAATTCAACCCAAAGGTGTTCACTTTAAGTTTAGGTTTGTGCAGGCCAGTAAAGATCTTTCATACCAGACCTCGTAAAGAATTCCAAATTGCGCATACCAATCTACCGTGGTACTGCCACAGTACTTGACTTTTCTTCATATTTCAGGCATATTGATTTGATATGGTGCATGCAGTTTCCCATAGACTCTGTACTCGTATTAGGTCTATTCTCCCAATGTTTAATTTAGCCAAAGCCTTCTTCATGCCAAACATTTCTAAAGCTGTGCTATACGAGAAAATGAATAAAGAATGTGTTGTGGTATGCAAGGAATCTCTCCCCATACAAAGATAGTCCTCTTTAAACCCTTTGAGCATCAGCTAAAACACAGCGAAACCACTCTCTTATGAAAGCCACAAGATAAATGTAGTGACCTGTTGTTAAGATGAAGTTTTCTAGGTCAGGAAAGTGATGTGTTTTTTTTCAGCTAGCTTCTGATGAAGAATAAGCGAGGAAAAAGCTTGTATAGCTTTCTTTTCAGCTCAGTTTTAAATCCAAATTCTAGTGGATGTGACTTTCATCGTGCATCCTTTCCTCTGTTGTTTGCAAGGTCTATTTTTGTGTGCAACACGAGCTGTCCATGGTGCTGAAATTCAGCAGGCAAGCCAAGCGTTGTCCATGGTGCTGAATTTTTGCAGCTTTGAGGTCAATGTTGCGGATTCTATCCTTTAAAGCGTCGGTGTGGAATGCTATTAAATGGCATTGTTCTAGGAATGTTCATATTGACCGTCTAATCGTTAACCGATATTAACATTTGGACCGATCAATACTATCAGTTAAATGATTTAAAAGGTAAATAATATGAATTAAACAAAAATTATAATAATATATATAACATTATAATAAATTATATATAAATAATATATAACATTATTATAAATTATATAATAATGTTTTAAAATTTTCGGAAAAATTATAATTAGTTACATTTATTTAGCGCTTTTCTATGCACTGAAAGCGCTTCACATTGAAGGGAGGAATCTCCTCAACCACCACCAATGTGCAGCATCCACCTGGATGATGCGACGGCAGCCATATTGCGGCAGAACGCACCAGCTTACTGGTGGAGAGGAGACAGAGTTACCATTGGTACATATGGGGATGATTAGGAAGCCATGATGTATAGAGGCGAAAGGGCGAAATTTTGCCAGGAGATTTTTAATGACCACAGAGAGTCAGGACCTCGGTTTAACATCTCATTCGAAGGCCGGTGCTTTTTGAAAATATAGTGTCCACGTCCCTATTCAGGGCATTAGGACCCACACAGACCACAGGGTGAGCACCCCCTGCTAGCCTCACTAACACCTCTTCCAGCAGCAACCTAGTTTTCCCTGCAGGTCTCACATCCAGGTACTGACCAGGCTTAGCCCTGCTTAGCTCCAGTGGGCAACCAGTCTTGGGCTACAGGGTGATATGGCGGCTGAACGGTGAAAGAAAATTATACTATGCATGTGCTAACTCACGGAGCATGCAGACAAGTACGAAAAGGTGTAAATGCCCTCCGCAACGTCATCGAGACAGACTAAAATCAGATCACGCAAACCACTTGATGAAACTGGACAAGTGTCACTTGTCACTGGCAGCCTTGCTCAAGCTCAAGTCTTTGTTTAAAATGCAGACGCATGACAATCGGGCTCAGGGTCTTCCCGGCGTGTCTACACAACAGTGAAATGAAGTTCCGAAAAGCAAAGCTAATAGGAGAGTTATTGCAAGGGAATTTCGGTTCTAGTAGTCAATTTATCCTTTACCTTATCTTATCTCATGGATGCGAAGCATTGGCAGCCTCCCGTGCGCTTCGGAAAGGAGGAGAAAACAGCGCGACCCGTGGTTTCCCTGCTTTCTTTTAGATGTGACATAAAAATACGAATGTGAAATATGAACAAATAAAAATAATGTTTGTATTTTCCACAGGTATAGCAGATCTGATTTTTATCTTCTCAGGTAAGACACATTTATGTGTCCAAGTGCCCTTTTTGGAAAGCAATGAACCCCGCTTCCCGGGGCGTTATCTCTGCATTCCCGGCACACCTGTGCCATCTGAAAGGGTGTTTTCTGCTGAACTGCCTAACTGTCCACAGGCTCCAGACTGTCCCCACAACACGTAAACATGTTACTTTATTAAATATAAATTACAAGCTTTGGATTGAGGTAGGCCTGATATTTTATAATTAATGAAAGACTTTTTGGCGAAAATAAACTTTGCCGGTTCTTTCGTTTTGTTAATTATTGAAGTTATTTTAGTGCAGTTTATTTTATGCTTTGGATTTATATTATTTAAGTTTTTCTCCATTGTCCAAAATGCTGCAGGTTTGTGAAAATTTGATAATATGTGAATGCAGGTGCTGTTGTTGATCTATTCGTTATGCTGCTGTTTGCATGTTAAAATAAATCTGTGGATTTTGAAGGCTGCGTCCGTACACAGCATGTACACAAAATGAGACACAGCATGTATTTTTATTTAATACCGTTTAATATTAAAATCTTATCAGTTAACGGTTAATGTTCGGATAACAAGCGTCGGTTCTCGGTTAGGTAAATTAACTGAAATGAGCATTCCTACATTGTTCATTTTTTAAACAGTCACCACACAGTTTCTAGGAGGATTCAATGACAACTAACCAAGAAAATGTAAATATTTTTAATGCATACATAATAGCCGACAAGTTGTTATTGTGTTGGTGTAATTAGGAAGAAGGCTAAGTAAGTTTGGAAGGCAGAATAAGTTGTTGTGATTGATTGCATATGATGTAATACAATTAAGAGAAATTAAGGATTTGCATTTTAATGAGATTATTATCATCAGTTAGAAAGATTCATTAGTCTTTATTAGTTTGGTATCAGTGCAGACAAGTGCAGCCAGCAGAGCATGAGAAATGTAATGACATGGAAAACCCTTCAATGTAGCAATGACACACACATACACAGAAACGCGCATTTGGCCCAAAAGGCACAGAGATATGCTGCGTTTGGATGTAGGGTGTCTATGTGAGCAGCAGAAACTAACAAGACCTTTAAAAAGAACTGTCATAACCTTAGATCATATCACACATACACACCATCATCATATCACATCGTTTCGTGTCATCTTGTCTTTTCTTGGCAGACATGGCAATGATGGCTGGCAGACGGGTCAGAGTTGTCATGACGACAGACTATCATGATCTGGTGACTCAGATATAAGTATGTGAGTGTGTGTGTGGATAGTGAGCGAACGCTTCTGACACCTGCTTACATAGACAAAATAATGTTCAGCCAACTAGAACAATTCACAGACTTACATACAAGCTGACAAAATCACACAAACCTTGCATTACAAGTTTGTTTTGATACAACATTCGATCATTTCATTACTTTCAATTTAAGGTGAACTGTCCCTTTAAAGTTTGAGCTCAGACCTTACAAAGGTAGTGAAATGTATAGTTCGAAGCATTTTACTATTTGCAAAGATTTCATTTTAAAAATCCTTTATATCAAATTTTAACCACAACCTATAACCCCCCCTTTCAAGCCACACAGCACTTGAGGCCTTGAGTGTATTTACTTGATAACCATTACATGAATTTACGATATGCCTCCAATTATTCTTAACATGACACTGAATTGACAGATCATTTTAAATGACACCCTTTTTATCTAAATTAGCATTTTGTTGTTTGCATCAGTGAATATTGTCGGTTAAAACACTAAAAAGTTGTCAATTATTAAATGTTATTAGTCATTTACAGTGTGTCTTGTGTTGTACAGCACTCTTTCGACTTTTAAACTGAAGCGTCTTCTGCTGAACAGCTTTGTAACAAGTAATTCCCGCCTCCTTTCATTTGATTGGCCACCTAACTTATTTTAATATTGCAATGTTGCGTTTAGTCAGTAATTGCACAAATGTTGACACACAACAAAGAAAGCATGGTGGGGACAGGTTTCATGACAAATCGAGTCCCCTCTCGAAATCAACAGCCCTACGTGAGAAAATGGATGTGTCTTGAAAATATCACAAAAAAAGCTGTAATCTCATGTGTTCGTGGGGGCCCCCTAGTGCCGGTGAGCCCCTAAGCAGCCGCTTATTCACTCGCTTGTATGGAGGGCCGGCTCTGCACACACAGTTTACTCAATTAGGATTAATCACAGGTAGTCATTTGGTGCCTGAACAGGGTTAATTAATGAAGTCAAAGAGACGCCCCCATTTTCCACATTGATTATCATCAATTAATTTACTGTACACACAAGAGATAACACAACTGCAGGTCATTTATCCCTTCAGGAATGAAAAAAGATTAACCTTTAAGAAGTTGTGTTGGTTAAGATACGTGTTGTGTTGTTTATGGTTTTGAGCTTCAAAAAGGCACCCTTTTGCATCTAATCAGGGTTCTTTGGTCATTGGTGACCCAGCCGCTGAAAGCCCAGCTAAAGTTTTTTTTTATGATTTGATTTAAAGGGATGCTCCACCCAAACTGATGTCATTATTTACTCACACTTAAGTTGTAAATCCCTTAATTATAGTGCCATGTCAATTCTATGGCGTAAGTGTCTATTTTGGCTCAGATTTGTAGACATCTCCATGTTTACAAAGATTTTCTTGTTAAAAAGGTATTAAAGAAAAAATAATCAAGTCATTTGACACCTAATTGTGTTCCATATTTGACCTCATCCATCTTTCTGTTCGATGTCTCCATGTATCTTTTCAGGCTGTGTTTTGTAGGATATGGATGATGACCATGATTAACACACAGTCGTTTCTTTATTGGTATGCGTTGACGGCTCACACTTGGCTGCGCACCAGAAAACGTGATTTCTAATCCATCTGACATCTAGCGGCTCAGCTGCCAAGCTGGCGCATCACTCAGCGCCCACGCTGTTTGCATCGTCTGCATCACAAGCATTTAATAGTGAGCTGTTCCTTCACCTCCGCCTCATTGATCATGAGACAAACCCTCAAGAGCGCAGCATATTAGCGCCTGCGGTGGGCATATCATGTTAAAAGTTTGCTCTTGCGCATTTGTCAGGTAGTGTACGAGTCATGTACAGGTATGCATTTGTTCAGACTTGCACTATGGGGGTATTTACGCTCGGTCACCATGATCGATTGGATTGATTTCTGCACATTTACATACACGGAAATAAGGATGTAGTTCAGTTTCGCAGGTTTTGTTTATAGATCTTAACGGTTGACTGAAGTACAAAATGAAAATACTGTATGGATCTACTAATCTACTTTGCAACGATTGCTGTTTAATGAAAATAAGAGTGTCTTGAGAAAAAATGTCATTAGTATTAAGATAAACAGAATATGAAATAGAAAGATGCACAGGTTTTTGTGCTCCCTTCCACCCCCACACTTTTGACTCCAGTCTGAAATAATCTATGCAGAGCAGCATCTCTGAACTCTCTGATTTCAGGAGGAAGGTGGAGGACGTGTCCGACATAACTTACCCCGCCATAGAGACGGAGCGAGGGTGGGGAGAACACAGAGCGTGATAAATAAGGAGCAGAAGAATGGCGTGTTGTCCTCCTGCTTTGCTCTGAAATGTGTCATTATAATGGTCACAAGCATCGTTTTGACAAAGCACTCATTCGCTCCAGAACATCTCGGGCAGGAATCTTGCTTGCCAGATTTGACCAAGGCTTAGTTAAGAAAAGAAAACGCAATGGATTTGATTGGTTCTTTGTTCCAGTTTTAGAATTGTTACATACCATGTCCCTACTTCACAGGCAAAACATATCAATATTTGCCGAAGTTCAGCTTTTGTGTTCTGTTTCTAATAGCAGATGGCTAGGAAGGAGTGAACATCGATAAAGTCAGCCTTCATCTGATCTGAATTAGAGTTTGTGTCACTCAGCCTGTTTAAATGATTTGGGGTTTGCAGTTTGATGACTTCTGTGAGTTTACCAGTAGATTCATTCAGTGATCATACACATTTTGAGCATTCAGAGCCAACAATCGGAGTGTTAACACTTTGGTTCTTTGCACTTTAGAGACACCTTTCCCAAATAATTGACCAAAAAAGAATCTGGTAATCTGGGCTGAATTTCTGAGATATATTTCACAGACAGTTTTTAATGGAACAAAACATTAGTACAAAAATACAAATAAATAGGACACAAGTATTGTATATTTGTCAACTACCTAAATGTAGTCTTGCATGCACCTAAATATATTTACACCCATCAAAGTAAAAAATGTAAGTAAAAAACTAAACATTCTTTCAGACTTTTTAGGTCTGTTTTATTAAAGCTCTCTCTAGTTCAGCAATTCTGCATGTAAATGTAAAAATATATAATGTAATGTGTTGATTTCTGATATAATAATCAATAAAAAGTACTCGTAAATCAATCACTTATTAAATATTAAATATTATTATAAATTAAATATTAAATCAATACCAGAATGCCTTGGAAAATTACACAGGAGGCTCACGATTGAATTTTTGAAATACATATAAACATGATTAAAGCCAGGCTATATGTGACGGGTTTACCGAAGAAAGCATAATCATAAGACTTGTTTGCTTATATACTGTTCAGTCTAAATTAGTTACATTTTGTCCAATGAGAATGAAACGATTAAATCTTAACCTAAACTAGAAGAACATAAAATGCGGTCTGACATTCAAAATGATATTACAAAAGTGACTTATCAGTTATCAAAATACACTTTTCTTATATTTTAGGAGGCGGTGGAGGGCTGAATTGCATGTGCACAGCTCTAAAACCACTATAGTGAGTGTTTTGTATATCGAATTATTACTGTAGTTACATTTATTGAACATTATTACATTTATTTCCACTTTGCCCCTCACCTCTCTATTTATATGTAAAATTGGTCTCTGTGTTACATGGGCCAAATTTATACATTGAGTGCACTAAAGTGTATCTTTCCCTGAAGACTAAGCGCGGATTTCACATTTCTTGAGTACACGTATAAAATAATGCATGTCGTTTTCTTTTCCGTCTTACCTGCACTTTGGGTCTAATCTTATATTTCCTTCGATCATCAACACACAGTCACACACTTGCTTTCTATAACATCAATGATGGCAATTTCCAGCTCAAACATAGCATTCATTTCCCCAGGCGTAGCGCAGAATTAGTACAGAAATCCGTCTTCGGGGTCATTCAGAGAAAAACATTAGGAAGATCTTTTCTGTTTGCTTTTATCTCCCTGCTGATCGGTAGCCCTTCAAAGCAGCGCACAGCACGACTCGGATCTCGGAGCCCAGCAGGAAATGGTTAATGTTATATAAAGACGACAATCTTTGACATTTTGATGCAGGGTTTTCTGCGATCCAGCCACTTTTGGGGTCATGTGTAATAATCGTGCTTCCGTGAACGTATCAGGTCGCAGCTCTTTTTGGAAACTATCTGTTTAAAAAAGGTTACCATCCTCGTTTGCCGGTGCGTTCCATTGTAATGTCAGTAACAACAGATAATGAAGTTCATTTCATGACTTTTAAGTCATCCAAAAATGTCTGTCTGCAGTCTAAAAAGAATTGGGGTTATTTCAACCCATCATTAGGTTAAAAATGGACAAACCCAACCGTTGGGTTGTAAATAATCCATTGCTGGGTTGTTTCAACCTAAAATACTATGTTGTATTAACCCATTGTCTGGTCAAATATAACCATTTTCTGGTTGAATATAACCTAGATTGGTTCAAATAGCACAGCATTTCTTGTAGCGTAGTGAAGGAAGACTGCCAATAGAGAAACAGAAACGCCAGAAAGAAACCATTATTACTTTACATTATAATGTATTAAAGCTGGCCAGATATGCTTATTTCACTGTTAATATGATATGATATAGTGAATTTTTCTCAGACATGCTAAAGGCTCTATAGTATATTATGAGAGATTAAAAACCTCATATCGCCATCCTCGTCAAATAACTTAAATCATTCAACATCCAGATTTAGCATATTCCTGCACACAGAGAAATACTGCATAATGTTTGATAGAGAAAACAGGGCTGCAGATTTACAGGAATGAATATGTAATTGTGATGTATTTAACACAGACCTAATGGCGTGATCATATATCGCATTAATAAGCTTTGACACACTGCTGTCTACAGTAAAAACAACTGTGCATTAAAATCTTATGAGGCTTTTTGCTTATGTAAACAAACTATGTATAATACAGCACAGTATTTGTGGGTTTGTTTTAGTGCCAGTGAGGTGCCTTTGTCAGCTGCATTTTAAGGCGTTTTAGTATGAAAGCTGTAACAGAAGGGTACACAGATAATTTCTGTAGTTCGTTTTGTAACATGCGTACTGTACAATGCCATAATGCACTGCGACAATCTCAGTACAGAAATGCGTCCAATCTGGTGCACAAGGAATTAAGTGCTGATTGTAATTCACGCAAAACTGAAAAAAATCCATTGAGGTTAGTTTATTGAATTATTTTAACTAACCAACCGGATCTCACAACAATTCGTTACTATTTTAACATCAGTAGCACAAAAGCAAATCGACCTAAAATGTACAAATAAGATTGTGCTTATTCATACGAATTATGGGTAAATACGGTTAACTTAGGGTTATGACGGCCGATCAAAATGAAACAAAACGCGTAGACGTAACGTTCAGGTTCAACTGCCGTGCTGTGCAGACGAGCGGCATATGAGATCTGCCCGTTCAGCTCAGTCACTAACTCTTCTTTCGGTTGCCTGTCACTCCTTTTTGTTGCAGTCTGAAGTAAATGGATACACGTACACACTGCAGATAAATTTGGTTTACCAGAGTGATTCTTGAGTCATTCTACTATCGAATTAACCCCCGAAAAATGCAGATACTGACAACAACAGTATTTAATAAAACTAGATATGCAGTCTGTACGGAATCAAACTCGATAACTGTGTTCATGAAGAGATGTGTTTTTGTAGTGAAAGAAGTCTTTGCTTTCGCAGATTTGACACGAAACATTTAGCCGCTCTCACAAGCCATTCGCTAAAGTGACCGTGTTGCCAGATATTCATAGAAAAAATACAGCAAACAAAGACACGCCCAAAATAAAACTTAAAAATACAAATAAACCTAACGTGTTAAGCTTTATAAAGACCAAACAACAAACAATAAATAAACATCACGACACTGGAAAAGAGCGCTCTTCAACAATACACAGTGCGTCTGTCAGAGATACTTTAGTTTAATGGATGGAATCAAACGAGAAAAATAACAGATACCAAACGGTTTATATTCTTACAGCTGCGAGATGCTGGAACATTGCAATGGTTACTAGTGTGTCAATCATCACAAACGCAGACACAACTTTCAGGGCATTCACTCCCGCATTAATGGGGTTGTCACTCCAGAAAGTTTGCAGTTTGTATGTGATTATTTTTATTCTGTTGTTTTTCATAATTGTTAGGAAAGCTATGTGATACCCTAAGCTGTTCCTATGGCTGCTATCATTTATGTTTACTTTCTAAAAAAGAGATATGTTGTTTGCACGTTGTCAATTTATGACCTTTTCATCTTCTAATTTCAGTTAGGATGCCCCCTTAGAAGACACCTGGCTTTGCAACAGAGCTTATGAAGAAGGCTTAAGGAGTTCATCTGACAATACAACAAGCACTATGCCATTATTGGAAATGTTGAAAAGATTGAGGATTTCTTTCATATTCATAATTCAGGTCTATTTAGTCCAAGTTCTTTATGCAACGATAACATCACAGTTCCGCAGAGCGCCACATGAAAATAGGCCCGAAGAAAAGAAGTCAGAAATAA
This sequence comes from Barbatula barbatula, assembly GCF_947034865.1. Classification (NCBI taxonomy): domain Eukaryota; kingdom Metazoa; phylum Chordata; class Actinopteri; order Cypriniformes; family Nemacheilidae; genus Barbatula; species Barbatula barbatula. The sequence goes on from NC_136779.1 coordinate 2,712,289, forward strand.
GGTGAGAAGAGCTTCAACTGTTCACCTGCGAGTTATTATAGAAAGTTAGAGCTCATTTTGGATTTCAATCAGCTTTATTCCTATAAGAGTGAACGTGCACACACTCAGAATAGAAAGTAAACAGAGAAGGAGGAGAAACGATCAGTCACTTTTAAGCATAGCTTTGGTGTCGAACCTAATGAAGAAAAATGCATCGCCGATTTCGCGGCCCCTTTGTAGACAGTTTGCATGTTAATTGCGATGTGTAACAGCACAGCTAGTTTAGGGTCTTAGTGCTGATGACGAGTCGTCCATGTGTGGAAATCAAAGGTCTCTGCTCAGTGACGTTCATCTCTGCATTAGCACCTGCTGGGCCATACGAGCAAAGATAAACCTTTAACCAGACCCATGGATCTTCATTACCGCACGCCAGTTACCGCTGAAATGACTGCCAAATGTCTCTGTTAGCCAGATGCTACGTTTAGAGACACCGTGGGAATACGTTTAGGTCAATTTCGTCAACGCGCATGAGCAGGGCCGCTTGAGGACAATGAAAAATGTGTCTGTCGATGTAGTCATGAACGAGTTTCACGGGGTTGTTGGGTCATACGTTTAGATAGTAAACAATTATACTAGATAAAGCTAAATAAAAACATTTTTCCATACAATGGAAGTCAATGGGGGCCAAATGTTGTTTTATAACCAATGTTCTTAGAAATATCTAAAAGTCAGGTTTGGAATAACATGAGGCCGAATAAATGATGAAAGGATCTTTTTATTTTTGTGTGAACTTTTCCTTGAAGGGTCTCTGTGTATTTTATGTGTCAACTAAAACCTGGTGTTGAAGACACTTAAATGAAGATTAAAACCCAACATGCATATAGATGCGTTCACATTTTCTTTAGTGATGTCTGAGATTTTTGTACCATATGGTAAGCGTACGACGCAAATGCGCAGATCTCATATTTACAATTGCGGCGTTTGATTTTCATTAGTCAGAGCAACGTAGACGTGTCGGGTGCCAGCTGCGAATTAAGATACATTCGGTTTTTGACAGATAAATGCGATTACGGTCTATTTGTCATGTCTTATGAAATCAGTCGTGGATTTCAGATGCCATTTATTCTTAGATGTTTCACTTTAAAGAAACCCCCCCGGTAACTGCCAGAACCCTTTCCTCCAAAAACAGGTGCATGTTTACTTTTTTACATGTTTACTCTTTGCAGTTTAAGCCTGACATTGATTAAAGGTTATTGAAGCAAAGACGTAAGGTCATTGATATTTACAAATGAACGTTTCTAGGGTCGACCATAAAAGACAAATCTTTCACGTGATTTCACTTTTTTTTCTTTGGTCTAAGGTAGATCCGCATTCTGTCACTCATGAAGTGCGAGATAGCAAAGTAAACTCGATTCTCCCATGCATCTGTCACTCACCTGTCTGTCATCCTCCAGACCTTCCCTTCCCGCGCTGTCAGACAGCAGCTGGGGGTCCATCCGAGACGATGGCTTATTTAGATGGCATCTGTTGGATACAAAATGAAAACGCTAACTTAATGCATCTAATCACCCAACCAAATGCTGTTCTAGTTCGGAAATCTTTATCATTGGCTTGAAATTGCAAAATTGTGTAGTTTGATGATTTTCTCAAGCAGCTTCTTGAGGTTGAAGCAGCTTCTTGAAGTTCACATCTATCCTGGACTCTTATTGGCGGATTTAGTTTTTTTATGAGTAAGTCCAAGTCATCAAAAACGTGTTTTAAATATATATGGTAATATGTACTGTATATGTAGGTACAATTCGATTTTTGTCAACGTAGCTAATTTTACAGCAACCGGAAGATGCAAACGTTTTTATTTTGGTATGCTGACGCATTTACCAGTGACACGGAATGAGAAAAACTACTTGGCATTGCTTGGATTTTCACTGCAATTCAATTGGATGTATTAAAACAGCCGATTTAAGTGATCTCAAACATTTGACTAGCTGTACACATCTTGCTGCTATAAAACTATATACATATACTGTACACCTGTGGAAACAATAGAGAGCATTCCACGTTTTTAAAATGTATTGTGGATGTATTCTGGTCATTCCAGTTCAAAATCAGGAGAAATAAAGTCATCCAACATCAATGTGAAAGACTGACAGCATGAGAAGACATAAAAATCCAAGTTAAAACATGAACTTGTTTTCTTTGCAGTATTTCAGGTCTGAAAAAATACAGATTCTCTTTTCTGTTGTATTGACCTGTTTCTCCAGTTGACAAAATTTTTCTTTGAGAATTTGGAGAAATATTGTTAGTAGTTTACAGAATGAAACAAAAAATGATAATTTTAACCAAACACATACCTACAAACAGTAAATTCAGAAAAACTGAAACTGATTTTTTAATTTGTCGCTTTTTTTCCGTGACTGAACATTTCTATCAGCTGTTTTGCAGACTTTCTGAAAATAATCACTGTACTTACAGAATTTCTAACAGATTCACAGTTTACCAAAATCACACAAACTGTGGCAGGTAAAGAGAGCAAATATAGGCTTTACTTTTGGCAGAACTTATTGTTTTTTTCAATTCCAAAGGGAAAGTGAAGGAAGACTATACAGTATGTTCTTCTGAAGTATTTACTACACTTTCCAGTTACATAGCACTTACATCCAAACAAATGAAAATTTGATTGTTCCACAACAATGATCTCAGAATGATAAATTTAATGCACGTGTAACGTAATTTCGATGTTATTTTCAGGTATTTGGAGCAGAAGATAAACTATTGGCACTGTGAAAATCAACCAGAACAACCAACCAAGTATTGAAAAGCCCCACAGATGGATAGAAAAACGCAGAAAAGACACGGTTGGGCGTCCATGAAAGTATTGATTTTATAGGTCGTCTTGTAGAGAGATGAAAACGAGTTCTTTATTTCAGACAGGCTTGTGTGGTTGTCATTAAACCAGCCTGGTTCTGTCTTCTTCATACAGTACGAGCGGTCACACCTCACCTGCCAGCGTCTGCATCCCGGTGCGTATCTTTTCCTGGAACACACACTCAGCGCTTTTCTCGTGACATATTACACACAAACACAAAACAATCACCCGGCTACCATGTATTTGTGTCAACGTGAAGTAAACAAATCTGTGCCGAGGTGTTTACACCAACTAAATCTACTCTTTCAGATACTCCGAACAGGCAAGAGAGACTAATTACACCGAGATTTACATGCCGAGAGGGCGTTAGCGCTCGTTTTTGCCCACGCTAGCATTTTCATGGCACCTTATGAAGATATTTATCAAACATGGATATGCACACAGTGCCGGCCCGTCCAACAGGCCATTCAGGCGATTGCCTTAGGCCCAATGACAAACAAAGGGCCTCCTAAACTCAAAATAATTGAGCTTTTTCACCAACCGCGCAGACGTGATCAGGCACAAGTGGCACAAGTAGGGACATTATTGATTAACATAGGAATCACAGAAACGGTACATAAAAAAATCCACAAGGATTTAATAACAGGATAAACTCTCCACACGACAGTGGAGAGTAAAATGACAATAAATACAAAACATCAAAATAAATAAAGACAGAAAAAAACAAGAGCAGAGTGAGCTAATCTGCATAATGTTTATGATACGATTACAGAGGTGCGTTGTCAAATACGTATCATTGCCAAAAAGGATTATGGGTAATGTAGTATCTCATTACAACGTAGTGTTCACGTTACACCAAGAGCAGCCCGTCTTTAGAGATAAAGAAAGAATTAGACTTGCAAACTATAGCATCAAAACTGTACATTTCAGGATCCGAAAATAGAGAAAAGCAGAAGAATGTTCTGCTTTACATTGTTTATTGCGTAAGTTAATGAGAGAGATGGCCATCAACCTCTATAATTGAACTCACATGAAAAACGACTTTATTACACTATATTATTTACTATAGTAAAGAGTGGTAAAGTTCTTAGAAGCTATACTAAATGCACAAGCGTGTGTGAGTAAAATAACAACGTGATGGATGTTTTCTTTGTGCGGATGTATTAACATTTTTGCTGAAGATAAAAGAGAAACAGCAATGGGGAAACGGTGTTCGGAGGTAATGTTAAAGGTCAACTGCTAGGAGAGTACAAAAAAAACTACAGATAGTATTTTTGGAAGTCATCTGGGACAGAACACAGAGAGGGAAAGACATCTGTTCCTGACACAGCAATCTGCACCGTCTGCGTTTTTGCCATCTTGAATGGTTTCTTCCACTCTGATGAAATAAGGCATCATTACTAGGGCTTTCAATTGAACACATCCATTCTGTGTGATTAAGATACGTAATAAAATGATGTAATGAATTATTCACCCTAAACTGTATTTAATTACTCTATTATTTTACAAAAGTTAAGCAAATTTAGCAGTCCGTGCAGGCCCAACCTGTTTCTTCAACTGTCCTCCATTCAAATGTCCTTCATTGTATTCTTAGCAAATATTAATATATGCAATTATTTTGATTTATGATCCTTTTTGTACTTGCAATAAATGGTGTGCCAAAAAAAAAGACGCAGAGTCGTCTGACAATTGAATGTTACATAACAGAGTTGATTCATGCATCGACCAAAGGCTAAAATGTAATTTGACTGATGCCCATAAAACGCTTAACAAATACCTCTGAATGAAATCCTGCGTTTGATGTTTCACTGCTGTGCCCTGTTCTCCGCCTCAAGATGGAGCACACGAGACGCAACGTTTCCATGGATTCTTGTCTGGGGGCATGGGAACCATCAACTTTCTCTTGGCAACGAGAAACAACACAGTCAGCCATTTGGTGCAAGGTGAGAAGATAAAAAGATGTTGCATTTTTATAGGAATCGGGACTTGTCACGTGAACTTCTTCTTATGGTCTATATAGTTCTGTTAGACATTCAGTGGTTTAATTCACTGGAGGCAAAGTGTACGCATGAGCACAGTTTATGTATAAAAAAGGACATTTGCATAATGATAGTCAGACACAGCCAGGTGTTTGACCGATGGCATGAAGTCTGGTCGACATCCGTCTTGTTCTGACCGCCTGATCAGACAGTAAGTGACAATCTGACAAGCAACCGACCAAAGTTGTTTTTGTGTTGCTTGATGTTTGAGTTTGTCTATATACATCAGAGAATGTGAAAATACAATTTTGAAATGAGCAGACGTGAGAGGCTGTGGTGATATTGTCAGGTTGCTGGGACATTAAATGCATGATATTCCGAAATAAAAATTATTTATCGCAGCTTTAAGTTTTTGATTCATTATTCTTACTTACGTATCTTTGGATTGTAAAAAAAAACATGGCCTCTGTTCCAAAACATACACTTTAAAAAATAAGGGTGCTTCACGATGCCATAGAAGAACCATATTTTATGTCTAAAGGGTTTTATGTCATAAAGAACATTTAATGTCCGTTCTTCAGATTACAAAAGGTAAGAAAGAGATGGTTCTTTAAAGAAGCTTTGGCTGAATGGTTCTTCGTGGAACCTAAAAAATGCTTCTTCTATGGCATCGCTGTGAACAATCTTTTAAACACTTGTGTGTAGTGCTGCTTATGTACTTAGCATTTTGAGGGATCATAGGTAACGTCCAAGGCAGCGTTGCATGTACGTTTTTTTCAAGAGGAATCCCATACTGCAAAGTGAAAATGTATACAATTCATTTTGATATTTAAGAAATGAGTATTATAAACAATATTGTGTATTTTATGTATAATTAAGTGTAGAACACCAACGTAATAAAATCTATTCTGTCACCGTCCCATTGGAACGATTGGAACCTTATTAGGTTCCATTTATATGCAGCTGTCTTGTAGGCAGAAGGCGAGTAGGCTTGATTTTATAGTCATGGAGTGGATTTTCTTTTGGTGTTTAGTGTAGATATACAGGTCAATTAATCTGCACTACATTTTCCCAGAGGCCCATGCGGTCACACGTGAGTAGAGACAACATCAAGTTAACCTCCTGCACCCGGCGCCGGCCTCATTAGTATGTAATACACCGCTACCACATGTACGTACAAACACACACAAACACAGGCTCATGCAGTATCACGTCGTGACATCTAGAAGTGTGTGAACAGAGACCGGTTCTTTCTCACTGTTGGTTTTTAACATGATCCAACTAATCCAACACCGGCCATGCTAGAATACAGATCAGTACCATATCTTTTTACTCTAGTGCCGCGATATTATTATAGAGAGATCTTACCGTCCAGAACATGCAAACGGTGCATGTTAAACCGTATACGACAGGTTCAAAATGGGGGTTCAATTAGTTTTTTGTTATCTGTGGTTTGCTGCATTAGTTTCTATTTGTATCTTGTTTTCTTTCTTGTGGGCATGAAGCGGTGTTTTAATGCTTCTAATATTCCTTTTCTAGCTTTTGAATCTGTCTTTAATAAGGTTTTGTTTTGGTTATGATGTTACCTTTATAAAGCAGTCTAATATAGATGTTTATTTGTTTAAGATTTGACACCTTTGATATGATTTAGATTGGATTTAAACCATTTTAGATTTAAACTATTGTTTTTCCAGAAGGGCGGCGCTATAGTCACCGATCCCTTTTCTGTCCCGTTATCAGTGAACTTACCCCGTATTCTCCTCACGGACGCACACAGTAGACTCTGCCCAATACTGATACGCCTCTACGTTTGCATTTAGTGACAACACAGTGCATTTAATTTCCTTTCTTGCCCTTTACAACACATTTTTAAGTGAATTTTTTGATATTCAGAGCGCACAGCTTGAGAAAGGAAAGTGGCCATTTATCAGCCCTGTCAATTTCTCACTACAAACACATATAGGTTAGCCATTGAACGCCAGCCATTTAAACTCCACTTCCAGAGCTCTTTCCGGCACACGCGTGACGCTACCGCAATACTTCCGCGAATTATGACTTATGCTAATGGCTTCAGAAAGGCCATAATGAGAAGTGAAATAGGAAAAGAGAAGCCGTTGAACCACATAGATAAACACAAGAGGATGTTAATGGCCATCGGAATGAAAAGCCAATGGGAAACACGAACGTCTCGATCCGCTGGGCCATTGCAAGTCCATTTGTATCCCAGCGGACTATCGCTAATGCGCAATCAGGGGTTCGAACGCAGGAAGCCAAATGAATAATACACTGGATGATGTTTGCTCTCCGAAATGACGTGGATCCACGAGCTGCCGTGTTGCTCGAGGGATCACAGTCTTGCGCTCAACCTCGGGGAGTCATTATCGAGTTTATATTGAGGGTAATGAAAGTGGCGGGTGTTAATTTAGCCTGAGGAAAAATGGTGAGAGGCAGATATATTTAAACCTAATTCCTCACTTTAATGTGGGTGATATTGATCTAGTCTTTACCATCTGGAAATTGGTACAGTAACTCAACCGAGGTGTATACAGTATATACACTTGGGAAAATGTGTGTAAATGCGTTCAAACGTATTGGCAGTTTCCAACATAAGCATAGGCCGAAATTGTATAAAAATGTTAATGATGAACAATGAATGTGACCTTTTGACTGCATGCACTTATAAGACATGGGCTACAAGTTGGTATTTGGTAAAATTGGATGATTTGCAAATGTTTCAAGAGCATCTTTGTTTTAATGTAAGTAAACACCTCTGAACTTTTGTACGAGCTAAATAATGAGATGATTTCGCGTGAACTTTAACATTTTATGCTTATTTTCTTTTGGAAATAAAATCATTTCCCAAGTTTTAATGAGATTTAGATTGTTTAATTTTTAAATAAGCGGACTTGGACTTTAAAAGGTATTGATTTTAAATGAACTATAAGACATTTCAACCCTTCTGCGTTTGCATATGTCAGTAACTTCTTGACAGAAATGTAAAACAGAGGTGACTGAGAACACAGGCGTTCAATCTGAAAGCTAAACCTCGGGGGCGATTGAATCCTTTATGAATCAAGATTTCAGGTGTATTTATCCCTTTCTCCTTATTCATGCCACACAGAATAGATTTAAGACCGCAGGAATGCAGGATCAACTGACAGTTGTTTTTATTCAATCCAAACAGAGTCAAATGAAATGCCAACAAATGGTTTTATGGTCTTCGATCAAAATAAAAGAATTCTAGCTTCTATATTAACCTGTTAAAGGTCCATTGCGTGAAATCTCATCTAGTGGTGAGGTTGCGCATTGCAACCAACAGCTAACTCCACCGCTTCCCCTTCCTTTCGAAGCACAACGGTGGCAAACCAAGAACTAAGATGTCCTAGATCTCCTACATTACGAAATGCGCTCTGTAGAGCAGTTTGTCCATTTGAGTTCTATTGTAGAAACAACATGGTGAATTCCATGTAAGGGAACCCGCGCGTGCTGCATGTAGATGGAAATAGCTCATTCTAAGATGATAATAACGCTTTATTATGTAAGGTGTATACACCTCTGAAGACTAGTTATGTATATTATACTGCATTTTGATCCTCCAAAAAATTATTAAAATTTATGTCTTTGCAAAGATATGGGTGTATCGTATTTCGCCAAAAACATATCACAGAACTCGCCTTGTATGCTAAAAAGTTAGTCGTTTATTTATATACTTTCACGTTGCTTAAAAGTCCAGAAGTAATATGGGACACATTATAAATGGATTACTTTTATGTCGTTTAGCCTTGGTTTTATGTTTGAAGCTGGACAGCCATTTTCACAATTATATTTTCAATATTCAAGATTCTTGAAAAATATCTTCAACAGAAAGCACACATGTTTGTCAAGGACTGAATTGTATTTTTTTGGGGTAAAATGTGCAAGTATTCAATCAGCTGAAAAATGATATCTATATTTTTTTCAACAGAGCATAAGCTGGTATTAGGTATTTATCCCACCAGGAATTAAAGACGTTGTATCGACTTATAAGGAACAGCGTTCAGTTTAGCATGTGTTCAACACTCCTGTATTCAGAATCCGAAGGAATCTGATGAAAGAAGTGAGCCGGTGGTCACATGACCTGACTGAAAACTGCAGTTCTAGATTTTAGATCTAGAAATCACAAAAGGGTTCAGATTGTGTTACGCCTGTGACCCCGGCTTTTGCTCTTTCGATATTATATGACAATATAGTTTCAGTGAAAATGGAAATCTGAGCAGCAGAAGATGCTATGCTTATTGCTGTCTGCGAGAAGCAGTTGAGATCATAGATATAAATAATTAGATGCCGTATTCAACCGTGTCCGACATCTTGACTAGAATACCCCAAAACTGCGCCATGGCTGTGAAACAAATTGGATAACCTTTCACCGTTCCAATACCTACGTATAGCGGCCCATAACAGATGTTAATGCGGCATGTAGTTATTTATATCTATGGTTGATATACTGAAGAGATCTCGCTAGTGATTTTTATGCCAGGGGTCAGAGGTCATCTAAACAAATGTTTATAACAATCCTCCTGAGTCATTAAGACTTGAGCTCACTGCAGTCTGCAGTACATAAAAACGTTTCATTTTTCATTTGCTTTACCAACAAATCCATATTCTATTCAAGCTAATGAGGAGTATTTCAGATACATTTGATGTCCTATAACTATACGTTTTTCTGTTCTTGTTTTATTGACCACTTCGGAAAACGCTGGTACGGAAAGCTTGAATTTCCGTTTTTAACATAAACGCTTGAACAAAATACAACCAACAAAACATTTTCAACAAAATCCTAAACGAATATGTCTATATATGCATGATTACAATAAAAAAAATATATAAAAATGAAACCGAAAGTGCTCCTTGACCAGTGTTTACATACAAAGAGGTCTATATCACTTTGAATATTTATTAAAAACATTTTGTATTCTTCCTATACACTGTATGCTTTTTGCTGTCTTAACTTATCACGTTTTAATGACATTTTTAAAATTTCATTTTATTTTTATATTACATTATTATTTATATTTGTATTATTATGGCCAGTGGTCAGTTGCTGGCATATTTTGAAATCAGGCAAAATTGCTTAAATAGATACGTTTCAGAATCAAATAAAGCCCAAAGTCTCTTAACAATACATCATCTAAATTCACCTACCATGAGACTCTTCCTGTGTTCTCTACACAACACTTACAGACGCGGTCACGTGAAGTGAATCGACTGTTTCACACCATCTGAGATCAGCTGGAGACAGGAGTAGCCCGTGACTTCTGTCTGACACGCATCAGAAGATGTTAACGTAATTTAAGCTCACATCTTATTGACAAAAGTGTTTCATGTGCAAAAGAGGGCTCCTCGAGGAACGTTAACAATATTGTAATATTCTCTGTCTGTAATCGCAGTCTTCTCATACATGGTAGAGCTCTCCCGTGCCTCCTTGTTCTTCTCAGTGTGAGCTGTCGAAACCCAAAGCCTTTCATAATATTCCTTCCGACTCTTTGAAGTGGTTGGAATACAGTTGGCTCTTTGTTGAATTAAATACAACTGGATGGAAAAGACTTTCGCGCGCACAAAGAAAGACGACAGGGCATGTGTGCGGCAATGCATGTTTGTTTGAATATGAAGACAAAAGTAAATAAAGGGATAGTTCAGCAGAGAATTAAAATGTTGTCATTATTTATCTACCCTAATGTTGCTTAGACCCTTGTGTGACCCTTTCTTCTGTGCAACACAACAGGAAGATATTTATAGAAATGTCTTAGTGGTTTTGTGTTCATACAATGGAGGTCAATGCGGGCCCATGTTGTTTGGATACCAAGATTCTTCAAAATATCTTCTTTTGTTTTCTGCAGAAGAAAGTAAGTCATACAGGTGTAAAAGTATATTATAAAATTATTGTTATGTTTGGGTGAACTGTCCCTTTAAAGAAGTGACACGTTACAACAGCGTGTAAGCTTGAAGGTGTGATAAAACCAGGGCACATAAACTTCACTTTACGGTCTTGTAAAGCGAATCGAAGATAGACACACTCAAATGCCCAGAATACACAGATGTCCTTTATCTCTGCTGACTGTTTATTTTAGCACTGTTTTTGTGTACTGCTATATTTGTCAGGAGGCATTTCAGTGCACGAGTGTGTTTTTTGCACGTGTGTGCACATACATATACAGCAGCCCAGACGGTAAAGCGCAGCTGGCGTTCCCCCGCGTGTTTTGTTTTTGGTGCCAGTCAAATGGCTCCTGGTGTCAAATATATGCCTGGACACACTTGGCCATGGGGACAGAATTGTTGTGGCCCTATTTTGTGTTTACAGAAGTTTCTGCATGATGATTAAAGTGTGTGTGTGTGTCTGAGAGAGAGAGAAAGTACGAGCGCAGGTGGTTGATGATGTGTGTGTGTGGTTGCCAGATCCTCTCACTGAAAGCTTGTGGTAAATGAGCAGGTGCTTGTGATGGGTCATTTACCATCATTTTACTCTCTTGGCCTCAAAAGATTTTCGAGATTTTAATCTTTTCCCCCACTTCTCATTCCCCTTATGGGATTGTTTTGTCTTTAATTTGCCTTGTTCGAGATCTGATGGTAAAATGACAGGAAAATCCGTGCGTGTTGCATTATGTATGAAATTTGCCTGCCAAGAAATGATGCGAACGGAAAATGATTTGATCTAGTCGCTTAACACACCCCCACCCCTCACGTATATCTAGTCTTTATCTCATAGATGTGTTCCAGTAATCCTCTAATGTTTCGTAGATTGAATTTATCTTCCCTACATTTAAAATGAGGTTCTCTTTACTGTAATCTCTTCTCTCCTGGCATTCAGTGCTGTTTTTGTCAGTACTTGTGCTGAACCAACAACTCCTGAGTTCTGACAATTCTTGATGTTTCAAGTATAAATGCTTAAGTAACGTTTATTGTATTGTTTGAAAAAGTAGAAAATATTATATTTTGTGTGAAGTTTCCTCTATCCCAGTTCATGACTCATAAAGAACTGTAAGTCAGCATTTGGCGTGAATTAGGGTGCAGAACTATCCAAAAAAAGTAGAGATCGACCGATACATTGTTTGCCGATAATCACACCAGTATCTGTTTAATTGGATTCACAGATAAGCGCGCCTACTTGTGGCCGTTTAGAGAATTGCGTGCAGGAGAGCATCTAAGGGGAGATGAGACAGAAACGGGTTACATATACTCTATAAACTTTATTTTATTTAACATGAGAGAAATTGATGCACAAATGAGATGTGTTACAATTGATGTGTTACAATTAATTCCTGATATGTAATTTATGCAGCTTCGCTCTAATAAAGACAAACTCACAGCCACATAGCCTAAGCCATCAAATCCTCTCCCAATAAAAACAAAACTTTACATGAATTAAACGAAACAGCCATGAATTCAATGAAAATGTTGGAAATAAAAGAGCTGAATTTACTGTATTTGTTGTCTATGCTCTTCATTCAAATTGCTGTTTACTTTACCAAGTTGATGCTCAGGAAGTCTTAGCATAGCCATATAGCATGTAGCTAACTTTCAATAAGATTAACTTGTTTAAAACACCCTAGAAAGTGATATTATCATAGAATATATATAACCATTATTTCGCTAATAAACATCCAAATAAATACTGTTGAATTAAGTATTTATTATTTCCAAAATAAAATAAATGTTTTCGGTTGTGTTGTAATCAGCGTATCAAACACAGAAGTATAACAGTAAATAAGCATTGGTTTTGCATATCGAGTATCGGGCACATAAACATGAAAATAATTGGTTAAAAAACGAATCTGTCAATCACAAAAAAAGATTAAAAAATATGTTATTTTACCTTGTTATTTTTGAAATTCTGGTGGGTGCTGATGACATAGATATGTATACATAGATGCCACATTCAACTGCTCTAGACACGCCGATGTGTCCGCCATCTTGGAATGGTCAACGTTTCTGTTGCTGTTGTCTCTAATAATAAAACTCAATGAGTTTTCCAGGATGTCACAACATTGCAAAGCTTTTAGTTGTATAAACACACAGATTTAAATCCCAGAAGTGGAATATGTGTTCAATATTAGTGTTTATGTATTAATTCAATATTACAGGTTTATTTGAATGTTGTGTTAACTAACACAGTCATCTTGTGTTAATTTAACCATTATAATGTTCGGGTCTACAAAACAGCACATGACATTTGATAATTATACGGTTGTAGATGCACAGTCAACTTGCTCTTGAGTGTTCATGGACCGGTGTCCTGAAATTTCATTCTACCCATCATGACTGTTCTACCAGGCAAGCACACATATAACATAATCTTTCGTGTTAAATCAGGTAGGGCAATTTTATTATTTATTTCTATGACAGAAATGACACAGCTAGTTTTTTTATATCTCTACTTTTTTGTAACGATACGTTCTATTAAAATACAAACGAATACTGTGATTCATTTACCTACAATATTTGAGACTAGCGACTGTAAATGAAAAAAAACAGATTGGTAAATTCAATCACGTGAGCCGTTCTTTGTAATGAATCAGTTGAACCAGTTAAGTGTATATATTCAGAATAGCATAACACAACAATACTCTTCATTTTTCATTCACAAATCCATCTGAATCAACATCCTGACTCATCCGTCTCCATGGGTTGGACAACTCACTGGCTCACCATAATTGTCTGGAACTGTTTTAGAGAACAAAACACCCACGACCAGCAGATTATAGCGATTTGAGCTTTGCAGTGTATAGCGCTTTATGATGTTTTTCAAAGGAGATCTTTGTATTACCGTGTTTAAGATCACACACGAAGTCTTAGATGTGCTAACTTCATTAACAGCAATTCATGAGAACATCATTCAGGCCAAACTGAACGCGCTGTAATGAACTCGTGAAATGTTTCATCTCAGCCCGATGCTAGGTCAACTTTGATGCCACAGCACAAGGAGAAGATGAAAACATTGGATGATAAAAGAATGATTCGAACTTTAACGATAGCGATGCACCAGAGGAACAAATGTTAAACACAGATTTATTTTCTTGTGATGAAAATTAGGCAAGCATTCTAAAAATACATAGTTTTATTGTCAAATCCCTGCTTTGAAGCTCTGATCCCAAACGCCTCTTTAATCTCTGACCTTGATTCCAGCTCGGCATATTTAAGGCTAAGCAGATGCCAAGAAAGGCTCAGAGGAATCAGAAATACTTTAATAAAACCACTTTGAAGATTTTGAGATCTGCTGCCCTGTGCGAAAATAAATGTCGACTCCCCCTCCATCGTTCTACGCCCCCCTCGACCCAGATCTCCATTCTTCATCGTGACCTCTCTCTCTCTTTTATGTTCCACCATCGGGTCTCCATCACTGAAGAGAGAGAGGCAGATTTAGTTTTTGATAAGCAGTTAGGCGCACGGGCGTACGCCTCGGCGGGGCACCAGTACTCAGCTCAGAACCACTTTCCCAGCAACCCTTAATGGACAATATTATATGAAATTGTGTCTTTTGTTGAGCAGCCGGGAGTCAGGAAGTATCAGAGGCATCTTCCTCTGCACGAGACGGCTGAGAGGTTCGAGTGGAAAGCAAGTCTGGCTAGTCAAGAGTGTTTTCTTTTTAGTGAAGATAATGGACATCATGTTTTGTATGGCAAGAGTGGATGAAGCGATGAACAACAGGAGTGAGCTGTTTAAATGTTTTTTGCCTGAGAAAGCAAATAGTCACTGGTTAAATTGTTGCTTTATAAGATATGTGGTCATAGTTTTTTGTTATCTTGGGTAGATAGAGATTTACAGCCTCAACATATTTTTTACGAGCTAGTATTTGCTTTATAATTGATTCACCCAACGGGAGAAATTAAACGGATAGTTATATTGGTTTGCTACACATTGACTTGACCTAACACGTAGCTACTGGTGGATATAAATACTAATGAGATTACACACATTTCTTTTTTTTCCCAATTTCTGTAAGAAAACGCCAAACACTAGGTAGTGCGCTACATTAGGTGTTGCCCGTTTTGTAGCATCTTAAAATCAGAATGTAGGAAGGAAGTGTACACTGTGCTTTTCACTTATACTTTCCATTCATTTTTTTCTATTTTCCGTAGAGAACCAATAAACACAAATCTGAAACCGCTCCCTATCTCCTATATAGTGCAGTACATTTAGTGTTGGTCATTTTGTTGCGTAATTTCATTCCCTCCATTTCCCTTTTTGGTGTTCATTTGAAGTCCACTGTGTTTTTCATATATTCTTTCCTTTCATTTTTCCATTTTCTGTAGAGAACCATTACACTCATGCTGTGCCACCTCCTATATAGTGCAGTACATTAGGTGTTGGCCATTTTGTAGTGGTGTCTTAAAGCTTAGTAAACAGCTCTGATTTTGCACAATTTACTCTGTTTTTATTAATTTGATACTAAATTCATTATTAAATGTAGGAAATAAGCATGAGAAGCATGATTTTATGTTTTCTATCAACAAATGCAAATACATAACACCCTTGATGAAAATGACCCATGGTTTTATTATAGTAAAAGTGTAGTAATCGTGTTTTTTTTATTTGAACATTTATAAAACCATTGTTTTACTACTACTTTGTCATTCTCTGCTGCAGATAAGGTGAAGTGAAGGATTGAGCCAACAAACATTTAAAAAACATCTAATTCTAATAATCGCTTATTTTTATCAGGACTGTTGGGGTGATCATTATGTGTAAATATTTCACAACATCAAACAAGATCAAACTAAGAAAAACAACCGATGAGTGGTATTAGGCAGACACGGAAATATGATTGAACTTTCAGATTGTTTTGCATTTGCCTATTGTAACAATCAGTACAGTGGGCGTGTATGTATTTTACAGCTCAAAGTCCAAAATAGTTTTCAGAATTAAAACAAAAGAAAACAAGTAATGTAAAATATAATAAATTAATATTTAAATGAATGAAAACGGATTTTCTTTGCAGCTGTTGCCTTCCTTGGAGCATCCTTGTTTCGTAGTGTGTGACGTGGGCACTATAAGTCATATGCGCTTACAACAGCAAAAATTACATCAAGATAAATGGCTTTTATCTTCTAGCTGATCACATCATGTATTCTATTCTATGTATTAATACGTTTTCTTTATAATGGTAAGCATAGATTGTATATTCAAGATTTTTATGCAAAAGATGTGAATGTTAAATTGAAATACAATTTAATTTAATACAATCTGCTTATATTTAAACAAGGTATCTTTCATCCAGACACACATCAATTAAAAATAGTTCAACATTAATACAACATTAAAGTAAGTTTACGCATGCGCACGCACACACAAACAGGCAACATACGTGCACAATAACACAGACTCGCTCACGTGTACGGCCGGAGCGTGAGGTGATTCCGCTACTATTTTGAAGACAGTGATACAAGCCAGTCAGACCGCTGTGAATCTCATCGATCAAACCACAATGAAAGTCAAGCTGAGCAGTGATGAAAAATTTGTATGGGAAGCTGTGATGCATTATGGGAAATGGTTATAGCCCATTTGTCTCCAGCAGCTCTTAAGCATAAGTCGAGTAATAGAGGAGATTCCACAGCATGCGGTTTATGTTTTTGTAAACCTGTTCGTAACATCGATGTGATAAATGTGTTAAGGCGCGCTAGGTGAATGAACCCTTGCCTGATAAACATAAATATATTATAAACCACATAGGAAATTACAAATTGTTGCTTTTTTGCATACGAAAGTTCACGGTGAGCAAAATGTTCTTTTATGTATTTTTTGGTCACCATTTGGTCTGAGATTCTTTATATCTCTCTACGTCACAATGTGAATGCTAACATTCAGTCCTTGATCTTACTGCATTTCTAAAAATCAAAATTCAACTAAATCTCTATCCAGATGGCACTAGTTCTCCCTTAGGAGTTGTATGTGAGGAGATGTACTTTGTGATATTAATCCGGTTCATATTAAACACGTCAGGGGCGTCAAGGAAAAATATGGGAAAAAATATTGAATACAAATTTTTTTACGCTTCTCATTTCACTTGATCCCAAATACAGCAAGTCCAATTTTTTTACGGTCTGAAGTAGCTTCATCATGAATTTAGCCCTTAACTCTATAACAGTGTGTGGTTCAAATACAGCAGGCGTCTCATCAACCAGGGGCCTTAAAATGTCAAGATGACAAATTATTTAAAAAAAGACAAAACTTAAATTTGTTCAGTTCACCCAAAAATGAAAATTCTGTCTTCATTCCCTCACCCTCAATTTGTTCCAAATCTGTATAATTCTGCTCTGATCAACACAGAGAAAGATATTTGGGAGAATGCTTATAACCAAACACTTCTTTGCCACCACTGACAACCATAGTAGGAAAAATTACTTTATAATTTAACACAAAAGAATATATTTTGAACAATGTGGGAAAGCAAACAGTTCTGAGGGACTTTTGACTAACATAATAATGTTTCCTACTATGGTAGAGGATGGTGACCAAGAACTGTTTGGTTATAAGCAAATATCTTTCACTGCGTTCATCAGAACAAAGATTTTTTTTACAGATTTGGAACAACTCAAGTGCGAGTAAATAAACAAATCCGAAGTCAAGAAGGTTGAGATCCACTCCTGTAGAAACAGCGATGTGCATGGCTCACTCCTTATTTCATTCATTCTTCAGATTATACCCAAAATGTTATATCACACACGTCTTGTTTATTCCTGTAAGTTTACTACGTGACTCCACCGATGCCCTGTGTTAATAAATGTCCCCAAATGTAATTTAGAAAACTAATCCATCCAAAAAGTGATTAAGGCTTTTAAACAAAGAATTTGGAGTCGGAACTGCGCTTTGGTTTTCCTGTGAAATGCTGCAGTATAATCCGAAGCGTGCAGTACTGCGCACACAGTGACGTTTTCAAAGGCATTTAATCAAAGATGAAATTAGTTATTAGTGAAAGGCTGTTGGCAAGCTAACAGTGTCGGTCTAAATGCCTCCCTCAAGGGCTGAAGTAATCGACATTTGTTTTGCTTTGTTTAGATAGATACGGATACTCCCAGGGGCCACTATTAGTAAAACTGTCACACACACGCTGACTGAAAGGCAGTCAGAAACAAGCCTGCTTAGAGGATGAGGTCTGTACCATAACAGAACGGTACAAAGCCGTCGAGTGCAACTCTGAGGAGACGGCTGTGTGCTTGGACTTCTTTACCCTTTGAAAGACATTTAGTTTCGTCCTGTCTAGAATATGAATCAAAATAGAGAGAGAAAGTAAAAAGATGCTAATTTAATCAAAACTTTGATGGATTCTTGTGTTATTGAAAGCAAATCACAGAGCAGGGCCGTGACATTTTGGAGATAATTTAACAGATTGCGTGCCATTGTTCTGAAATCGGAGCCAAGCGTTGTGTGAAGATCTGACAGGTGCCGCATGCTCAACACACACCGACAAACCACGTTTATCTTTCCCCTCATAAATTTACTTTCAGGGCGATAATACCGTGTTGACAATGGAAAAAATCATCTCAGGTCTGCCAATCGCACAAACACCCGAATGCATTACAAATAACAAATTGGCTGGGTTTATCATTTCGTTCCATCGGTCTGTCTGTTTACTGGATACAGCGAGTGCTTTTTGGGCTAGATGTCACATGGGAAAGTTGTCACAATGGCTAAATCTTAATGACTGCGGTGCGAATCAACAATAGGTTACACGAATGTGGTTTATTTTGTATGTTAGCTTCAGACACAAATTATTTTCAAAGGAAAAACTTTGAAGTGGCCGAAGGTGATGCCCAACTTTGGAAACTTGACATCTTTGCACATTATTCAATATATTGGAAAAGATGGATTAAACGTTTTGTTTGTGTTGCGCAGTTTTGCTCGGTGTGTAAACTGATGCTCACCTTTGGGAAGAATTTAAGGAGGCTCGGCAAAAATGTGCCAAATATCTTATCGAGGCCCAGGAGAACATGATAAGATCAACAAAGTGTTATTAACTGATAAAACTGCGGTCAGAACTTTATTTCCTGTGAGCTTTCTGTAATTCTGTACATTGTTTGTATATTTGAAACCCATATTCCCTCATTTGCTTTAATTCAGTGTAGTTTGTACCCCATTAGAAGCATATGTTGTATTTTGGCCAACTATTGTTTTTACTTCTAAACTATAAATGTTATATCATCGTACTTTTGAAGCTGTTGAGTACATGAGCACAAGCAGAAAACTGCACTCTTAAAAAACTATTTATAAAAAACTGTTCTTTTGTTATTTTAAAGAACCCTTGAAACAGAAAAGGTTCTTTGGATTTGAAAGGTTTTTATTGGACCATTCAG
This sequence comes from Barbatula barbatula, assembly GCF_947034865.1. Lineage (NCBI taxonomy): Eukaryota > Metazoa > Chordata > Actinopteri > Cypriniformes > Nemacheilidae > Barbatula > Barbatula barbatula. Next base: position 2,731,437 of record NC_136779.1, read on the forward strand.
CCCAAAATGGTTTCTTCTTTCAGATTGTGAAACACATTTAAGAGTGTGTTTAGAATTTCATCATTACTCTCTTTTGATAGACTTTTTGTATAGAATATACAATATAATTTATCTATAAATAGACTAGGCCAATAAACACATTTCCAAACTCAGTGTTTGACATGTAAATGTGGGCAGTTTGTTTAAATATATGAATCTTATATGTTGTGATAGTTGAGGCCACTTATAACAATATACAGGTATATGTTTTTTTGGCTGGGGGAGTTTTAAAAGTTATGTGGTAATATACAGATCTGTGTTTGCAAAGGTTTTAAAAAGCAAGGGCAAGTTGATTCCTCTCAATATGACCCCTTTTAGACATGTTAGTGTGGGTGGGAACTGAACCATCTACCCAGTGCATGTTAATCAAATCTTCACCGAATCGTCTGAAATGATTGCAGTTCCAGTAAAGTGGAGCGGCATTTTCAAGCGGGACTTTCGACCTCATCGAAAACGAGTGCTGACAATTTAACTATGCTCCATTACACACTGAAAACACAGCGGTGCTGAAGAGAGGAGCCGCTGGTGAAGAACCAGTATCAGAATGTGACTCCAGAGGTTTTTTGGTGACCAGCTAGTTTCCACTGTGTTAAATTCGTCTGGACGAAGATGTGAGAGGCTTGACGCCTCCGTTCTAATCCAAATTCCCCTCCTTATTCCTTCCTCCCAAACAATCGTTTCCAGACACTCACAGTTTAATTATTAAAGTCGCTCTGTGAAATACAGCACTGTGGAAAATCCAGAGAGGCGCGGGGTGTACTTATTTTAGGAAGAAATGGTAATACGTTAGGAGAAAATAGAAAGAGCTACGTTTGCGCTTGTCTATGTATGTCTAAGACGACATACACAAGTTTTAAAGGAATCATTTCAAACAGAAAAACAGGATGGACATGGACGATTTATGACAGCAATTAAAAATTCAATATTTAACAATTAATTAAATATATAAAATAATAAAGATTTTAAGGTTTAAAGGTGCAAGTCAAACCATCAATCGCCATCAATTGCATCCAGAAGAAATGTTTGTGTTTACATAATTAGAGGTCGACCGATATGCGTTTTTCTCTTGCTGATGCAGATTTCCTTAAATCAGGCCAGCCGATGGCCGATTTTTTTTCCCACCCATATCTCAGAAAACTAATCACGTAATAAGAAGTGATACAGAGTATTGCTTAAATAAAACATTTATTGAAGACATCTAGAAAGATTGAGTGAGCGTTCATTGCAGGGTACAAGATAGCAGTCTAATAATACATTGCTCAAAACTTTAAGCACCTTCTCAAACTGTTCTCTCTGTATGTTTCTCTGCCCCGGTCGCGTTCATTTGTAAATTGTGTGCACTGATTTCGTCCATTTGATAGAAAGATCGACCAAAACGCATCTTAATACCAAGTACAAAGGAGTCCGACCCACAGACACATTTAAGCAGGAAAGTGAATGTGCACGTTTTAGCCAGAAGTTTCATCTTTAAGCAAGGCATAGTTGCTCCGTCTGAAACAGAATTTAAAACGTCAGAGTTTATTATATCAAGCTATAATGTGGACAACTGTAAAAGTTTTGCCGCTGGGCTCACACCAGGTTTTGGTACCCGTGCATGCATGCATTTTTATTTATAAACACAGAAACATACACATACATATATGCACAGTTATATATATATATATATATATATATATATATATAGATAGGAAACGTTATATGTATTTATTTATCTTCACCAATAACTTAAATGATCAATAAATGGTTAAACATTTTTATAATAATTTGATAGCCCTAGCAAAAATACTAAATTAAACGTCTGTTTGCATGCTTTTTATACTTTCTGCATACAAGTTTTCTTTTTTTTTGATGGCACTTTTAATGTGGCATGTTTGTGTCATGATTCTGCCTTCTTGTCTTGATTTTCTGGTCTGGGGCAGAATCATGACAGATCCACGTGTTTTATGTGGAGAGAAACATATTATTGTCAATCAGGACATAATATGCGTTCTCTCCAGTCTCGTCATTTGGCCCCGCCCCTCTCGTTCCTAGTATTGCTTTCCACTTGTGTCTTTACCCACACCTGCCCGTTGTTATCTCCTTTGTTAGTCTCCCCATATGATGCCCTCTTGTCTATTGTCTTGTTCGTTGTACATGTTTCCTTGCTTGTACTTGTATCCTGCCTCTGAGTTGTACATTGTCCTGAAATCCTATGCAGTTAACTATAGTTTGTTTAGGTTTCTTTTGAAGTTAAAGTTCTTGTTTAGTCAATGTGTCCCCGGTTCTTGTTTTGTTACCCCCACGTGGGTGTTTGTTTTGTTATCTATTATTAAAGTCTGTTACGCCGTATTGCTGCCTGCGCTTGGGTTCTTCCCCTACCACGATCGTGACAGTTTGTAGATAGTAAGTTAATATGATCAGTGTTTTTGCTTGTTTAGTAATATATATTGATTTACTGATCAAATAAAATACATATAATAAAAAGGTTTGCACAAGTTAGTTGGATTCATGGACCGATAACTTCACTGTTCATGTGATGTATTGTGCACAACTGCGATAAATATACACATGCTTTACAGAATACTAACAATACTCCCTGTTTGTTTTCTCAGATTTGAGATTCTCTGCTATTGCCAGTTTAGCTACCAATAACATTAAAACATCCAGCAGTACGATTCCCCACAATGACGAACAACACCGTTGACCTTGGAAACTTCCAGTAAAAATTTGCAATCAATGTAAATGAATCTCCATGTAAATGCCATAATTATATGAGTCATGGTGTTGAATAACTTTTTCAAATGAATACTGGTATAATTTAGTCGTGTTGTGTTCCTGTAGCTCACTTGGGAGAGGTCATGGGTTCAGAACTCACAAACAGATGTACAGATAAAATGTAAATGTAGAATATACTCTCTTTGGATAAAGGTTTGCAAAATACATAAAAAAATCGACATGATATTCAACTCACTTTTTTGTTTACAGTTCATCGTAAGGGGTACAAAACGGATGAGTATCTAACTGCGTGAGAACATCTGTTCAGCAACCGTCACTTTACCGTAACAAAAGGGATTTCCAATTAAACGTAAACTGATGGCTACATTATTTCAATATGTATAGGCTCATATCAGCTCGCCGCAAAAAACATCCTGTGAAGGAGCTCATTAGCCCGGTAGCTTAAAAAAAGACGACACGGACACGATCAGACATCTGCCTTGTAATTCGCAGACTTTGCGACACCAATTACGCAAACACGAAATTCAAAAAAGTCTCGCCGGTTTCACCCTGTTCCGCACCTCCCTTAATCATCTTCTGTCAAGACCGTGAGAAAGGCAGAGGCGGCTTTTGTATTGCTGTTTAAGTAAGCCAGCACGCCTGTGAGCCACCAGCGCGACCCATCACTCAAGCTCTGCTAAATTAGCTTTCCCGGGTGTCATGTCGAAGTCGCCGGATCCCGCCTCGGTAGGAAGTCGCCCCGAAGCTCTTCCAGTCAGCTTCCATATCTCAGCCGACGTGTCAGGCCGCTCCATGGGCGCACCGAGGTTCCCAAAAGGCGGCTTTGCTGGCGGAGGCCATGCATCACCTGAAGAGAAACCCTCACCTCTCTTTCTGTTTATCTCTTTCTTAGCGAGACACAGCGGGGGCCAGACGTGCATAGGGGCGAAATGAACGGCTTTGGTTTCTCTACTTTTCTCTATTTGCTTCTTATCTCATAAACAGAGAGGCCTACTCACAAAAGACTGCCTGTTTAAAACGGTCTCTTTCTCTGTTTCACTTTTGACATTGCGCCGAAATGAGGGGACGGGGGTCTCCTGCCAAAAAACATTGTCTCTTTTCAAGTACACCTTTTTTACCCATTTGCTTTTCACCACAACACAAAGAAACTCATTTAGAGCTTTGGAAAGTCAGATCCGTGAATGCAACGACCCTCATCTGTACTATCGCCAATACTCAGTCTCGGTGACTATGAATGAATGGCGCACGAAACAAATGGATCAAAATGCTGCCGAAAGTGAGGCTGCTGGATTTGTGAATGCAATTTCGCATTTGAAAAGGTTAGTGTTTAGGTAGAATTTTCCAAACGGAGGAAAAAGGTCCAACAATAATGACTTTTGTGTGGGCTGCATCTTTACTTTATTTACCTGGCACCGGAGAACTTGCATTTTATAAATCACCAAGGATCCTGGTTTTAGCAAAAACATCTTTACTGTTCTACTGAAGAAACAATGTCACCAACATCTTGGACTGCCTGGTTGTGAGTAAATTAAAAGCAAATTTCATTTTTTGGGGTGCAAGCCACCTGTAGCAAAACACAGCAATGCAACATAACATTCTGCAAAGTGTTGTGTTAAAAACAACTCATTTCTGTGTATAATTAAAGGGATAGCGATCACAGAACACATCTGCAACTGGTGTGTAGTGATGCAGATCCCTCACCTTAGCAACCACATAGCAACACCTATTCATACACCTACTATTTGTTACATGATGTGGTTGTTGTGTTATTTAAATGTGTAACCATAGCCGACCAGATTCAACTTTATTGTAGGGAAAAACAGAAATGAATCATACCCAGACAATCTCATGACAGGTCGCTTGTCTATTTGGGTCTGGGAATGAGACGGGCTAGAGACCATAGCTGTAAAATCCAAACAAGACATGCCATGGTCTTCTGAGGTTATATTCATCCACAGCACAAATTCACAATCTCTGTTCAACATGTCTCATTTCGACCCCCTCGGTTTTTGTCTGCCTCCTTTTTCTTGTTTCATTGTTTCTTTCAGACAGAAGGCACATGCGTGGAGCCACAGGCAGTTCATAAAGTGAGGACAACTTCATAAAGAGAATGAACACTTCCATGAGGTCATACAACACTGCAGAAAACAACATCTTTTTTGGGTCTTTTCTTCCAGTAAACATTAACTTCCTTAAGTAACAAAACAGCATAAAATATAAAAGTGACATTTCACCTTAATGTCATTGCACAACGGTATGACTTTTTTCTTCTGCAGAACACAAAAGAAGATATTTTCACACTTTGGCCCCCGATTGACTTCCACTGACAAGAAAAATATTATTTTGTGTTCCACAGAAGTTAGAGTCATTCAAGTTTTGAATTACACAACCGAGAATAAACAATGACAGAATCTTTTTTATTTTGGGTGAACTATCCCTATAATCTTTTCAGATTCACCGTAATTACATTTTACTTAAGTCTTAAGAATTATTGAAATGTTTTATCCAATTATGCTTTTAGAAATGTATTTGTTTTCAACTGTATTTATTTATATACAATTTTTTGTATCTATGCCTTAAGTGTAAGCCTTACATACATTGTAGTAATACTTCTTCTAAATTCATCTTTTAAATTTCGATTGATAGATATAAATGTTTTACTTTATAGCCCGCGATAGTATAACACGGATTCTGATTATATTCTCCGAAGAGATGAAGGGGGTTAGGTAGTGATGTAACCGCTTACATCATCACTCACCGATGCAAGCGAGGCTGGTTCTTCTGAGAGATGTTTGCAGTTTCATCTTGGATGGAGAAGAGCTTTCAGACAAAGGAAGTGTGTCTGTACTGAAGCTGGAGAGAGCTTTCAAAGGTCTTGTGACAGGATGCACAGAGAAGATGCACAATAGCTCATTGAGACACACAAAAAAATCAGTGTAGTTTCTGCACAACCTGTCAGGCAGCTTCAAATCCATCCATCCATCTCTCCTCTGTTTGCAGTAACAGGCTTTTCCGTGGCAGTTGGTGCATAGCGTCAGACCGGCGTTGGCTCGGTCCATCCTGCCACTGGAACGGATTGCTCTCATTAGATTCTTTAGCCTCTGGGTCAACTCCAGCTTCTGGATCTGCGAGCGAGCTGATATTCCAGAACCCGGGCCAATTTCTCTAATGTTTTCTTTATCGCTCATGCGCTCGAGAGCATGTGGGAGACATCCGGTATTGTGGTGAAGAGTTTTACGCAAGACTGACTTTTCCATTTTTTCATTTTCACTCCCAAAGGAAGTTGACTCTGCACTCTCAATTTATAATAATTATCTTCTTGCTCAGTTTAGGTCATGTTCCACAATCTTTTTATCATCAAAATTATAGCACAAATATGGACACTTAACCCCAGGTTAACACCGTATTAAACCTGTAGAAATGCATTGCGGGTCATTGAAATATTCCGTCACTGATTGAAATGTCAAAGTTTTGTTTATCTCGCAATTAAACATTTCTGAACTATGAAATGAGCCCTAAATTAATTCTAAATGCAATAAACGGGACGTGTTTTCCAAGAACGTCTGGGATCTTTGAACGTGCCGTGGAAGGTTAGCGCATCAGCGCTGCTTGAATTTATTTTCCATTCTCCCTATATCACGAGCTGACGGCTAATATTAAAAATGAATTAACTCAAAGATAAATGTTTAATGGATTGTCTTATTACACTATTTGAATGAAATGAGAGGATCTGCATCAGGGAATGTGGGAATCGCTGCAGTCAAATGGAGCAAAAGACTGCAGTGTTTTGTAGAGCTATAATGTTTGAATATACTTTTTGTATATTTATATTATTTTTATTATTAAAGAGCAAACCGCTAGCCAGTGTCTGCTTTGATACTCTTTTTCTATATAATGTATACACAAAGCTATGACACAAAAGCTAATATGCTCCATTCTAAATAGATTTTAGATTTGAGTTTGACCCCCAAAAATGTAATTCTGCCATTTGGCACCAAATGGCACCCTGTAATGTTGGGACCAAATTATACAGCAAGCTGCTCTTTTCTATTCAAATGATTATCCTGTCAAGCTCCAAAAAGCAGTATGTGAGAAATGTAAATGCATTCCATACAATGATGGTCTTTATTGGTCATAAGAAGCTGAGAGCAAACCAAATTGAAATGCCTGATTTTTTTTCAATACAATCAGTTTGGAATGGGTTAAAGAGTACGTAACATTGGATTTTTATGGTCCTACTTTGGTGTATGGAGTGTTCAACAACAAGTTTATATACAAACAAGGTGTAAAAGCACTATTATGTCTTAATAATAGGCAGTTATTCTTACCTGACTTTTTGACTGACTCTCAAATGATGAGATTCATCCATTTTCTCCACTCCTATCCGTGAGCCTAGTGCCATGTGATTGGTCAAATGGTGTAGTCTGTTGTGACTGGTCAAACGCGTTCATCTTGTGCCGCAAACGGAACCCCTATCATCATTACAGGATTACGGTTTACAGGTGGTTGGATATTATATAGAGTATATAGATAGCAGTTTGGTGCTTGTGACAGAAGGTAGATTATGTTCATCTGTGGTAATTGTGGTAAAGTGGATATGAAAACAGATGCGTTTATGATAACTTCTATATCTATATAGTGATTTTAAAGAAGTAATTGTGTGTGATGCATAACAGGGTCTGTGAAATATGTTATTCAGGTATGCATTACATATTTAGAAATATATTTGTATATAAATATATTTAAAAAAATGTGGCGATGGGTTCGGGTTGTTTTGATTGGCAATTGGGTTAGTTTCGTCCTGCAAATCTGGCAACCCTAAGCACTAATGTAGCACACACTAAAAACATTCATTTAGAAAAGAAATATAATACATGTTAATTCCATTTTTATATATTGTGAATTTCTGATTGAACTGAATTTGGTAAAAACAATGTTTCATCAGATTATTTCTATTCATGCTGCTGTTTTGTTTAGGTTCCCTTTCGCTTTTCTCTCATCTCCAAGTCTAAGGCTCCAGTCGACTTTTCTCTATGATCTTCTACATAATCGTATAGTCCACACCTATGCCCTTGTCTGACCGGTTAACTTTGTCGTAATGGTCTCCTGTGCACCGAAAACCAGATTTCCACAAGAATGGATGGAAAACTGCCGCCGACATCATTTAAACACCGTCATTTAGGCAACACAGAATAACTCGCAAGACACATGAGGGAGTCTAGATAAAGGTTTGGGATGATTTGAGCTCAATTACTTTCATCTGTATAGTGATTGGTCTCTTTTCCGTCTTTGACAAATGAGCAAGACAGAATGAGCAATTTGACTGATGTGACATGAAAGATGGATTCATGCATTTTCTGGTGGAATACAGAAAAAGACAGCTGCAGAATAATCTTTTGTGGTGAGATGGTTATTAGAGGCTGCAATGACCCACAATAGGGAAAATGGCGGGTTTGAAAACAAACGATTCGCTCTAATGCGTTTTTTTCCCAACGCGTGTTTCCTCGCCTTAATGACCCCATTGCGTCAAACCTTCCTCCCTCTCAACACGCTCGGGTCAGTTGGCCGTAATCACATTGCGCACCCACAAACACCTCCCTGTGTACCAAAGCATCATTGCTCTCAAGGACGAAGCTGACAGCTACGGGCTATGGGTCCATTACTTAGAAAGAAATCGCCCACTTGAGCAAAAGACATCCCTGTGGTTTCATGAAACATGTCTCATGGCAGACACTTCTGGCTAAAGTAAGGGACATAAATTAAACATGCAGACCCCCGGTTCTAATCGCCAAGGTGTCTGCGGTAGAAGTCTACCATTACATCTTACAGAGCCGGTGTGAAAAATGAAACCCTTACAGCTGGGGAGGGAGCAAGAGGGTTACGATGAAATTAAGCATGCTGATGTGCCGTGCGAGAGCAGCTGGGGGAGGCAGCATTGCATTACATGTGTGTGTAATCTGAAGAGAGCCGAGCCGAAGAGAGAATTGCATGAGACAGGCTGTGTGCCCGAATCCACCGGGTCTGTTATTGGAAATGTATTTATGCACTCGATGCTGGAAACAAAAGCGTGCTGGTTTGAAATGGAGAACCGAGGACTTGGAACATCTAAGCAGAAAAGGTGAAGGAAATTTAGTCATGTAAAAATATTCCATAGGTAAAAACTTGGAAGGCTTGACTGAAATGTTTCTAATGATCTTTTGCTTTTGCCACATGCTTGATTCAAATGTTTAACATACGTTTTGTACACAAACATATAATTGCGCCAACATATTTGTTTATTTCATTACGGAACTTAACTTATATTTCGACAAGACATCTTTGAAATGGATGACTTGTCTATGAGAAGCAACCGATAACAGGCCATAATAGATGGGAGCTCCGTAAATCCTTTTTAAAAGCAAGAAGCGTCTTGATGCCAAAATTCTACGAAAAGAGCAGCTACAATAAAGATGCCAAAATATAACAATTCTGTGGAAAAAACTGTATTAGTAAAGAATGAACAACTTGTATTTGTCATTTAGCGGTCAATTTGATCTAAACTAGAGTATCAGTACCACTACCCCCATTTAGTATATATAATATATGTTTTTTGTGCAGTCTTGACCTCAACAACATGGTCGCGCCATTGACATATCGCAGCAATGGGCCAAAGCGTTAAACAACCAGCGGTTTGTCAAAAGTTTATTTTCCCTTTGTATCTTTATAAGCTTTAATGTTGCTGAAGGTGATTTCTGCACCTCTAGTGGAACCAAATGGAATTGCTACCAATTACTCTATGAACAGTTTTTGTTTGCCTTGTTTTTTTTCCCGATTCTTTCTTTGCAGTTTTAAACCATCGTGGAGACAAGAGTGAAAATAAATTTCACTGGCAGGTTGTATAGACATAGATGCTTTCAGCGGCAACAACATAAACAAACCTTACTTCCGGTAGACCTCCGCAAAGAATCAATAACTGTTGAGTAGTTTTAACTTAATTTAATTGCAATTTTTATAAAGTAAAATATAAATTAATATTAATATGAATAAAATATAAAGTTAATTGTTATATTAGAACCAAACACAGACCGGAAGATAACTCAGGACCAGGCGCGTGGAAATGTCTTTATTCATAGTGCTAAAAACCCAAACATCTATCTTTTAAATCAGTATATGCACAGTCAGCGTTATTTGTGGTTGTTTAATTCAGCAGAGCTATATCTGCTAGTTTCATGTACTCTCTGGTCGTTTCGTAGGTCGAATCATGAGTTCTCAATGAGAGCGGATGAATGCTGTGCTTCATGTTCAAGATGGCAACACGGGAAGCAAATAATCCGAGCTTTAATTAACTCAGCCGAACACGAAAAGTATGAGGAGTCTGTATTTATTATGTCCTGAGACAGCCGGGCCAGCGCTGGGCCCATGTCCCACAGCAACCCTGAGAGCTTAATTGCCCCGAGGCGAACAGACTACACTTATCAACCGCAGTCACTTTCCTAGATTTCCCTAAGTGATGCAATAACACAACGCAATCACAATGAGAGACGGAGCAACAACGCTTTCTGATTAAAAGCAACCGATATGCATTCGAAAGATAAATTAATGGATAAGTAACACGTTTATGAGACACAGCTGTTGATGGCAGAAATGTTTCACATGTGGTTGGTACGTCACATTGAAATATATGAACGTATTTCAAATATTCAGTTAATATGACTATAAATCAGCAATTGTTTCGATTATAAAAAGCTGCTACGTACCAGAATGGAGTCTGATGGTTGGATGTATAACTCGGATGTGAATGACAGTACACTTCCACGCGTCCACATGTTATAACCCACGATGAGCTCACCCGGGAACAAAATTATATTGTTTTAGTAGATTTAGTTGTATTGCATTATAGAGATCCAGAATCATCCAATGCATCCTTACAATAACATAACAGAACTACAAACTACATTAAAGTGATAGTTCACCCCAAAATGAAAATTCTGTCATCATTTATTCACCCTCAAACCTGTATGACTCTTTTTCTTCTGCAGAACACAAAAGAAGATATTTTGAAGAATGTTGGCATCAGCGACATCCATTCCCTTCTATTGTATGGACACAAAACCAGTGCAAGTCAAATGGGTACCGATGTCGTTAGGTTACCAACATTCTTTAAAGTATCATCTTTTGTGTTCTGCAAAAGAAAGTCATACAGGTATGAAATTACATGAACGTGAATAACAGAACTGACATTTTTGGGTGAATGATCCCTTTCGTGCATTTATTCAGCAGGACATCGTTCAGCAGATTTTGGTAGAAAATCTAGCAGTCTCCGTTTGGCTACAATGCTATACCAGTGGCCCTTGGGGAAACTTGATAACATTTAAGTCAAGGCAGTTTTAAAACTAGCAGTCTAAGAGCGAAGCCGGTAAACGGAGAAGACCATTTTGAACATCTTTCACTGCATACAATCCAGTTTCATGTGCAGAGATCTCCAGCGAGATCATTATCATGAATGCTCCATTTACTGATTTAGATGATATTAAATATTTACAGTTCTCCTCTTGCCAGCTTGTCTTCTGTCTATTTCCTCTGAAAAGTGTGAAATTTGTTGTAGGGAGCATATCTACCCAGCACAATTACAACTCTGTCTCAGACGCTACAGGAATAGCTGTGCTGGTGTAAAGGTCAAGATAGTATTTCTGTTAGACACTATAACAGAATTAACATTTTATGAGGTTAATTCGCCAAGACTCTCATCGCACTACGGGTGGGGAGTCATTATGACTGATCTCACTGTTAAAACTAAGGTGTATACTGTACATTATCATATGTTCTGCTATGAACACTGGTTTCACGCCTGGAATGCTGATAGTTTTAATTTAAATTATGCTCTTAAAGATCAGAATCTACACAGTGATGCCATAGAAGAACATTGGCAAATAATCTCCCTCCCAGAATCCACCTTGATGTTTAGGTCTCTGCAATAAACACAAGCAAAGACCGATTTCATGGCATTGTGTAGCATCTCACCGCCTCCTCCCCACAGCTGGGCCACATGTGTTAGACGATAAGTCCTACGCAATTAACAGAAGCCTGTCGGGTACCGGCAGACCAAGCTAGGTGGCATGTGTGCGGCTGAGCTGCGCTCTTGCTCATTATCTCTTCTCCAACACTTGTGGCACTCTGAAATTGAGCACGGGTGAAAATAGAAACCTGGTAAATTGAGCAGCAGTACGCTGGCTTGCAAACGGCCTGATGCCTTGTAGACATTTAATGGAGTTTGACCTGACACGTTGAGTGCGGTTGGAATCGGAGAACGAGGTGCGGTAACTACACGGAGCGTCCGAGCTGAAAACACATCAGGAACATGGGTCTGATGTGTTAACCAGAAAAAAAGAATTAGGAATGATGGTACAGGGCTTTATTACAAGGTTTGAATCGCATCATTTTAGCCCTGGATGTTGAATGGGTCAAGACATATATGGATATATATATATATTTAAAGGGTTTACTCAAAAATTGCAATGGTTATATATACTTACAGTACCTTCGTGTCATTCCACAACGATATAATTTTTTTCTTCATCTGCAGAACACTAAAGAAGATATTGTGAAGAATGCTGATAACCAAAGAACATTGGACCCCATTGACACAAATGGACATAATGGACACAAAGGCATTTTTCTCAAAATATATCTTCTTTTGTGTTCCACAAAATGGTTTTTGGGTGAACTATTCCTATAAACTAATCATTTTTTTAAAAACAGGGAACCCTGACATATGGCAGTCACTCTGGTGCGCTAAACAAGTTGACAACGTTTCTGATCTCCAATGAATTTAAGATCTTTGTCTTGAATCGGTACTTTGGTACAAGAACATTCTCATTTTGTCCATTACAGAATGCAGAAAGGTTAATTCCCAAAAAATTACATATCTGTGTTAAACAGAATAAGTGACAGGATCACTAAACTTTGTTGGTGCTGAAAGTGTTTAAGGCAAAATTATTCTTTTTGGACTGGAACAAAAACTTATCTGAGTTTAAAAAGTGACAGCATATTTTTATTGTGTTTTATCTAAAAAATATTTCTGTTATGACCCTTTCAACTTCTTCTGTGCATTAACATTAGCATCTATTTTTATTCAGCAACTTGAGAAGCTTAAAAACAATTTACAGCGTTCAGAAGGCCAGTCCAAGCTAAAATCTACAACATGCAGTGCATCAGAACAAACAAGAGCGAGGCTGGCGTACATGTGATGTACAATCTGCCAATCGGTGATCTACGATCATTTCAACATGGGTCACCTTGTTTCTACGCATTTCTATCTCCTCGTTTCTCATCCTCACTGTCAGATGACAATGAAATCGTGCCAATTAATCTCTTGGTGCTATGATAACTCACTCGTGACGGCAGATTGCTGTTGTATCCCTGTCAGTGTCGGTCTGCCAGCGGATAGATCTGTGTGACATTAACCAGCAAACTAATGAAGCTCTTTCCCAGCCGTCAGTCAGGTTGACTTCTCTCGTTTGCGGCGAGATCTTTATCAACCACAAAATGTCGACGACAGCCGTGAAGGTGTGATGTCAATGTTTGGCTCTACATGCGATCACCTGATCCGATCAATATATCAAGATTTCATATCAAGCTGGAATAAGCGCCATATATCTTGATACTGGAGGTCTAATGCGTAATATACTGTATTTTTTATACCGTCATGATTTGGTTTTGTGGGTTATGTATTGCATCTATGATGTGTTTGATGTAATTCAAAGCTAGTTTAGCATAATAAAGTCACGTTTGACAGTTTTTCCATTAGATGGTTTTATATTTCACGCGGTTTGCAGTTTGATTTAATGCTTGTCTTGTAGAATAACTGGAAATGTGATGTGAAATGAGACATGAAAACTTTTCAACTGTGTACAGCATTACGAGAAACGTGTAAAACAAAATGGAATATTTACTGTATACAAGGATAAAAAGTGTCATAGAAAGACGGTAGTTCAAAGATAAATTGTAAAGTAATAATTAAATTCTTACAATCTCATTTGTACGTTTTAGTAACCTATGATTGGCTTTCGCGCCAGTGAAGTTAGGTCTAGGGGTGGGGTTAGGGGAGGAGCTTTAGTATGGCATGTTGCTTATAATCGTACATTTTGGTGTAATTTAAATGGAGATGACACAGATCTTAAATCTTGACAGTGTTGTTTTTCATTTTTTTAAGAATCTTAAACAGTTTTTCTTACATGCAAATACTGACTTATGTTCTATTCTAAATCTTCAGAATGACAGAATTGTCATTATTTAAGATTGTCTTTAGTTATTATTGGAGTCACTAACAATGATTTCCTAAAGAACCATATAAAGAACACCATTTAAGTCTAAAATACTCTGTGTGTGGTGTTATATAGAACAGAGATGAATAGAAACGCCCAGCGTGTTAGTCTAGCCCTGAATTGTAGCTCCTCTGGGAGGCTCTCGGTAAACAGGCTCCCTTAGGTTCCTGCAATTCCCTAACAAGCATCATTTCAGCAGCAGCTTGCCGGCTCTGTGCAACACATAATTATCGGTCTCTTTCCTGTGCCCTGACCGCAAACCTTCGGCTCTTCAGGTAGATCTGGTGAAAGGTTTATTAAACATTCATCTTTTGGTCTGAAATAACTACAGTGTTAAAGAACGTTGCTTTTGTTTGCTTACTTTGGGTGAGAATAATAGGATGAATGAGATGTCGTCGCTAAAAATGGCAACGCAGACATTTTTGTACACATCTTTAGCAGTCTTTATGTGAAGCCAAAATCAGTAACTTTTTGTCGAACCGTAAATTAACCTGCAATTTTATGTATTAAACAGAGATGGCGGAAGGGAAGCACAAGTTATATATTGAGTTAAATAAGTGCGTTGCCACACTTTAACTTGAAATAAGCACTTATTCGACAACTTTGAATTGAATTACCTTTGAAGGAAATTAAATGGAAATACTGAAAATAAAAATGACATGGCAGAACTTATTGCGAGTGAAGTGGAAGCTTATTATTGTCGGAAACAAGAATGTTGTTGTAAAATAATAATGAAAAAATGTTTTACAGATCCAAGAGCCACCGTGACAACTTACCCCGCCGGAAGACCGCTTTTGAGGCATGTCGTCAACAAAGCACAACGGGTTTAATAAACTGTATGTTTTTCCTGGCCAATACTGCTGGAAATGTTTTTTCCAGCCAAGCGTTTAAGTCATTGGCCTATACAGACATTCTCTCGGGAAATATTTACTGAAGTAAAAAGTTTGACAACCTTCCCGTTATACGTCAGCAATGCTAGCTTCCTTTTATTTAAAATCTAGAAATTTTAGTAGCAAAAATATGTTAAATGTAAATGTGGAAAAGTGTCAGAGATGAGTACTTACGGAAAAATTTTAACTAGGTCAGGTGAATTTTATGTTGTGCCATCCCAGCCAAAACTCTGACATCTAGAGCTTTGCACCGTCTTGCCATTCAAAAGCAAATGAGTGTGAAAGACCGATCCATCCCTCCATCCTTTACACCCTCTCTCTTTCTCCCGCTCGCCCTCAGAGTTCATTCTCTCGTTTTATCTCATTCTTTCATTGTCCATTTTTCATTCTCTGGCCATTCCTGGGGACTGCAGATAGCTGGTGGCTCGGTTTGAGGATGGTTGAAGATAAAAAAATATAACTATGCAATTTTACACTAAAGGTGACTTCAGAGAGCTGTTGGCTAAGCTTGGCTGTTATCTCTCGGAGAACGCTGTTCTGAGAAATAGAGGTTGAATACGTGTCTCAAACCCAGCCAAGTTTCCACACCGAACATCTGAGCTCAAAAACAGATGAAAGCTTCAGACACCGTGTATGAAGGAGATTTATGGTTTTTCGCATTGTTAGACCAATGGGATCATGGTGTAGGCTTTGATATGCCATGCTGTGCCATTCGCCTTGAACGCAGCAAATTTTTAGACATATTCTGGAAGCAAACAACAGACACATGCTACTTTTGATTGATTTCAAATCAATAAGATGAGGTAAGCATGATAAAAACCCTTAGGATGTACAGCACATCCAAACATACATTTACCCACATATCACACACACACACAAAACTTTAAGAACTCCTTTTAAGTTAATGTGGATTCAATTGAATTAGCCACATCCCACCAAAAGAGCAAATTATATTCAAATAAACAATTGTATTATTGGATTTTATTTAAAAATATTATGTAAATAAAATTATTATTTATTTTCCATTCGGTGGGGTGAGATGAGGGGTAGTTTGCCTTCCTATTTGTATGATAGCCACAGTCACCCTGTAAAAATTCAGATCACTTTTGGACTTTTTGTGTTATCTCTTGTTTTACATATAACCAAGCCCTAAATCTTAGCAACACAGAACAATATATTTGAAACAATATCTGGAATCACTTAAGGTTTTAACTCCATTTAAAGAAAAGCAGTTTCACTCGATAGAAAGGAATATCTACCCCAAAGCTCCCATACACATACCAGTTTTCATTCAACACCAGCAACATCCCAGCGAAATAAATAAATCCCCCGATAACACCGTAATCATGTCTCCATTTGCACACTTACACCCTCGGCTATATTATGAAGGTTATTATCTAACACATATGCCTGTAGAAAAGAACGAAAAATACACACAACCTTTTCTCTGCAACATTAAATGAAACAACATAGATCATATATTGGCGAATCCACCTGAGCTGTAGTGTACAGAAGCCGAAATATGTGGAGGCAATATCTGTGGATTGCATATATTGAACCTGCAGTATCAGACATCTTCAGGCCAACAAATCCATTCATAATGGATCCTCAAGTGACCAGTTAGCCCAAGGTCCGTCCACAAATGAGAAAACGAGACGTTTCTTCTTTATTTGCTCTTTAAGGCAAAACTAATCATGCTGACGGGGTGTCACAGCAGTATGGTTTCTGTCTAGAGAATTTTAAGAGTAAATTGCCCACATGCGTGGTTTCCTCCTGATGATTACTGACCAAAACATAAAACAATCCCCAATGAGTTGCACTCCTTTGATAAAGTCTGTTGTTGTTTTTTTCATGTACGTCCTGATCCAATTTTTCAGCGTACTGTAAAGGGAGATTTTAAGAACAAACGACCACCTCTATAAGCATCCGTGCCCCGTTGCCTGATACCCTTTAAGTTAAGAAAACCCTTAGTTGAATCAGGGGAACCCTTAATGAGAAACGGGTTGCAAGAAAAAAACCTAAAGGTTCACTTAAAGTCAAAGATCGGGTATCATGCTATGGCATACATTCTGACTTCTTCAGTTGGACGTGGTATTTCTGAACTTGATACACAACATGTTTCGAAATGTTTTTTTTATTCTGTGTCATCGTGGGATATCCTATTTCTTTTATTGGGCAATTCTCCTAGAAAAGCACAGCAAGGCGGACTAAACGTAACAGGCACGAAAGCAGGTCATTCTAAAATGCAGGAATGCTTTTTTATAATTTCATACGTTGAAATGCCACCTCATAAAATAGTTACAAATTGCCATGAGATTGTGTTGAAATACCCACAGCACACTATTCTCAGGGGCTAGTTTTGCACTATAAAAACCTCAGTCCAGATTCTTTAGATTTAGACTTTACATTTTTTTCCATGTTCTCAGCTTTCGTCATCTGAGATTAGCTGTGATGTGCTGGTTTTGGATTGTAAACAGCTGGCGAAGGAATATATAAGGCTGTTTGTCCATGGCCTTGTTCAGAGCCTAAGAAATAGTTGCTTGATTGAATTCAAATTGGGTTTGAATCGATCTTCACCTTCTGGCGATGAACGTCATGTTGGACGTCTGGTTTAGCGGTACATTTGAGCAAGCAGGCTAGAATGTTCAGGACTGGTGCGTTCATGATTTGAATCCCCTTTACACCTGTTCTCTTGTAACCAAACTCCTGTAAAACATAAATATACCAATCACATGAAGGCAACATGGAAGTCCCTGCATGTTTTTATTGATGTGAACAGCTGTTGAGCCACGTGAATCATGTTATACCTTTTCACGCCATATGACTGCGTCAGAAATTATCGTGATGGGAATATGTTTTTAACGACATCAGTTTGTGTAAAGGTGTATCACTGAGGCCACGACACAGATGGATCTGTCTGTAGAGATCTTAAAGTGAATGGAATGGTTTGAAGGTTTGACGTTTGACGTCATGAACTATGAGCGTCCGTGTGCAGTACCACAGACCAGAAGCGATCGATGAAACAGCACAGTTCCGAAAACAGCTTAAGTCATTTGTTGAACCTATAAATACAGATCCATTTGATTCATTTTACAACGATATATATGTACTGTGTTATTGTCATACTTTAAAGAATCTTTGGAAATGATATGCTAAAGCTTAAACTTTAAAGACATTTTATTTAGTAGTTTATATTATTCTATAATGGGATCAAGAAAACCGCCTTGGTTTGCAAATACTGCTCAGTGAAACTGCAGCAAATCATTATAATTAGAGCTTCGGTTCGTGCAAGGGTTCATACCCTGACGCAGAAAACCTTTTGACCCCGCCAGACCAAAACACGCGCCATCGATCGGAGGCTTATTGAAGATAGAGCTAATCATTCCCACTTAAGAACCGTTAAGAAATCAATACCTTCATGGCTTAAGTCTAAAATCTCTCTTACATAACACACTTTGTATGGATTCTCTCAAGTTTTCTTAATATATAAAATAAAGATCATAAAGATATGTTGGATTTAAGTGTGAAGACTAGATGGATGTCTTAATTTGTTCATCCATTTGAGCGAGGGTCTTCATTTAAGTTTTGTGGTGGGGATTTGAATTCATCACAATCTTTGGAATTAAAATAAAAAATATAAACTTTTTTTCTCACTTTTTTAGATAAAAAGCATCTGCTAAACACTTAAATCTAAATGTAGGACCACATCAGATTTCTTTTGGATTACACATTAGGGTTGGGCCGATAAACAATGCGACGTATCCCTGCGCAGCTTGCGTCCAGACGCTTCTCTCATCGCAGCTTGTTGTTTGAGCCACGAAACGTTTGTTTTTGTTGTTGATCAAACTATACAAAATAGCCAACAAAATAGCCCAAATAAGCGTATTGAGTTTTAATGTCCTTAAACAGTGTTGGCAAACTATTAAATGATTTTGTGTTACACAGGCCAACAAAGCACTTCCAATGGGGGTCACTCACCATAAATGTGTCATATTAATTGTGTCTGCTCATCCGTCATTTACACCCATTCATTGCTATTAAACTGTTTCCACTCCCTTCCTTTCTGCACATTTGTTCAGGAAGATCCTCCAATCAATTATAATGTCCTTCACACCTCACCCTATAAGACAATTTGCTCAATCTCTGATTTGGTCATGCTGTATTCTTTGCGGACAACGCTTTACGGAGGAGGAAATAACATACCGCTCCATTGTGAATGAGAACCGATGACACTGATTTGTTCACAACCAAAACTCCGCCTGCAATCTGCATTCAAAACAATTCTCACCATGCGTAGTTCTGTCGCTCATGTGATGCTTTGTGGCTTTCTGAAATACAAAGCTGCTTATTCTGCTGATGTCAGAAGCCATCAGACGTCAACACACGCCTTGTGTGACCAACAGGATCCAAGCAATATTTTTAGCCATGCTGTGCTGTCTCTAAAGGACGTACTGGCCACGGTCCAATCGTTGCCAATGATTGTAAAAATAATAATATTTATATAAAAATTATGTTTTAGCTATCAAACAGGCTCAAATGGCACATTGGTTATTAAATGATTTGTCTTTAAGACAAGTATGACAGACATAATGACAGCAATTAGGTGGGATAGATGGGTGAGTGAGTAATGGAGGTGAAGGTGATAGTCATTTTCAACACCTGAAATGAGATTTTTAATTGGCTGCTATATAGCCTGTTCTCATGATAAGACCTCCAGAGACTCGGCTTCAGGAAAGCGAGCAGAAATGATCAGAACTGAATGTAACTGTAGCCTATACTTGATGCGCAGTATGCAGTATAAAGAGTGTACAGTTATTTAAATATGTCACCCTGAGAAAACCAGTCATAATCAGAAGGGTCCATTTTTTCATCATCACAAAGCTGAATAAATATGCTTTCCATCTGGAATTTGAGGGTGCAAAAAAATCTAAATATAAAACTGTAGTAGGCCGTTGCTAAAGAAAGAAAGGCACGGTTTAATGCTCTCCATTGGCTTACCGCTGTAATAATGTTTTGATGAGTAGTTGGACAGAAGCATCTGCCAAATGCATAAATGTAAATGTAGATGAACCCGGAAGGCAGAAATTCTAAGCTCTACATAAATGTAGATACCACACTTGAGTGGGTAATTCCCAAGGAGCAGGCAGCAGCGAGTGAAGTTTTTAAGCGTTTCCGGCCATTTTGGTCTGCAATTTAGTTGCAACCACTCACAAAAATATTTTTTTTATATACTCACAATAGGAAATTTAAAAAATATCATCATGGAACATGGTCTTTACTTTAGTACATCCTAATGATTTTTGGCATTAAAGAAGAATCTATCATTTTGACCCACACAATGTATTGTTGACTATTTCTACAAATATACTTGTGCTACTTATGACTGGTTTAATGGTCCAGGGTCAAACATTTTGAAATAAAAGATACTACTAACTTCATACATACGTTTATTATTATGTAAAACGGTCATAATTATTTCCATAAAAATGCTTTTTAAAATGTAGAGTTGGTTACATTGTTGTCACATGACCTCATTATGTTTATTCAGTTTTCAGCTCAAAAAAGACCGGGCCCCTATTTAGAAATAGTTTATCTTAACACTAAGTGCTCTCCTAAACAGTAGTAAAGGTTTTTAGTTAACAGTTTCCACTTAAAACCCATTTAACTACGCTGCTGAGAGCAACTTTTACAAAGGAACAGAAAGAAATCTTAAGCTAAGTAAAAGGGCAGGGTTGTCCTTGTTGCTATGGATGATGTCAGCAAGCTTACTGACTATGACCGCAGTGATTGGCTGATAGAGGATGGGTCTCTGTCAGTCATTTAAGGATAGATTAAATTAATATTATAGAATGTGGTCTCGTTATTGCTGTAAGAAACTGCAATACTATTGAGTTTTTCAGTTGTTAAATGATGTGCTCATGGGGAAGTCATACCGCATCCCATTAAGTCATCTTGTCATACTTTAGGTTTGCTTTAGTTGAAGCACATGGCATTACCTACAGTCCATGGTGTTAAACTAGCTTACACATTTTTGTTAATGCATTTTTATATGGATAAAATAGGAGACGTTAATGTAACACGCTGTTGCGACTCAGGGATGTGCTTTGCATCATTTTACATTGTCACAGGCTTTTAAATTCAAGCGTTCACCATCAGAACGTCTTTACGTGAAATTAACCTAACAAAAAGCTAAATATACTCGTGACACACATACGCATGTCAGCAGTTAATTCTGTTCCTTTCTGTCCTATTTCCTACATCTACTGACGGTCTAGTCGCGTTAGATAATGAGGTGGAAAACATTTAATGATATCTATATTCAGCATTCAATTGCCTATTACCCATTTGAATTAAATTTGAAATGTGAACCTTGGGTTTGGGTCTAAAGCAGAGACTGAGTCATCATTATTCTTTTATTATGAACCTTTGAAGTCTGGGCTCGCTTGCAGCATTCCTGAAATTATGTTCCTGCGGGGTAATCTACCTCCAAAGGCCCAAAAGTTAAATTGTATGTCAGATTAGCTTCCTGAGGGTAATTTACTTTGTGCAACCCAGCAATTATACAGTTTAATGCTGATCTCAGTTCAGCCTTAACTCACACTACAGCATTTTTATTTGAAGAGGACACAGATAAATTATTTTATTTGACATAGATCAGAGAAATAAAGAATTTGAATTTGGACTTTCCACCATTTTCCTCTGATTTGATTTTAGGTCATGGTTTCATTTTCCAAGAAACGCATAAACTGATCAAATATAAACATAGTTTGTATGCAATGTAAGTTCATTTGGATAAAAGTGTCTGCCAAATGTCAGTTTAAAGTCATGAAATACAAATCATAAAAAACATTTAATTACATCAGAATATAGCCTTTTAGTGCACATCAGAAGAGAAAGATGATTTTTGTTCAAACAATGTACTTCCAGCATCTACCAGCGGGGGCAAAATGACCCATGCAGCGGAACCTTGACCTTGGTGACGTGAGCTAAAGTGAGCTCTATTTGAAACACAAAAACCTTCAGTGAAGTTGTCAAATGAGTAAATCTTTAAGAAATTCCAGGTAATGCACAACAGCCAAACTGCTTCCTTATCTACACTTTTTGTTCTATAGCCACATTTATCTTATAGCTCACTGTTCTGAAAACCTCAAACACTAGCAGCAAGGCTGTTTTGATGTACAGTCATTTCAAGGTGTACATTTCATCGGTATGTGTCCGCCCTGGGAACCCATGACCTTGGTTTTGCTAATGCAATGCTCTACTAATTCAGCTACAGAAACACAGTGTGCCAACCAAACAATTTCCATTAGCTGCCCAGGAACATTAGACCCCCTTGTTTCAGCCGAATAAACTGCATACATCTATAAAATGTGCAAGTAATTCCTTAGAAAAGAAGTAGACATCAAAGCAGAAACATAAAAGCAGAGACTTCAACCAATTACACAATTGCAGATGCACAAACCTAAAAAAACTGCCAAATTATTCATTCTTCAAAACTGGCACAAACCTGTGACCCCTAGGAAAGCTGTCACCTTGCAGTTGAGCTGCGTCATTCATTCTTATGGGGAAAAATACCTGCAACGTTCTTGCGTATTAGGCAATTGAAAGACTTGATAGTCATCTGTTCTTCTTTTGTTTTACTCTTAAGCAAAGAAAACCGTGCCACAATAACATCGCTCAATGCTTCCATTGGCTACAGGCTCTTTTTTACGGGCATCATATAATTTAGCGTGTTTATTCATGGGATCATTGCCTCGATCTTATGTTTTTGCCTGTTTAAGTATTGTTGAGTTTCGTGGAAAAAATTGACTTTTGGGGTTAAATAATTCTTTAATTATTCCACTTCAACGCTACGCTGTGTACGATTTGCAAAAATGGATATGCTAAAAATGCTCTGCGAACAGCAACAAGAAAATCCTCTGCATGCAGTCTGATGGAAATATGAATAAATGTAATGAAAGCTCAGAATTGTATGTTGATTATTTCACTTTAGAGATAAGAAGATGTATTTCAGAAACTTAAAGGATTTTGTTTCATTTGTCTTAAATTGTTTGTAACGACATTCAGTAAATGATGTAATTCTCCTGAATAATGCAGAATTGCATCATATTAACATCATATTCACTCTTTTTCAACATATGCTTTAGCATTGCAGAGTTATAAAATCAAATGGACTCTAGAAAAGGTAATTCTACTCACAAGGTCAAATAAATCAAATAAACCACACGAAAACACGCTATAAAGCGCTGTCAAAAGCATGCCAAACCAACAGAGGGCGATATAACCCTAACCATAAAGCCGTGTTGGCCAATCAGAAGCCTGGAATCTGACGTATACCAAAGAAGATAGCGGCACGCATTCCAATGTCATAAGCCAAATATCCTTCTCCGTCTCCAAGACAACAATAAAACCTGAGTTTTTAAAAGTCTTCAGGAGTTTTAAAAAAAGTTAGGTTTCAGTGACCGAGTGCTGCGTTTAGGTGAACGGCCAAACTAACAGCATAGAAAATAAGCAGTTTTGAAAATACCCGTATTCGTTTTGGACAGGTCCTTAGATTGTTTAATATGTCAAAGAGTGAGAAAAAACTTGCATCATTTTAATTTGTTCTGATATTATTGCCAGCAATGATCTGTATAGTACTGTAAGTAAAGAAAAATTGCTTAAACTAGTCTTGTATGGTAGTTTGACTTTTAACCAAGCTGGTCAGCCTGGTCAGTTTTTCATGTGTTTCTGAGTTTAAATGAACAATCCTTTCGGTTCACTTATAAAACGCATTCATTACAGTGATTGTGAATATCATTCCCGCTGTAGGTTTACCACCCCCAGCATCGCAATATTTCTAAACGAATGCTCGACCGTGACAACCTCATCAATTAAACCACTGCTTTGCATCTCACCGTGGTCAGGGCCTCATCCACGACGGGCATTGGCGATGTAATTACGGTTTTGGAAGCATAATGGCTTATTTACAAAAGGCGACCAGACGTCGGGGTCACGTTCACTCCAGATAAAGCAATTTGCACTGATAGACCCTTCAAACCTGCATGTGCATGTAAATGAGAAGAATTATTAACCTACCACCGCTCTTTTACTTGCTCCACTACTCTGAAGAGGCTTTTTGGATCTCAGAGAGGTCTGCCAATGCTGTTAAAAAGAGCCTTATGAAAGAGCATGTGAGGACTTTGGTCTTACTATCTTAAAGTTCTCCAGTGCAGATGTCAAGCAGCACTGGAAGTTACATTTACATTGCATTTGGCAGACTCTTATCCAAAGCAACTTACTGTGTATTACAAGGTGGTGGTACACTGTACACGTGTCAAACCCACGACCTTTGCAAACCACAGCCCTGTAAGTACCACTTAAACTCTGAATAAGTCATTTTTACATATTCCATAATGTGAGGATCCAACAAACCATTCAGAACAAACACAGCTTTCTATTCTGAATAAATAAACGAATGGTCAAAAAACATTGGGACAAATATTTTTGTTCTTATCGACACAGCCGAAATGTCAAGGACTATATATTTCCTTACACAATGTAATCTCTTATATTTTTTCCAAAAGGCTAGTCATATGATCCTCAAAAGTCTAGGTTAAATCAAGAAAAGAAAAACAAGCTTTGTTGGCATTTTGTACAGTATGTACGTTGACCTACAGTGTGACGTAACAACGGCGGAAATAATTTCAGGATGCTAAGTACAATTTAACCACAAGGAGGTTTCTATGTTCCAATAGGTATCAATTGGTTGCCTTTGATATGTATGTATATATATATATATCATGCATGTTTCCCTATGGGACTGAAAAATGCACACTTCAGACTATCAGAGGAAGTAGTTGGGCATCTGGGTATTGTTTCCCTGCATTTTCAAAAAAACACAGCATGCAAACCCAGCTACATCACTTTATGCATACAATAGCCGAATAAGCATATTCTGATGTAGGGATAGTCTTACTTTGATTTGCGAATCTGTTGGGTTATTCAATTATTTAAAAATAAAATTCTTTGGTTCAGTAGTCCAGGCTCAAGCGCTCATGGGTAATTCGGCAGGCTTAAGAATAGTTTATAGAGAAAGGCAGGTAGAAAACAAGCATCTTTTGCTGTCTTTCTTCTCTCTCGTGAGAATTATATGCAATCCTATCAGCTCTCGACAGGTTCAGTAGCACTTGCTCTGAGTTGGAACATTTTCTACCGTGGGTGTTTTTTAACTTCAGTTATACAGAAAAGCTGGTGGCTCGGGTTATAATGAACTGTCGGGTATTATTCTTTATTTGTGACAGATGCTCGGTTTAATTGCAGTGGAGGAGAGATGTCATTGACATTATGTGGAATGATTTCAAAGCGCTGGCTAAATAAACACGTCTGGTTTGGATGCACGTTTATGCGGTGTAAACAAATAAGACTAAACAAATAAACCTAACCCGAGCATATGTGCATGTGTCATTGCATCAGGGCAAACAGCTATTGTGTTTACAGGCCGATTCTTGGTTAGCGTGATGAGTACGCTTTTAATAACTATAGGCTACGTTTTATTCATCTATTCATGTTAAAATAACCAAATGTGAGCCTGACTGGGGAAATTCCAGATAAAGTCATTGTTTTTGGCGAATTACTTTTCTACTGTGAAGAACATTCTGTGAAAATAAAATATTGATAAGTTAGCCTACATTGACTTATTGAGACCATGCCAAAGATTGAAATCATATGGTGAAATGAATGGTTAAAATCAACCTTGATCTTTGAGACTTTAAACTGGTTTTCATTGGGAGGGTCACATATATATCGATTATGATATTGACAAATCAATTCTCTGCTTTGAAAACTTTTCATTTAAAAATACATTTTCAAAAGTACATGTTAATGAACCATAAAGTATTTTTATTGTACCTCAACGTTACTGAAGTGCTCATAAAATGAATTGTTAAGGGAACCAGTTGACTTGAATTCTCCGTCTGTACTGTGAAATGTTTATCCGTTCTGTACAGCAACAGGCAGCCACACGAGTTTCGTCAGCCAAATTCTTGACACACTGCATAAGTCTTTGCCTTGTATCTGCTTGGCCCAAAGCAGAAGAAAACAATCCTGTCAAACAATCTGCTCCGGAGTTATTGCAGGAGAAGTCTTTATACTGATAGTATCCCTTATTTATATTTTACGGAAGATTTGCTGTCTATTCTATACACCTCATTTTCCATAGTGTTTCTGTTTTTCTTGATTTCGTTGTCCTTATTTCTATTTTTGACTGTACTGTTTATTCTCAGATGTTGTTTTGTAAAGCTGCTGCACAACAGTGCAAAATTGTGAATAAATAAATTAACTTGAATTGAAGAAGCAATGAGAGACAACTTTCATCATAGAGAAAATAGAGAGACACTTAGACGAGGGAAAAGAGTAAATATGGAAAGATAAATTGATAAGGGATGTGAGTCAGAGGGAATTTGGTGAAAAGTTTGGATCTGAGAAAGTTTTTTCAAACTTCAAAGTTATGTGACAATGATAAAGACACTCTGCACCCTATTTCCACCCGACATCAGCGTTTACCACCTGCTATCACCCAAAACACATCTTAATACCTGGTGAAAGCCTTAATCCCGACGCTGTCTCTGAGAAACAATCGAGTTAAGCCTACATCCACAATTGATTATAGACATTTCAATTGTGATTTTCTCCCATATGAAGAAATAACAGATTTAAAACTAGCTGCAGCTCGAGCGCTGGGCTGAATTAATGGTTCATCAATGAGAACAGATCGTCTTGCTCAGCGTGTCCTGCAGGTCTATTGTCTGTGACTGACTGTGCATTTGCGTGTTTTATGTTCATGAGCATTTCTGTGTGTGTAACAGATATTCACATCCCCCCTACGGCATTCCATAAATACAATCTGTGGCATCAGCTCAATATTCCTCGGCCATCGGCAGTTCACTCTGGAGTGTTAATAGCTGGGCTGAACCTTTGTCCAGCCATATAAATAACGCTGGCGTACAGGTGACCCGTGCTGTTGTCGGGACCGGCAGGGTAATGCGAGACGCATGCTCGGTTAAACCTCCAGTGTGGTGCGGACAGGCGTGCTATTACTGTATTTATGTGCTGTTTATGTTTATCGAGTGTGGGGTAGAAGACATTCAAAGTTGTTGTACAATAGCAAATATGTGTAGAGCACATCATTCTACATTACTGAATCAAGATCCATTAAAATGATAATTAGCTCACAGTTATGCCAATGAATTATATTACTTGACAGAAGAAGTGTTTATTGTGATTGTAATAATCAATACGCTGTCAGTTTTACTGAGCTTTGGTGGATCGTATTGCTGCCGCTAGCATTTTATGAAAGCAATGACAAGATGACTTTAAGACAATTCTTTTGTGTTAAGAAGTTATGTTAAGAAAAGATTTTAATAATCCCATGTGTTTTATATTTTCCTGTTTTCTAGGATTATATTGTCTTCTGTATTCTTTTTCCTTTATGTCTCTACAATAAAAACATGTTATGACAGAGAGTAAAGCATAATTGGAAACAATGCAAAAATAGAGAAATAAATAAGAAAAACAATGGAATCAAATTAATTATATACAGTATATTATATAATTAGAAATCTGCATATAGAATGAATGCATTTAAAGGGATAGTTCACACAAATATACAATTATTTATTTACCCCTTGTATGTGATGCTTTCTTTTTATATTTTGAGACTGTATATATTTATAAAACCTATGTATAATTTCCCTCATGATTTACTAGTTACCAGATATTATAGTCTCCATTAACTTCCGTATGGACACAAAACCAAAGAGACATTTTTCTAAATATCTTCTTTTGTGTTTCAGAGAAAAAAAGAGTCATGTACAAGTTCTGAACCACATGAGGGTGAATAAATAATGGCAACATTTTTCAATGTAAAAAGCAATTTAAATGCCTTTTTTCTATACTCATATTTCGATATAACATAATATAAATGATTAAATTGATTTAAGAGAAGTGAATTAGTTTTTTAAACTAAATACCGAATGGTTTAGAGAACCCATGAATTCTCAGGCTGACTAAATAAAAAATGATGTGGAAATGACACTTAAGTTACTCGATGAACACAATATTGTTTGTAGAAGATGCTTAGATTTATAAGAACTTTTGAAGAGCTCACCTGCTGAGCCGTGCTGTGAAAATTCCTCTAAACTCAATTTATTGACTTTTTCTTTTTGATAAGTGCAAATGATTATTGCGGACTCTGATTGAAAAGCTATTATGTGTACAGCATGTGACATGAGTAAAACTCCAATTTGTTCAGACAAAAACCTCAAACAAAACTTGAGAAACCTCAGCCTGACCAAATGAGTAAAATATTCATTCTCTCTACGTCTCATTATAAAGGTAATAATATCATTTCCTCAAATGTGCAGCTGGAGGGACATTCTCAGCTGGACATCATCTTTCATCCAGCACCAGCGGCTTTACCACGGACCCACCTCAGACCTTAAAGAACAGACGTTCATCTTATTAACTGTTGAGGCAAACATTTCACAGCGTTTGACTGCAGAATGATCCTTTATAGAACACAGCTTGGGATGGTTATGTAGATTTTTAATAACTGAAATTACCAGACGTGTCTTTGAGGTGGCGGCTCATGACACATTTATAATTCTGAAAATTCACCTTATATAATGATATAAGCCGTAGGGTTCTGGTGTGCACCCCGGATCACTTCTGAAGCTCAATTGCCTTTATGGACGGTGCAGTGTTTCTATAACCAATAACCATTGACCTGTTCGACACGGTCAGGTAAGTTGTCCGGCTGTTACTGGTACTGGTTTCTCAACCAATGGGCCGGGATCCACTAAGGATACTTAAAATAAGAGAAAACAAGCATTAAAATATGCTTTAACAACTACTAATCAATAGATATCTTATACCGTTGGTTGTATTTATAAAGAATATACAATTATCTAGCTATGCCTGGTCTAGAATCTATTTTAAATAGTGTCGTGGGCAGTTAGGGGCAAAAAGGTTGAGATTCACAGCCTTTTAGAGTAAAATGAATAAACTCTGAAACATCAATCATGAAGAATGACATAATATGATTAAGGTTCTTGCTGTGCAAATTTATGAACTGCACCCTATTGCTGGTTTGTATCCAGGTTGGGTGTGAATTACCATTAAAGTGCAGAAAACACATGGGAGAATTTGATGAATGTACCGTGCATGGCACCCACAGTGTTTTTGCATTTAAACAAAACTAAAATGGCAAAAAAGGCTTGTGGGGAATTCCCCCTCAAAAATCCCTCATGCAAGTGGAATTAAAAAGTTCACTAATACAGAACTGAACACTTATCTGTGGTGCCCAAAAGAAAATAAAGAGCAGATTGGGTTTACTTGCATGACGCAATGAATAGCCCATAATTGAGTAAAATAGAAAAAAATGACAGTTTACATAATAAATAAAAGGCGGATGATATAAGATAAAGAATTGTATTTACTGCAATTCATTTAAAAAATGCAAGCTCGATAAAAACAAGTCACAAGTGATAAGTTTTAAGCGCACATAAATCAAGTTAAAAAAGAATAAAATAAATAAAAAGAATTTGTATCCACAGCACTACATGTTGTGTTATGATTTGGCCTTCATGCATTTGTCTTATTTTTGAGCAAGATTAAAATTTACAAGATCCGTACAGGATTTTCTGCCGTTTGCAATAAGCACTGGGGTCGGCAAGTGGAAAAGTGCAAAAGATGATAATAAAATGCCTTGCGGCTACGTTTTATTTCTTGGTTTTGGGGAAGTCTCCGTATTAAATAAACCTTCCTCGGAGACGGCCCGGGATATTGCTTCCCTCTCAGGAGGTGTTTCTCAATCTGAGGAGCACAAATTATGCCTGCATGAAAAGGCTGATGTCTGCTTAGTGCACACTAATGTAAATGCCTTGGAATGTCTACGACTTCTGCCCTCAGGTCTTCATTCTTTCAACCACAGAGAGGATCAGCTCAGGGATTTTTGTTCTTCGAAATAAAATGTAGGACAAATTGACTTGCATATCCTTGGCTAAATAATCGGTTTCGTCGCGCTTTCCCGCAGGATATGAGACAACGGAGGGAAATCATAGATTTACTCCTGAAATATCGCTGGTTTACTGCACATTTGTGGAAGATGTGCAAAACAAGCCCGGAGAATTAGATTATGTCAAATAGTTTGCATAAATATTTAAATTTTGTCATGTTTTGTTCACCCTCCATTGTTACAAACCTGTTTAAATGTATGTGTTGGGGTAAACACGAATTAAGATATTTTTATGAAAGTTTGTAGTTTTTGGGTCACCTTTGACTCCAACAGAAAGGCAAACGACTATAATGGTAGTCAATGGTGACCCAAACGGTTTAGTATTCAATCTAAAAATAAATGCAACAAAATTGTTTGAAACAAATGTCAATAAAAGAGACAAATCTGGTCAATTATATGTCTAAGACAAAACCCCATCTGTATGTAACATTCAGCCTCTTCAGTCACTAAAAAGTGGGACCAATACTTTGTAAACACAATATGTATACATTAATATATAAACAATAACACTATTTATACAGTAAATCACACACAATATTTTACTGCATGCCTGATAATGTACAGTATACAGTTCTAATGTTGAATTATATCCCAGGTTCTCTTTTTTCATTGATAGCTGGGTGATGAGTTTGGTGGTTTTCACTTCCAATCGTCCGGCAGCAGCTGTTCGACCAAAGAACTCAAAAAGTCAAAGAAGCAGAAAAAACACATAATGGACCTGCTATCAGCAAAACAAATGTCCTAGCAGGGATGCTGTCGCCAGCCAAGTTCGATCCATCTTGGCTTGCCATTTCAACAGGAGGATGATGAAGTGCCCTGATGGAGGAAGAGGAGAGAAGATGAAGAGATGATATACGGACAGTGACATTTGGAGGTGCTTGAATGTCTCCCTGGATCAGTCCCTAATGATTTATTTAATGTTGAAAAGTGACCCGAGAGTCTAGATTTGGAGGCTTTTCACAAGAGGTTTGGATTTTCAGTCCGATGGAGAGGAATATGACATTCTGCTTGTGCTGTCATTGTATGGAAACAAACACTGATCTTGATATGACATTGTAAAATGTGATTTAAGCTCTCGTGAATGCAGTGACTGGCTGTGTTCGGTCCATTTACTAATAAAACAGTTTGTAAGAGCCGTCAGAAGTGCATTGATTCTTTTACCTGACGCGAGTGCAGTGTCATTGGCATCTCTGGTGGGGAATTTCTGCTAATTTACTCTGTCAGTTCATGTGTCATAATGTCTCGCCTTCATGTTATTTTCTTATTTTTTGGATGCGGTGCGATATTAAAAAGGAAAAAATACCTGTGGGAAACACCCAAATGAAATATAATACATTTTATTTAATAATTTAATTAAATGTTCAATGAAACACTTTAAATGTCATGATTAAGAATGGCATGGAAGTTAAACAACACAGTATGTCAATCTCTTCTCAATTGCCACATTTACTTCCTTTCAACACTTCTTAAAATGACTGGTAAACAAATTACTTTTGAAGTTCCTGGGCAGTGACCAGAAAATAGGTGGTCCTTGTCATTAGGTTTTTAAAAAGTTGCAATGGGATGTGATAACCACAAAAAATATTATGTTAAAAAAGTGTTTTTACAGCTGAATGGTAAAATGTTTGGAAAAAGTTTATAACTACGTTTTTTTCTACTTTTGAAATGGTGACAAGTTTGAAAAACTTGTACTATTAAAACACATCTGCTAACTAAAATCAAATAAATTATATGTCTGAATATTATCTAAGAATAAACAAATATAATTTAAATGAAATAAATGATAATAAATAAAAAATGTAACTTACCAATTAATTGAGACTCAACTTGAGGCATTGAAATTGTCTAAAATAAATAAAAACTAAAACTTAAATAAAAAATAACGTAGATGGTTTTAGCGCCAACAACATAAACAAACATAATTGCCCCAAACTTTTCTTCCAGTAGACTTCCGCAAAGAATCAATAACCGTTGAGTAGTTTTAATTTAGTTTCATATAATTAATATACAATAAAATATTCATAGAAATGATACTAAATATAAAATAAACATAAAATAAATGGTTGTATAAATAAACCAAACACAGAGCGGAAGTTAACTTCGGG
Source organism: Barbatula barbatula (assembly GCF_947034865.1). Classification (NCBI taxonomy): domain Eukaryota; kingdom Metazoa; phylum Chordata; class Actinopteri; order Cypriniformes; family Nemacheilidae; genus Barbatula; species Barbatula barbatula. The sequence continues at coordinate 2,763,544 of NC_136779.1, forward strand.
CCAGCGCCGGAGTCCGATCCAGTCAGGGTATATAAAAAATAACATACTAACTAACCAAATAAATGACAAACGCAAAGTTGCTAAACAAATAAAATGAACACTAAAAATACAAATAAAAGCTCATTCGAAATATTAATGAAACAAAAACATCGATAATAAATCTGATGTACAGTAGCCCATAGCATTACAATGCTACAGTATAAATAAATACTATTAAAATTGGCTTCAATTAAACATCGAAGTGTTACTGAAATAGTGTTTTGCAATTACAAGGCTAACATTCCAAACCAGAAATAAAGAAACCCACCCACAATGTAACATGGCACGCAGGTTCCATTATGAAACCTTTTTATCACTTTCCATTGGCTTTAATGCATCTGTCTATTCACCACCTCCATTAATCAAATATGTCCTTTGCATAGAAATGTCATTGACTCGGAGCGTTTGTTTGCAGATATTTTTCCACGCTGAATTATTCAAATTATAATCCTGGCCCTTTGAACAAATATGTGGAGGGGAACGTACACAGCTCGATAAAATATTCATGGCTGCCGAAGGAACTGGGGACTGTGTTCGTTCTCAGAGGTTTTAATATGCAATCCGCTGGACAGCGTTCAGAATGTAAGCCATCTGATGTGCTTGTTTATCATGCCGTGTAAGAAACAAAATGAGTTACATTGCTCTCTGGTGATGTGTGACCTCTGAAAGACAAGTGTGTGCCTGTGTGCTTTAGTGTTTATTGGAACAGACAGACTTCAGGCAAATAGCACTCGCTAAATTGCTTGCTTTAAGAAAGTGACAATTTCCCCGACAAATCACGCTGTTAAAAGAAATACTTCAAACACAATACAATATTTAGCAAGTGTTAAATAATACATTCACGCCAGCACTCTTCAAATACATTTCTTCTTTCATCGATACCCCGCAGATCTACGGCGGTAATATTAACAAATGGGATAATAAACGGTTACATCCCTTTGCCACGCCACGGAATGAGGGTGCATTCGTTTGTTTTTTTTACACAATTCAGCGAGTGAAGATTGATTTAGGAATCTGAGATGGTCTTAGTGGTGAGAAGTTTTTTAACAACGATGGTATACAGTTTAACAAACACAACAGCAACATACTGTCAGGATTGTGGGCAGAGAACGTGGTGGAAGAACCCAAGTGCAGGCAGACACGGATGATGAAGGGGTAACAAGGACTTTAATAACAAAATACAAAACAAACATCCACGATGGGAAAACACTAACTAAACTGGATACAAAAAACTGAAAACAAACTCATCCCACAAGGGGGGCAAACGTAAACAACTAGGACTAACAAACAAGGAACTCTGAAACCATACATGAACTAGGAACACTACATACATGGCATGAAACGTGGAAACAAAGCAGGATACATGTACAGCATACAAGAGCAACGAACCAGCACAAGACGATATACAAGAGGGCATTAAATAGGGGAACAAACACAGGATAATTACTAAGGGGCAGGTGAAGGTAATGAAACACTAATGGGAAGGCTAACGAGACAAAAGGGCGGGAAACACTGACGAGACACGAGAAAGCACATGGCATGTCAGAATCAACACAAAGCCATGTCTTTCTCACACAAAACCTAAGGCTATGCCATGACTCCGCTGCAAGACCAAGAATAAACATGACATGATGGCGGAATCATGACATAAGCCCCCCCTTAAATGAACACCACCAGGTGTTCATCAAGGAGTAGACTAACAAGACAGGGCAGACTGGGACAATGACAAGACAAGGCAAAACACTGTAAACAAGATCAAGGGCAGACAAGCATAAATTACAAAGGGGTTGGGGTGACATAATAAAAATAACAAACAAGGGAGGGGGGGAGGGGGAACAACAAAGTTCATGGGGGGAACACATGAGTCCATGAGGGGAAGTCCAAACGGATTGGGACAAGGGGAAACAGTTCTTGTCCCTGGCGCTCGAAAGCGCGGAGTCCCAGGGGACTTAGGGGACACCCTGGGGGGCGGCGCTCGAGAGCGCGAAGTCCCCGACAGGGCAGGGCTTGACGCCGGCTGGAAGGCCGGCTGGGGAACATGGCTTGACACTGGAGTGGGTGCAGGCGGGACCACCGGACTTGGGACCACCGGACTTGGGACCACCGGACTTGGGACCACCGGACTTGGGACCACCGGACTTGGGACCACCGGACTTGGGACCACCGGACTTGGGACCACCGGACTTGGGACCACCGGACTTGGGACCACCGGACTTGGGACCACCGGACTTGGGACCACCGGACTTGGGACCACCGGACTTGGGACCACCGGACTTGGGACCACCGGACTTGGGACCACCGGACTTGGGACCACCGGACTTGGGACCACCGGACTTGGGACCACCGGACTTGGGACCACCGGACTTGGGACCACCGGACTTGGGACCACCGGACTTGGGACCACCGGACTTGGGACCACCGGACTTGGGACCACCGGACTTGGGACCACCGGACTTGGGACCACCGGACTTGGGACCACCGGACTTGGGACCACCGGACTTGGGACCACCGGACTTGGGACCACCGGACTTGGGACCACCGGACTTGGGACCACCGGACTTGGGACCACCGGACTTGGGACCACCGGACTTGGGACCACCGGACTTGGGACCACCGGACTTGGGACCACCGGACTTGGGACCACCGGACTTGGGACCACCGGACTTGGGACCACCGGACTTGGGACCACCGGACTTGGGACCACCGGACTTGGGACCACCGGACTTGGGACCACCGGACTTGGGACCACCGGACTTGGGACCACCGGACTTGGGACCACCGGACTTGGGACCACCGGACTTGGGACCACCGGACTTGGGACCACCGGACTTGGGACCACCGGACTTGGGACCACCGGACTTGGGACCACCGGACTTGGGACCACCGGACTTGGGACCACCGGACTTGGGACCACCGGACTTGGGACCACCGGACTTGGGACCACCGGACTTGGGACCACCGGACTTGGGACCACCGGACTTGGGACCACCGGACTTGGGACCACCGGACTTGGGACCACCGGACTTGGGACCACCGGACTTGGGACCACCGGACTTGGGACCACCGGACTTGGGACCACCGGACTTGGGACCACCGGACTTGGGACCACCGGACTTGGGACCACCGGACTTGGGACCACCGGACTTGGGACCACCGGACTTGGGACCACCGGACTTGGGACCACCGGACTTGGGACCACCGGACTTGGGACCACCGGACTTGGGACCACCGGACTTGGGACCACCGGACTTGGGACCACCGGACTTGGGACCACCGGACTTGGGACCACCGGACTTGGGACCACCGGACTTGGGACCACCGGACTTGGGACCACCGGACTTGGGACCACCGGACTTGGGACCACCGGACTTGGGACCACCGGACTTGGGACCACCGGACTTGGGACCACCGGACTTGGGACCACCGGACTTGGGACCACCGGACTTGGGACCACCGGACTTGGGACCACCGGACTTGGGACCACCGGACTTGGGACCACCGGACTTGGGACCACCGGAGACCCGCTGAACGATCGGGCCCTCCTGCCCGTATGGCGCCCCCCCAAAAAATATTTGGGTTGAGTCCCGGTGTTCTCTTCCGGCTGGAGCTTCGGGCTGGACAATACACCCCTCCTCGGCTTCCCTTTCTTTGACCGGCTCACGGTGGGTGTAGCCGGCTGCGGAGAAGCGGTGGGGAGCTCGACTAGCTCAGTGCTCGAGTCGAAGGGAGCAGAGGGTGGGGAGAGGCACACGGCCCCGATTTGCAAAACCCGACTCTCAGGGGCCGAGTCCAAGAGGGCCGTGGAGTTGAGATGATTTGAGACCCTGGGCGAATCCCGATCATAAATCCAGCTGACCAGATCTGTGAAACCCAGGGGTCTCAGCCTCCTCATCTCCGACTGGGAGATTGGCTCTGCAAGGCAGCGGTTGAATATCACCTTCAATTCCTCCTCAGAGAAGCAGCCTCGCTGGGCGGTTGCCAGGAAGTGGTCGGCGAAGTCCCAAATCCTGGAGCTTCCCTGGCGGAGGCCAAAGAGGAGGTGCGCCTCCTTGACACGGTCTCCCGGGTCCATACTGCCTGCTGGGTTCAGTTGTGGCTGGTTCGTTCTGTCAGGATTGTGGGCAGAGAACGTGGTGGAAGAACCCAAGTGCAGGCAGACACGGATGATGAAGGGGTAACAAGGACTTTAATAACAAAATACAAAACAAACATCCACGATGGGAAAACACTAACTAAACTGGATACAAAAAACTGAAAACAAACTCATCCCACAAGGGGGGCAAACGTAAACAACTAGGACTAACAAACAAGGAACTCTGAAACCATACATGAACTAGGAACACTACATACATGGCATGAAACGTGGAAACAAAGCAGGATACATGTACAGCATACAAGAGCAACGAACCAGCACAAGACGATATACAAGAGGGCATTAAATAGGGGAACAAACACAGGATAATTACTAAGGGGCAGGTGAAGGTAATGAAACACTAATGGGAAGGCTAACGAGACAAAAGGGCGGGAAACACTGACAAGACACGAGAAAGCACATGGCATGTCAGAATCAACACAAAGCCATGTCTTTCTCACACAAAACCTAAGGCTATGCCATGACTCCGCTGCAAGACCAAGAATAAACATGACATGATGGCGGAATCATGACACATACATCAATCTACACCTGCTAACATCCACATGATCCTAGTGATGAGTTTTTGCACAAATATTGGTGAAGGGATTGGTGACCCAAAACACAACACAAAAGAAGATAATTTGAGATGTCTTTGTGCTTTCTGTCTATATATGGAAGTCAAAGGGGGCTGATGTTGTTTGGTCCCCCACGTTCTTCAAAATATCAGGTTTTAAATGAAATGAGGGTGAACAGATGTGCCTGGTCACAGTAGCGTTTAAAGGCACAAAACACTGAAGTTTCCACTGTTTATACCGCTGCTCACACTGATCCACAATCAACATCCCGAGGCTCCCTTCCACTTGTGTTTTTATGTGTGTGTGTTTGCAGCTCCCCAGTTGAAAAGAAAAACACACTTAAAAGGCATCGGTGTGTTTCGGAGATCGTGCCCTTTTAAGACCAACAGATCTAATCCCAATTTCCGCGTCTGCACAGCGGGACTCCTGGTGTCTTGAACATCAGCAGCGTTGAGGGCAGATCACATGCCTGCAGAATACCAAATGCACAAAATACCAGGTTTATGAAATTCAATACAACATTGAAGAACAGTAAATAAGACCGGAACGCGTTTTCTTTTAAAACATTTCATGACCTTCATGAATTACTGTGTGAACTTGATTGCATTGCAATTTTATACAATCATTATATGAACAAATGAAAATAAAAATCATGTGATTATTAATCCTATATTCAACATTTTCTTACACATCTCTGTTATTTGATATCGTAGATTCCCTCAGACTTTGAATAGACTGTTGTATAAAGCAACCAAGTCAAGTTTCTTTTATGGTGCTATGATCAATGTTCGCCACATTAAAAGAAAGAATGATGGAAAGGGTTGAATCGACAATAATAATGTTCATTTTGGTGCACTGTTCCTTTAATTTGAGCTAGAGGTAACTTGTTTGTTATTGCAAATAATGCTTTACCCCTCACAGACAATTACTTTTATAAGCCATTAAATCCTGACAACATAAGAAACATAAGAAAGTTAATTAGCCAGAAAAATACCTTGAAACACATTGAAATACCAAAAAAGTTAAACCGCTCACTGGATGCTATGGAACCGGAAACTACTAAAGTTTAGGCTGCTGGATGGAACATTTGAAGTAAAATCCAATATTTTTGTAAAATAAATCTTATACTGCTATAAATATTTAAATAAACTTCAAGAACAGCCGTCCTTCAAAGACAAGTCTTCATTCCATCCTTCTTTTGCAACTTCCAGCTTATTCTCTCTCATGCCTCATCAGGGTCATACATCAATATTTTCTCACACACAGACTACAAACACATCTTCTTTACCCCTTAAACTTCTCTCTCCCCACATATCTGAAATGTAGTAAGTTTAGCATTTTAGCCCGAGTCTTTGATGTTTTTCCACCTTCGGTACAGCTTTGAAGACAGAAAATTAAATGTATGCAAAATATCTCTGCCCTCGATTCAAGTCTGCATTTCTAACCTAAATTAAAAGAAAGCATCATTATTATTATATAAAACAAAGTTATAGATTTGAACTAACAAAATGATAAATAACAATAACATAGATCCAAATTGCCGAGCCAGATTGAACCTTGCCTATTTTTGAGACTAACACAGCATATCCCGTTTCCATGAGAAATAAAGTGATTCATACATTTCTGCAGTCACACTAAGAGAAAGAACCAGGGCTACATGTTTTTCTCCACAAAATTACCATTTCGCTGACTTGAGACGTTGTGCAGGTCGAATTCATCTGAACGCCTGCAACCAGCAGTTACAAGTCACACTGTCTAAACTTCCCTTCGGTTGTGTTAACAAGACATCTAAGAGGCGATTACAAAAAAGTCAAGTTTTAGTTTCTTACCTGATAAACAGAGCAAATCAAAGCAAGGAAAGTTGAAAACGTAACACTCAGCAGATTTGTTCAGGCAGAATGTACAGCCTGGCAGAATCACCGACAAAACAAACACAAAACATCATTTCTTCCTCTCGTTCACTGTTATTCACATCCAGATATACAAACAATATTATGTGTGCTCAGCGGTTTAACACCTGCATTGTTTTATGAATTGCACCTGTGAAATATCTACGCAGTGAGACTTATGAAAGAAAAACTCAACTGTTGTGACATCATATAGTTATATTGGACACAAAATAGCAATATATTGGGAAAATAGCTTTCAGTGGATATTAAATCAGCACTTGAACAACGATTTCATCTTTATAAGCTGTTTGGTCTTCATCCAATATCTACAGCTCAGACTTTCTCACTTCCACCGACATATGAAAAATACAAACTTCACTATTGAGACAAACACATCGTAGATGTCCTTGTAAAACCTCATATGTCCTGTTTTTCAGGAAATGGTACTTTTTACTACTTTTTATAGATATTTGCCAAACAGAAGTGTGATTAATAATAATGATCTATTGTGAAAATGATGAATGATTAGAAAAACTATGACTAATAATGAGAGGTTTCAGAAAGACAGCAGCGACTGTAAAGGCTATCTGGAAAATGTCAGAATCTTTGGCTATTTGTGTGGTTAGTAAGTACGTAAACACAAGAAACTGATAAAAAAATTGAAACGAAAGGGGATTGACTTTGCTTTTTCAAATGACTTGAATTAAAGGCCATTTTGGAGTGGATACAAAACACACACTCATTAAATTAAAAGCACTTGCAGCATTTAAGTAATTTACCGAGTACTGCTCGAGCATCTTTATACGGATACTCTCAATGGATAAACTAAAAAACAGCCAACGCAAGTGTTGTTTGTCCGCGAGTCTGTGTTTTTGAAAACATCTCACAGGGAATCTTTCTCTACCAGGCGCTGACTTGTTTTTTGTTCACTAAGATCTCTCCGGTGTGAAGCCTGATTGTTATTTCCGGCCTTCAGAGACTGACAGCAGCAGAAAATAACATTCCAGCAGGCTGTAAAGGAGCAATATCACAGGTCGGACCTATTGAACCAATCGTGTTCCTTCATTAACTTTCTAAATTGTATACACCTGTGGGTGCAAGATTCATTTCGGCCCATTTTTTGCAAGAGAAAACAAGCCATTTTTAGAAGCGTGCATCTTCTACATTGAATGTCAGGAGTAACGTATACCAACATAGAAAAAGTAAAAATCTAAGCTAGACAAAAAGCTTAAAGTGAAAAAGGGCACACATTGATCCATGTGTCAGGAATTCAGGACTTTATTGAGCAATAAAAAATATACACCAGTTAAAATATTTTCCTTTTTCCATTAGTTTTTTTTTTCTTTTGTGTTAGATTTTCTTCTCAAAATCATTCTTGTCTTGTTGGAATTCATAGCTCCGAACATCCAAAAAGAAGGGAGATAAAAGGCAGTTCTGTCTGTTTGTCTTTACAGCGGTCACGTATCGGAGAGCTTCTCGTGGTGTTGATGAAACCATGAAGTGGGATGTTAGACGAGAGCAGCGCTTTTGCTATTATTTATTCACAGTTTTTTCTGAAACTGCCCGATATTTATGTCTGCTTCTCTGACTCTGCCTTTTCAGTCGATGACGACTCCGATTCAACTTCGTCTCCATAAAGTTCTGCTAGTTTTTGGAATTCTGGACCCCATTCATCCAGACAGTTGTAGTCCTGTTCAGAATGTGCACCAGCTGACCCGAGCGAGCTGATAGTGCCTGCTGGTGACCCCTGACCCTCGTAGGCATAGGTCTGTAAGGAATCATAGGGCGGTATACTAGTGTCCTGATCCGCCTCGGCCACTCTCTGTTTGATAAACTCCCCAACGTCCATTTTGGCATCTATATCCAGGGACGTGGGGCTAAGACGGTAATTTTCGACGTGATGGAGCGGTCTCTTTGACGATCCCAGCCGGACACAATCGGGTCTGACATCCCTGCGAAACTTGAGTTCCTCAGCCGCGGCCGGGTTCCGTAGAGCGATGATGTCATAGGCTTCTGTGTCTTCCTCGCCGCCGCCTTCGTCATCGTACATGACCACGTTCTCCCGGATGTCCTCCTCTGAGATGATCAGCGGCTCCTTTTTGCTCCTCCGTAATGTGATGAAAAGGATTACGATGGCTATGAGAAACAAGACAACAACAAATATAATTAAGACAAATGCAGACAGGTAAATCATGAGAAATCGGTTAAAATATCTAGGCAAAAACATACTGGAGTAAAGTCATGAAAGATTTGAATAATAATATAAAAAATATGGTCTTTTTAGGTGAAGTACAGATTCCCCAAAACATTACTTGAATAACAAAGTAAAATGACAAAGTATTTTATAGCCCCAAACACATATGTATATAAACCTAATATATCTATAGTCTATTCATTTACATTTCTTTTATATAATACAAATACAATAGTAAAACCACACACACACACACAAAATATTGATTGAACAAACAAAAGAACACCAAATTATACCAAAGTCAATATGAAAGGAAGATAATTTGATCATCTGGAGGGAAATTTTACTAAGTGGTGGAAAGACACAAGACGTATAAAATATTCATGTCATGTGCAAATCTAAAAGAGGAAAAAAATGGAGAGATAACCCGACATAATTGATCAGTGTTGTTATCAAGGAATAATTTCTCCAGGGAGCATCAGGTGGTGAGATGTGCACAGCATTAACACGCATGTGAAGAAAAGCAGATGTGAAGCATCCTCAAAGCGTGAACGACCAAACAAACCAGAGGCCAGAGATCAATGTGTATGAATGATGATTCTTTGATATTCCATTAGAATGTAAAGAGCCAGAGTAAATGAGCAGCTAAAGTCAATATCACACATTAGTCTAGCTGCTAACAGTGCATTAGTGCATTGAAACCTAATCTAAACTAAAGGTGCTAAACTTTCACATTTTCTCATCATGAAAAAAAACACAAGAACAAAGTATGAAAAAGGGTGTGTGTGATATAATCCAGGTTAAATATTTCTGAACTTTTCCTAAATACATGTAGAAATATGACTGTTGTATTGTTTAAAAGTAAACATGAACTTGTTTGAGGTCTGAAAAAACACAGACACTTTCATTTAAGCAAATAAATGCAAATATATATTGCTTAAACTACTAACAATATTTGTATTCAAATTTGGGAGGAAACTGTTAGTAATTCATCGAATGAAAAAACATTTGTTACCTAAAAACTGATTTTGAAATGGTCTCTTTTTCTGCGGCTTTACATTTGTTATAAAACTTCTTAGGAGGTTTGGTGTTGGCGCCAACTCTGATCTTATCTACTGCACTTCACTGTCCTGATGAATATCATCATAAAGCACCCCCAAACATAATGTAGTAGCGCACTAAAATCTGGTAATTCAAGCCTTTTGTTTCTCACTTAGCAACAATGGTAACCAGAAAGATACTGCAAGCTGTTGTACGACAGGGCCCAACGCACATCAACAATTCGCAGGAAATGTGAACATTCTGTTCAATGTTTGCAAACAAGCAACTAGATCTCACTTCCCTCCGTGTAATCAGCTCTCTTAAAGCCGGTAAATCTCCAAAGCAGATTTTCTGGAGAGGAAAGATGTCAATTTTATCAAAAAATAGATTTCAGCAGGAGCAAACAGAGGCGTGTGAGCGGGGACGTAATGTGCGGCGCTGCACGTGTTGAGCGGGTTTAAAACTATATTTAGTTCCTGTGAAATCTCTCACTTTCGAGAGAGCATCGCAGGTAGGAGGTGAGACTGAACGCTGGAGAGAGACGAGACACGGACGGCTGCAGGATGGCTATTCTGTTACATGTGCTGCTCACTTTCCTGAACTGGCACCTTTAAGTCTATCAGTGGTTTGTTCTGCCTCTCCCTTTTGTGTTCACAGTTTTTGACACCATTTTCCACATTTGTTATTCAAATCTATCACTTTTCTGTGGCCCTGTCTATAAAATGACTATAAATAATATAAATGTCTTTTGTGCATGATTTAGCATGGAGAACCATGGCACTTATCTGCTCACGAATTCACACATACAAAACAAAGAGCGAAAAGAGAGAGAACAGAGAAGTAAAGAGAAAAGAAAAACAGAGGAGTACAAGTAATGAGAATAGATGAAGCGAGATGATAAAGAAGTATAGACGAGAAAAGATGAGAAATAAAGAGCGCAGATATGAGAAAGGAAAAGAAAGAGAGAATAAGAGGAGAGAAAAGGAAAAAGATGTGAACTGAGCGATAAAGTGAATATAAACAAGAAGATGGAAATGAAACGTTTATAGAAGAAATGAGACGAGAGGCGAAATTAAGAGAACAGATGAGAAGAGAAGAATCAAAAAGAAAATAAAGACATGGAATAAAGAAAATTAACAGAGATGAGAACAGAAGAGAGCAGAGTAGGAAGGAAGTGAAGAAAAGACACGAGAAGAGAGAAGAAAAGAGAAAATGAACAAAGATGAAAAACTAAGTGAAGAGAGGAGACAAGATGTTTATTATAGAGTTATTACAGAGCTATTATAGTTTTTTTAGTAAGTTAGTATTAGTTTTATTTAGTTTTACTACTATTCAAAACTAGAAAATAGACAGAAAACAGAAATGCTGACAGAAGTGAAGAGGGATGAGATGAGTCATTGGGTGAGGTTAAAAACACGTGTTTAGTGATAAATCCAAATCGTTCATTCTGCTGTGAATGTTTAAACAGCTGATCTTAGGCAATATGTTCATGAGCTTTTGATGTGCCATTATTCCTCTGATGTCATGAGAACAATAACATTCTGTAATTCATCCTTTACCCTTGATCCACATGTATAAAAGGTTAAAAACTGACATTCTGAAGTTAAACAGGCACAGATCAGGTGGCATTATGACAATAAAGGGCAGAATCCTGCTGTGAATACTAAACGTCTATAGCTGTCAGGGAAAACCTTTAACATAAATCATTTTACATTTAAAGATTTAACACGCTCTCGTTTCAAGTCACCATGCAATCAAAATGTACTATTTTGACTTTTTATGGAATGTTATGTTTATGCGCCTCATAATTAAAATCATTAATTAAAAATATTCCCCCCCACACTTCCATTCACGAGTTAAGGCACAAAGGTGGGGCTATTGAGACTCATTTCTGACCCTTCCCTACAACCAAAAGATTCAAATCAGCCCCGCAACAAAATCAAGTCCCACCCATATTTCTTTCTCATTTTAGAAGCCGTTTCATTTGAATATACAACACCATAGAGACAAAATGCAACTTCCCTTCCATGCCCACTTTAAAGGGTCTTGTAATCATTAAATAACAGTAGAATAGCTCATAAAATATTGTATTATTAATTGAATAAATGTATCCATCAAGGTTATTTTAGTTTACTAAAATTACAAATTTTAGAACGTTACTGTTCATTGAAAATGTATCAAATATTGACCACATACTTTTGGAAAACTAAACTAAATGAAAAACTGGAATTTTAACTGAACAATTAACTGAAATAAGTTTAAAGCACTGAAATTATAGAAATAAACAAAAACTAAAATAACAATGAATTAATCTTATATTGCAACAGAAACATAAACAAATAATTAATAAAGCATAGACCAAAAGTGCTAAAACTTTAACTAAAATTTACATAAAATTATGAATCTTAAAATAAAAGCTAATTAAAAATATGAAGAAAAATTAAATCAAAACTACAATAACTATAGTATCAATTTAAATATTGTTAAAGATGTTTATGTCTGTATTCATGAGCATAACATTTACAATCCAATCAAATCCAAACAGATGAACTCTGCCCTATATTATTTATAGTCGAATATTCTTTGGAATTAGAAAAAATAACTGTTCCTTTCTTAAATTATATGTATTGTGAATGTTTCACAGTCTATATCCAACAACAGTACAAAAATCTCAAGCATGATATTTCTGATGTGCTATATTCATACTGTGCGAATACTGAAATCAACCGACCGAGTAAAATGAGAACACAGAGCAGGATGGCTATCAAAGCGCCTGTGCTGAGGCCTGCGGAGGAGAGGAACGCCTCGCCCTGGCAGATCTTCAGTCTGGTTCCTCTCTGGCAGGAGCAGACCGTGAGCGTGAGAGTGCCCGTGCTGCTCAAGATGGGTTCTCCATCATCCCACACCACCACTGGAACCTCATACAGCTCCTGGGTCAGCCGGTGGAACCGTCGGCGTCTGGCGATGATGCTGGCAGTGCTGTCTGAAGAGAGAGAGAGGGAGACGGTGAGAAGTAGACTTGAGACAGGCGTGACAGATACGATCCATCTGACTTTTTACTGTCATCCAGATTCTGAGCTGAATTCACAATTGTTTTATTGTGTGAAAGAATATTTTGAGAAAAGTAGTTTTGTGTACATACAATGGAAGTCAACAGAGGTCAATCTTGTTTGTTTCCCACCTTTCTTCAAAAATATCTTCTTTTAGGTTTTACAAAAGAAGAAAAGTCATACAGGTTTGACATTTTGGGAAAACTATCACTCATTGCAATTCTTTCTTTTAAAGCATTTAAATGAGATTATATGGTGAGAAAGACACTTTGGTGAAGAAAGATATTACCATGCCACATGTACATCCGCGCTATCACCTTGTGTACACAAGTGGACATATTTAACAAGCAACGCTTTCAAGGAGATGATTTTCAAAAAGTCCACAGGGCCAAAAGTGTTCACAGTTTAAGCAACACACAAAGGCGAATGAAAGGTTAGCGAACAATGAGAAGTGTAATTGAAACTGAGCGAATGAAGAAGTAGAAGGGGGAAATTTCAACTTGAAAAGTAAAAGTAATGAGAGGGAGATAACAGACTAAGATAAAGCCCGAGACAATGAGAGAGAGAGTGCAGATCATTATATTAAATTAGTCTGCTTTGAACGAGCCACTCGCGTCGCGGCTGTCTGCCTGTGTGTGCTGTATCAGAGCGTTTAAGAGCTCTATTCCCACAGACGAGCTTTTAATGTGAGAATTATGAGAGAGCGACATACATTCTCAGAATTCTGCTCAGTATTAGCAGCCTGAAACACAGCGAGCAAAGCTCTTAACCCGGGATCCACCTAATGAGACTCCATCTTGGTATTCCTTTCTGAACTTACTTCGTAACATCCTTCAGCTACAGTATCTCGGTTTCTAAGCACTGTTTCTCCCATCCTGAGGGAGGACTGAGCAAGAAAAGAACGGACATGGGATGAGATAAGCGAGACGGAGAGAGAAAGAAAGGGAGAATATAGTGTATATACAGCCAGAAAATTCAAAGAGCATTCCACATTTTCATGTCATCAGCAATTCTAGATGCATTGTGCTCATTCCAGTCCAGTGTCTGTTGAACTTCAACAAAATCAAACCTTAGGAGCGCCATTAAGTCATTCAAGAGCAATGTGAAAAATAGACATGACAAGACACTGAAAACTGTGATAAAAATCCAGATTATTACATAAAAGAATATAATTTTGAGCTTTGCCTGAATACATGAACAAATATGACTGTTGTATTGCCAAAAGCGAATATGAACTTGTTTTCTTTGCAGTATTTGAGCTCTGAAAAACACAGACCATCTTTTCTATTATATTAACCCGTTTCTCCACATACAGTGTATATATACACAAGGCGTCGATTTTTCCACCCCCATAACTCACGTCGCTTTATGGTTGGCTTTGCCTTCTCTCGCTAACGTAAGCAGGGTATATAAAGGAATCATGGAGATAAATTGAATACATTTTAAGACCTCATTGCCACTTCAAGTTTTAATCGGTTACACCGGCGACACTTTAATTTATATCTACTATATACGGATTGTAAGATAGCACAACTAAACAGTCTTCGTTTGTGATAACACATTATTAATCCAACATAATTCAGAAGGGTGGGGACGAAGCACAAAATAATGTATTTAGTAACTTACCAATGCAAGGTTTATTAGAAAGAGAAACGAGGCTAGGATAATCACCTTCAGACAAACAGAGCAGTACGCCACATATTTATCAAGTTGTGATACGAATTATGTTTTATTAATTGCTTTTGTTGATGGCATTTGTAATGATTATAGTAAGCTATACATGTCTAAGCCATAAACGTGTTCATATGATGATTTTTGGATAAACTGTATATACTATATACAGCCAGTGGCATATCCAGGGGTGGGGCCATGGGGGCACTTGCCCCCTCTGTAAGATGATTGGCCCACGGTGTGTCCCACCCCTCTAATTGCCTGCCAGGCTGTTGATCCAAAATTCAAATCATAATAATTGGATTTTGTTTGTATAAGTAACACGGTAAGTTTATCTACTTTTTATTGCACACAATATGTGCATGCTGTGAGCTACAGTGAACTCTTCACTCACACAGAGCGCGCTTTTCCATTCCGCAGGGGTGGCGCAACCTTTCCATTTTTTTATGTAAGAATGCACTAGAGGGACATGTTTGGCCGTTCGCGCCTGTCGACTGAACATCACCTCACTGTACCACCAGAATTGCAATTGCGCAATACATTATTTTAAATACATTCACGATTAGATCTCTTCAGAAATCGAACTTGTTTCCACCACGTGCATGATGTATTTATATAGTTTTAACTGTTTCTTTGAAGGCAATGATGAGTAATGATTGTTCAGTGGAGGAACAGTTCTTACCTCCATAGTAGGAGAAATTGCATTATAATTTTTTTTTATTGAGGCCCCAAGTGGAAAAAAAATCCTAGAATCGCCCCTGTATACAGCATACATGTATACACACACACATATTTTTTGCTATTTTATATATTTTTTAAATATGTATTTTTTATACGATGTCCACGCTTTTTTGCCCATGGGGCAAAACATGAGTCCCCATGTGTTGGTGTGCATTCATGTTTAGGTCCCCACTGGGCCACACACACACGCGCACGTACACACACACACACACACATACACTAAATCTCTATCCTCTCATATATAATCTGTTAAGCAGCAATAGCAAGTTATAGCTGTATAGCTTTATAGATCCTGTCTCTCATACACATGATATCACATAACAAATGCATTACGCGAACACATGCTGTTCATCATGCTGACTGTGCGTGTCGTACATGCACGCATGCATATGAAATGTGCACATTTAAGCGTGCGCGCATATGGTTACGACAGAAGCCCTATGGTAAGAAGGTGTTTCGCTGTTAGCAAAAAAGCATTTCCCCAGCCAGACATAAAATACCTGCACAGGATCCAAAGCTCTCACTCCTGGCACCCTACTGAGCCCCATAAATAATCACAGAGACTAACAACAGAGGGGAATATGCATTGCTGAAAATGTAATAAATTACGGTCAAAAAAGAGACAGAAGGATCTAAAGGGAAATATCTATTCCAGTATGAATCTGTCACCAGTAAGAAATCTTGAGCCCTGTCCTAAATACAGCACCAAACGCCTGCAGGCTATTTTCACTCGGCCTATTTTCACGTATTATAATATCAAATATGAGCAAGTAGTTGCATATTAAATGACAATGTGAATGATTACATGTGCTACTTTTTATATTATTTAAATAGCTTACTTCACTTGAAAGGTTTTCAAAATGAAAGTCAAATTTAAAAGATGAAGAAAAACCGGTCCTTAAAATGTAAAAAATCTGATGTGTAAACAAATGCTTAACACCTCCGTCTTCGTCCATGCATTGTGCATTCTGTATTGCGACGCTGTTTGTGAGAAAATAAGCTGATCAACCTTTATATACAGTAGAACTGGAAGTGGTCTGATGTAGAGTCATACAGTATATACAAGCAAAATATTAAGTGACAAAGCCTACACATCTCTCTGCACACCCCAGCTGTAAAAAAGACCATATTGGAATTCTGTCCTTTCTAACTTTAAACGGTGCTGTTTTTGTGCTGTGAGCTGATGGACCCTAATGAGAAATACTTCAAACACAAATGTTTGGCAGGTGCTGATTGTGTAAAATGTTTTCCAGCTCAATATGTACAGTCTTGTTTCATTTTCTGTGTTCATTTATCCTTGTCAACAGCAGCCCCGCATGTCTGTTATATAACAGGGCTGTTGAGCTTGTTTGTGTTGTAGCAAAGTAGTTAGGACTGTTCTTTTTTGTGATATTAGGCATTGCTCATACTTGAGTTTACTTTGGGTAAACTTGCGAACAATTTATCAAGTCATGTAGCTTGTTGAAATACTGACTTGAAACTCTACTCAAGAAAATGTTTCACGTATATCTACTTTATAAATATTTTACTGCACTATAGAGAATGTGAAGTTGACGTCACGCCCTATGATGCATGTTGCAGTGGCGCCGCCATCTTGGGAGGATAAAACTACATTGCTATTATTGTTTTGATATGTACTGTTACATGTTTTGTTAGTTATATGGAGAAATCGAAACCGAAAGTGAAAGAACCATGGGCTTTTCGTGAACGACTCTGCGTAATGCTATTGCAGTTTTTTAACACAGCAAGACCGACCAATCATTGTTATATTTCCTTATCAAACAAGAAAAACAAAACACTGCATTGAACGCACTAGCATCCATCATACCAATATACATATTTAGGAAATATTTAAATGTATTTATTAATAATTACCAATAATTTATATATATATTAAATTTATTAATCGCATTAATCATTTGACTATCCTACTATACATTCTAAATCATATCATCTTGTTTTTTTCTCAACTACATTTTTACAATTACATACATTTTACATACATTTCTATTCTGTAATACTTAACAGAATCTAGTAGCCTTCTTTCTTTTACTTGGGTAAAATGTTTGAGTAAAAATACTTGAGTAAAAAATATATTTTAGATGTGAGTAAAACTTTAAGGTAAAAAAACATGCATGTATGGAAAGTAGTAGAAATAAGTTAAATGATTCCAAACTAAAAACACTCTGATACTTGAAATTGTAAAAATACTTCACTACTGTCCACGTCTACTTATTGCTTTAACTTCTTTGAGATTAGATTTGTTTTAACACATACACATGCATGAACCACTCAGAAAACCACAGCGACGACCAAATAATATACAAGTTTGCATAGCAACACCCTGGCAACAACCCTGTAAACCACAGCAACTATACAGTGACATGCTAACACACACCACTCAGAATAACGTTGCAAGGGCATAGCAGTGCCCTGGCAACCACCAATTAATCCAAAGCATCCATACAGAAATGTTTCAATATCCACTCAGAACACTTAATCATTTGCATAGCAACACCCTGGAAACCACCTAATAAATACACAGCAACAGAATATGGTAACATGCTAACAACCACTTAGAAAACCTTAGCAGCCACACAGCAATCTCAGAAACCTTTTGGTAACATGCTTACAACAACGTACAACACCTGAAGATTTGCATAGCAATATCTTGGAAACTATTTATGGCCCAACCGCTGGATATGCCAAACGCTGTAAATACCGTATATAGTATATATATATCCAAAAATCATCATCTTCATTTGACCTAAACATATCTATAAATAGTGTTCCTGGCAAACCACAGGAACTATCCAGTACTGTGCAAAAACACAACCACATAGTTACGTCCTTGCAAAAAACCCTATCATGATGCTGGGCTTTTTAACATCAAATAATGAACCAGATCACCATTAGATAACATGTCAGTGCCAAAAAGCTTCCTTAACAACCCCCAATACTCCACCTGTCTCTGTTCTCATTTTTTTTCATGAATCATAAGTTTAATATAACTTTTTATGAGTTTTCAAAGTGCCGTCCCCATCATAGAGAAAGGATGGAACTGTAGGGAAATTACCTGTTTTCACACGCGCTGATGTTCTGGGAGTGAATGGAGTGAAGCCTTGTATTAATGAGCTGGTGGATTCGGCTATGGATCAACATCACAGGTACCGGTTTCACTCAGAGGAGCAATGATTTAAAGTCAGTGTGAAACACCAAACCCGTTTTAGTGATAAGACAGAATGTTCTATGCATGAAAATAAACTTCACCGTTCAGAGCATCTCCACGTATCCCAATGATCTTTTTTTTAACTATTGATATTGATGTGAAATGTATATTTTTTTCCCTCAAAAGCCACAAAATTTCACCATATAGACTTTGACTGTCATCATAACTGTTGATATCTATTGACTTTTTTAGAGAACATTTTCAAATCCTCATACTATTGGCATTTAATAATTTATCAAAGAAGGTTTTTAAATATTTAGAGTTCATGTAAGTATAAGGCACGATGAGGATATCTTACACATCAAAACAGTGAAGAAAGCACTAGACCAGTCATCTCAAAGGAATAAAAGCATCCGTCACTGGAAAAACACAAAAGTTCTGTCTCAAAATATCTCTTCAACTGTGACAGCAGCAAGATTTCTGATGGCGCTGACACTAATTAAAATTCACATATAACAAATGTCAACAGTCTGACAGCAACAGCCTTCAACTGTGAGAACCTGTTTCATTGCCTTAAAAAAGAAAAAGGCAAATTATTATTTTTATTTGGCACAAGGGGAAAGATAAAGGAAGCCATTTTTTTGTAATTGTGATATTTGAGTATGTCTTTTTTCTATGAATCAACATCTGGAGTCACGTTAGCCAAATTGAAGTGTGATGGACATTTAAAGTCCCAGTGAAATAAAAAATACAATGCCTATTTTTTCCATTAAATATTGCAGCGTTTATTGTAAAACCCCTTCAACTGTCAGTCTGCTGCCAGTTCCATTTCAAAATGCAACGGCTGTTTTTATACATCTAATCAAATCGCAGAGAAAGACGAAAGCCATGCCCACAATTTTGCTAATCCGAAATTCAACTTCACTCAGAACTTCTGGTTCACAGGGACTTTAAGTTTAGCTTGAACGTCTTTAAACCTCTGACCACCTGATGCATACAGCACGCAAAACTGATAATACTTCAAGCCATGTTGTCTACAAGATACAGGGATGATAAAGTAAACGCTTTTTAGATAAAACTCGCCAAAGTGATGCTGTCTCTGTTTTTAAAATATTCTAAATATTCTAAATATTTCAGTGTGTTTACCTTTTGTTTAACTTAAATTTAACCCTTAAATAAAGACCAGAGAGGATTTGAAAGACCAAAGAAATTGCATAACACATTTTCATCAGAAGTTGAGGTTTCCCTGCAATCTGATAAATATTCAAAGAAATATAAAAAATATGCATTACAAGCCATCACGCAATGCGTCTCTCATCAAAATGTGCGGGCAGGCTAATAATTCTACACACATCAAAATGCTGAGAGCGGACTTTCCTGTCAGCAGTGAGAAATAATCCTCGAATAGCATGACCTGGAGAAAATCAACATCTGGTGTAAGAAAGGAATGCTCTGCAATAAAATAATGGTGAGTTTATTTGCATAAACATTTACTCAAAAACCATGTTTTCATTATGTTAGTTTTTTGGTTAATTTAATCAAAACAACCCAACTACAGTTTGATTATTATTCACTACGATTCACAATAAAAAATGATTTTAAAAATTGTTTAAAAAGTTATATATTGCAAATTAACTTCTCGAATAAACTGAAACAATTATTAATAAATGCTTATTCCTTTTTCAATATTTCTATAATTTATCTGAAGAGAAAACTATAAGCCATTTGAAGGTAGATTTGCATGAAAAGAAAGTGTAAAAACTGTGACTTTTTGCTTGAGCATGACCTAATACATTTTTCTTATTTGATTTAATATCGATTTATAAATAAATGCATACATTCAAATAGTGTTACTATTAAATTGACATAAGCTATGACAATTAATAATATAATAGCTTTTTATCATATATAATATTATTATAGTAGCATATAGAAATAAAATAGAACAATATATTGTATTATTAATAAAAAGTATTTAGGAACTGATTTCATATAAGGTATACTGAAAAATGATAAATATAACAAATAGCTCATTACATTAGACATCTCTTCACATTAAAATCTATTTACATAAAAGTACAGAAGACATGTTTGCCCAGATGTACTTTCTAAAAGTAAATCAAGCCATAAAAGATATAGTGCCTTAATATGTTAGTCAGCCAGACCCTTTACTATCTGAACAAACAAATCTTGGACAGATTGAGCTATAATGGCAGCAGATTTCATGTCAATAATTAAAACTGGCTTGTGAGACGAACAGTCTTTGTCCAGCGAGAGCATCATCTTAAGGACTACAGCAGACCTTAAACAAAACTCTGTATCGACAGGCAAGCAGTGTGGGCCGGACTGAAGATCCTGATGTTTGCCTGAGGGTCACAGAGAGCCAAAGCAAACAATATGTGTGTGGGTGAAAGAGAGACAGAGAGAGAGAGATGCCGTGAGCACTTTTCCTAGAGCACCACTCATAATGTAAAATAACACATTCATTAAACTCATTGTACTGTAGACTAATAGATAGATTCATTGTATCCGTGTAGATAAAGCAACACGTTTGCGCATCATTTGAATTTAACGTAACGTGATGGAGAGTTTGATAAAATAGTCCGCCTCATCTTTTCCACCGTCACAATAATCATTATAATCACCGGAAAATGACTAATATTTCCCGTTCCTGGTTATTTTCCAGGCTGTCTGGTTCCCTGTCCAGACTCCCACTCGAAGACTGCCACTCAATATCCGAAATCCTTCCGAGACACAGACTGCATATTAAAACAAGCCAGTGCTAGAGAAGAACACAACATCTCTATAAAGAGCTCAAGATGCAGACAAAGCTGATGGAAATAGGACAGCAGTCTTTCAGAAACAGATGGCGGATAGGAGAGGGGAGATGAAGAGAATAACAACGTACAATAGGTAGAATGGAGTCTGGAGCACTTGAGAAAGAGAAAGAAATAACAAACCGTGAAAGACATCACAGAGAGACGAGTGCGCAATTATTTTGTGATTTCAGGTAGAGGTTCACCCCTACAGAAATAATTCAAGGGAAAAGGAAAATTCTGTCATTATTTACCCGCACGTCATTCCAAAACTACGGTATGTTTTATTTCTGCTTTGACCAGAAAAGAAACATTTCTTCGGGATTTTCATGTAGCTTTCTTTGAAAAAATGACATGGCGACCATGTCCGCAAGATTTAAACCATAACCGTAGAAGACAAAAATAATCCATGCACTGCCAAAAAAGTATTTTTGTGTTGTTTGCCAGCACAAACATAAAACATTTTCATTATTATCGAAAGATATTAATTCTAGATACATTTACTTGAGAAGTAAAATGACCTTATTAAGACATTATTTATTTTATTCAGAAAAAAATATTATTTAAATATAATATAAAATAAGAAACAAGTTATAAAAGTTTCATATTAATTTGTTTTGTAATCTAAAATAAAATGTATGATGTGTAATGATATATAAATAAGAACGTTTTATATATATATATATATATATATATATATATATTCATAATATAACATTTATAAAAGCTGCCAATTAGGTAAGAAAAATAAACATAATTCAATTATCTTAATTTAAGTTTATGTTTCTTACCTCATGGCAGATATTTAGTTTCGAGCAAAATGTCCATAAATAATTTGCGTCTCGGGTTAATTTTTTATCGAAAGACAAATATAAAAAAAAATAGTTTAAAACATGCATGCTTTAATTCATCTGTCTGAAGTATTTGTTGAACGTGGTAGGCCCTTTTTAGGGGAGATAAAGCCCCCCTTAAGTTCTAGCTTAGCCCCCCTAAAACATTGAGAGTAATAATGTAATCTTTACAAGTATTCAAGATCGCTTATTATGAAAACGGAGGCCGGCTACGTTATTCAGCGCATTCTTCAGTTCACAGCACCACAGAGTGGATTGAACATAATAAGCAAAATGTATTGTTATTATTGTTGTCACTTTGAATTATACATGTTGCATATTCTATCTGAATTAGTGATTTTAGTAATGTATACAGTATGTGGTGCGAAGAGAGTGGCTGTGTATTATTTATTTATATATATCCTCATTGGAGGCTAACATTGAAAACCTAGAATCGCCCCTTTGTTTCTGGTGTGAAATAATTCTCATTTTTGGGTCACTGTTGCTTTAAGACGTGATTATGTGTTGGTGGAACTTATTAGCAGAGTGATGAATGTGAGATTGGACACTTGCATGTCTTTGGCGTGTTTATTTGACCGGCGCCTGACTCCTTCGGCATCATCGGATGCTCATGAATGAATATTGCTTGTGTAATTACCCTCGGCTCCACTAGAGAACCTAATCGACTGGAGAACATAATCAAACTGAAAATCTGTGCGAGGGCCTTGTATGCGCCCTGGGACTCTATATCTCACATTGTTATTCACACGGAGACATTGCGTTTATAACGTAATACGTGAAGAGACAATCATTTCATTCATTTAATGTTTGCTTCAGTGTTCACAAATCAAAAACACGGAGAGAACCTAACAAGATAAACAAAAGTATAATAAAAAAGTGCATAAGATGTTTCTCTTTTCTTAACTTACTAGCAAATCATTATTTTCACATTTTATGAATAAAGTTGAGAAGGTAAGAAAAATAAACATTCTCTGAAAACAAGTCTTATTACCAACACACTTTCTCTTCTTAGTTAATCTTGTTTAAATATTAAGATAATGTATTTAGCAGGTTTCTTAGATTATTAGATGTTTTTACTAAATACAAAAACATGATTCGGGAGCACGCTGTCACAGAAAATTTGTTTATGTTTCATCACAAAGCGGCCATTTAGATACAGAGAGCTAAAGTACCTGCATTAAGAGCCATTTACTCTTTCCAGAGCTCTTGTAAAGACGGAAAAGTGGTTTTATTGCTAAATTTGAAGCACTTTTGGTCTTCATAGACAAGTGGACTTCACACTCGCCGCCTCTCTACAGACAGCATGAGAAAGCAAGCTGACATCGACCACCAATGGAAAGAGAAGAAAATTCTTAAACAGTGGCACGTCCCGGTGGAGAGAGATTAGAGAGCGAGGAACTGTGAGAGAGGGAGAGAGACTTGTAGTAAATACTACTTTAGAGGTAACTCCATCCTCCGATGTGCTCGATGGGAAACAAGTGGAACTCGAATCTTCTATCTCATCGATCTGCCTCGACTTCTCTAGTTTGCCTCCAATGATGTTGAGGTAGGATGTTGTGCTTTCACACAATACTTCACATTGAAACGATGTTTCGTTCGCCGGGGGGCTGCTGACATCGTCTTTAGACTTTAAACTTGTTAACATTATTTTAAATGTATCATTTGCGTGAATTATCACTACCCCATATAGGAATTGATAGTCTACATAACGCATTACCTTTGTTTCTTTTATCTTATGTTGCTATCTCTGTGTGTGTGTCCGTTAGTGTGAGTGTCATTGCGTGTATGTTATTTATTCTATTGCTTGTAGTTAAAATATTTTCATGCACAGTTGCTTTGTAACAATGAAATGTGTAAAAAGCGAGTTGAGTTACCGAAAAGTCATATGACATTCATATGTTAAGTGGATGCTGCTACATCTGTTATTATGTATCATAATATTCACATTGTCATGTATATTCATGCACATATACAGTTGCGAGACCCTTCCAAATTTTCAATTTCAACAAAATCAAACCTCAGGAGTAATACAGTCATCCAACAGCATGTGAAAGACTGACAGAATTTTCAACTTTTCCTTAATACATGTACAAATATTACTGTCTTTGAGTATTTGAGGTCTGAAAATAGATACAGTGCATCTTTTTCGGTCATTTTGACTTGTTTATCCAGAATTCATTTTCTGCAAATGAATACAAATAGAAACGATATTTTCAAATGTGGGTGAAATATTGTAAGTAGTTCACATTTTACCTATAAATAAACACACATATACTGTTATTTTAATAAACGCTGATTTTGAAATGGTCTCTTAACCTTCTAGTGGTTCCAAACCTGTATACATTTCTTAAAATGTCTTTACACAAAGAAATATATTTGGGAAAACGTAAGCAACTGACATTTCTGGGACTGATTGACTAGAAGGAAAAATTATATTTTTCTTGTTCTGTTGAACACAAAATTAGATATTTTGAGAAATGTAGGAAAACAAACAGTTCTAGGGTACTTGATGTGAATACCATTTATGTAGAACCCCATGAGATCACTTTAAAAAACATGTGAAATTCATGAGGTTTTTCTGAAAGGGATTCCACTATGAATTATTCAGGACACATTAATGCTGTTGACACATATTTACCATTTTTATTTAATTGTCTCTTAATTTTGACTATACAACTTTATTTACCATTTCAATTAATTCAATTAGATATTTACATATTTCACTACTCCGTGTTGGTGGAACAAACCTCCTGATTTAATCTAGTCTGCCACATTTTTCATGAAACCTGGCAACTTGTTCCAGCACTTGTTGTATTGTTGTTGTCCTCTTATAGTAGTATAGAAACAATGAAGCTACATTGTAAGTCCTTTTGCATAAAAGCGTCTTCTAAACGCCTAAAAGTAAAGGTAATAAAAGACACCTTTCTTAATTCAGTGTTTGCTTTCTATGAGTTTCAATAGTTGTTTTAACCTAAACATTGTCTTCTCATGCCCCAAATAATATCCTTCCAAGTCAACCTTGAACCCTTTCTTATCCCTGCCATAACCATCTCAAAGGGGTCTTTTCTTTTTCTCCGAGTTCAAAAATCCTACCAGTTATAGGGCCAGATGTAGACCCCAGTACATCACACCTGGGATGAGAGAGTCTGCATGCTAACCTCAAGCCTACGGGCGTCTGTGCCAGTATTGCATTAAGGTCGTAGTTCATGGGTTTAGGGAGCCGGTAATTCGTACGACAGCGTCAGGGACTGAACTACTGTGTGAGGTTAGACCCATAATCCCTCAAATGGAATACCGGCTCTTTCTGACAGCGAGGTGCTGTGATGGAGAAAATAAATCGTGCCGAATTGAACTGTATTTTGGAAGTGCTTTAAAGTAGGCAGAAGAAAAACTTCTCCAATTGCTTTAAAGAACCTGAGGCGCCGAAGTAACAAAAGAAGCGATAGCAGCGGAAGAAAGAAGATTAAAGGAGTAAGAGTACTGACATACAATCTGTCCAAATACAATGCATGGAGGTTTATCTACAATTTTTACGTCACAAGTACAGGGCATACCTTCATTGTCTTTAATTGTGAAGTTGGGGTTGGCAGGAATTCCTCCAGGAAAAGAGAATGAAAATCCTTTTCCATTGGCAAAATCATCTTTATCAACCGCAGTGATCGTCTGAATGACCTGCCAACAACAGACAACACTTCAGTTTGCAACAGGGTCTGTTCTGGTTTTGTGAACCAGCATGATCCCCAGTTAAAGACATGCAAAAAAATCTTTTTTGAAGACTTTGCTGAGGAACAAAGTTGTGCTTGTTAATGTAGGGTCTCCAACCGAATCCCATGCTGAATACCCACATTTAAACCACAAAAAATGAAGACCTACCACCAGACATGTCGGCCTCTCTTGCAAATGGACTCCCCCCATCATATCCCCAACACAGATTTTGGCCAATTTGTTTAACTTTACTTTTTGTTCATTCATTTATTGTTCGCCATTTTCATGAACTCATCTGACGTCTCTGCTGCCAACTCAGTGGTTCTTGAAATCTGTGCTTTCTGTGTCAAAGCCAGCTGGTTTTTTGTATGAGTTGTCCTAGCAACCCAATATGCATTTTGATTTCATTGTGAATTGTTCAATCCCGGTGCTTCTGAGAGAACACTTTGAAGAGGTTCATACTGATCGAATATATAATTCATGAATTGCTTGTGTTAAGAAACAGAAAAAGGCTGACAACTTCACAATGGCAATTGTCAAGGGTTGTAATCGGCTGATAGTTATTGAAAATGTTTTTAAACGTGTTTTGATATCGTTCCATTAATACCTATTTGTATTTGAAATTGTTAAATTAATACCTTTTTGTATTTGAAAATTTTATAAAAATACGCTTTATTATAAGGAAAATAATGTGCACAAATCTACAATACAATCCTTTTTAATGGTCTGTTTAAGAACCTGAAGTCAATATGAAATATAAACCAGAGTTATTATAGTTTTGATTTTAGTTTGATTCCTATTTTAAATTAGCTTTTATTTTTACATTTTTAGTTTTTGTGGCCATTTTATTTACTCTTAGTTCATTTTAGTTTAGTCATTTTAGTTTAGCAATTTTGGTGTATGCTTTTGTCATTTTTTTATTTATTGGTTTATTTTTAATGTTGCTATATAAGATTTATTCATTTTTATTTTAGTTTTTGTGAATAATTATAATTTCAATGCTTTAAACTTATTTTTGAGGCAACATTTACATTTTTTCTTGAGTTTTGTTTTCCCAATAATTTTCATATTTGATTTGATTTCAATGAACAAGTTTTTCAAAGTTTTAGTTTTAGTAAACTAAAATAAATTTGCTATCGACTAATTGTGAATACTAATTCATCAGTCCACATTACTACGAAGCAAAATGTATGTTTTTTAAATCTTTTAACTAAACGTAAGAACATGATCAATCTCTGAGAAGACGTTTCTTAAACCCTATTTTTAAAATACCTGCTATTTAAAGACCACTTTTCCCAATTCAACACGGTTTAATAAAATCCCGCCAAGAGTTTTGACCTGTTGAATAATCCCCTTTCACATGGTGAAAAGTAAAGAAGTAAAATCGATTGTTTATGATATTTAATGTTCACTTTAGGAAATAAAATATTAAAAAAGAGTAGTTTCAGCCAAAAACTGTTTTTCCAAAGAATAGTTAAAGAACCAAAATCAGTATTTGTTGTGAGATTTAGGACTGAACCAGGTATCGGTTAAACCATGAACACGTTGGTCATTAAATGTAGTCTGTATAATTTAGTATAACTGATTGTCGGTTTCAACACAGGAAATATGAAAATGGTCTTGACCTCATCTGTCTTCCAAATCCCTCTTTCTGCTGGTGAAAAACAGCATTTTCGAGATGAAATGGTGGAAAGTGAGAGCAGGAAAATAGCAGAGCGGTTTAGTGATTCAGAACTGTCACGCTTTGTTGATCAGATTCTTATTCTCGTAGAAAGATGATAAGCATTCCTTTAACCTCCCTCCATTTCTCCTATTTCTGTTCTTACTCTTTCTCTTTTCCATACCAGCAGATATGAGTGGATCAAGGTTTGAGACAAAAAGAGGCTTTTTTGGGACTCGCCTGTCCTGCTCTGGTGCTCTCGCAGATGATGATCTCCTCATCGCTGTTGATCTTCGGAGGATTGTCGTTCACATCCAGAACCTGCACTGTGACGGGCACTTGACTCTGAAGGCTGGGGTTGTCTGGAAGGAGAAGTGTCACAAAGCTTTGATCAAAAAATACATGAGAACATCATGCATGCAGTTTTACACAGGCCAGAAAACCATCAAGCATTTCAAAGTTTTCAACAAAACATAAAATATCAGAAAATTCGGGTGTGGGTCTGCGTATTTGCAATAACGACCAATTAATGTCAAATTAAGAAACACAGGTTATGTAAATTCCCATCAGTCTGTCTCAAAAGAGCACGTCTCTCAACTGTAATTTCTTTGACAGAAGTACATTTGCATGCGACCATTGGTCCCCGGGTAGGATCTGGCTAATTTTGTTTACAAATTGGCTAAATGATCTAGTAGGAATTCTCAGAATGAGTTGGACTCACACTGAATAAATTCATGTGAAAATAAATAACGACAAAATGAACAAGTCATTACAATTTATAATAAATGAAAAACAGTTTCACAACAAGAATGTGCAGTGATATGTTATTGCGCAATTAAAACAAAGAAATGAATGTGCTTTGCATCTTTTAGAATGACTTAGTCTTTTAGTTTCCATGGCATCACTTGCATCCTTTATGAATAGAAAATACACTTGTCATAGTTGCCTTGAGTCACGACACAACGATAAGAAACATATTTCTTTAACTGATCTATAGTTGCCAAACATTGTTCAGACTCGACATAACACTAACTACAGTAACTACTATAGTAACCAGAAGTAGGATATACAAAAATAAAATAATACAATGGTCCTGATGGGATCCAAAGCACAAAAAGTGCGTATAATTGCTGCGATGTACTGAGGTCATTGATGTCTTCTCCCTAGACACCTTCTCTAACAAGCATTCACACCCTCAGCAAGAACAGAAGTGAACATTTCCTACAACGAAGACTTCCAAGACAATTTGTCACCATGGCAACAAACATTTCTCCCCTCCAGTTTATCTCTGATTTCATATAAACATTTAAAACACAAATATCAAAACAACATTCTCACTGAAATCCATAATGTCTACTCTCTATCGCCATCTCTGCGTGAAACATAAAACTGCGGGTCACGTTGTTATCCTTACTATTTGGTTGAAGTAAAACTCACATTTTCCACTAATCTGTACCCAACAGGTACATTTTAAATCATTATTATAAACTTGCCTTTGCGAATTAGGTTAAAAGAAAGGTACACTTAATGCACTGGCTTTTTTTCTTTAAAACCCCCAAAATGTTTGGAATTACAGCTTTAACATTTGTTTTATTTTTCTTGTGTGTCTTTGAAAAGTTTTATTGCTCTTATACATTTGTGAATTGTTCTTTGAGGGTATATCGTTGACATACAATACATAGTAATATATTGAATTCATTTAAATGCCATAGCTCAGATAACTTTGTAAGAATATGTTGGTCTATAGAATTGATTTCAAATGATTAAATGCACGCGATGTTCAGCAAATTGTTTCTCATTAGTATACAAACCATTTTCAATGTTTTGGCAAACTCATTAGCTATTAAAATTAATAAATATAAATAAGCAAGGTATTAAAGAAATGATGCTCAAGCTAAATTAATTCTGGTACCAACCCTCCTCTGTTGCCATGACGGTGATGTTGTGCCACGGCATCTCCTCCCGGTCCAGCAGCTGAGTAGTTCTAATGACACCGCTGATGGATTCGATATCGAAATACACCTCTTTGTCTTCACTCCGCTCGATGAAATATCTAAATATAGAGGAGAAAGTATGAATACTGCATGAACCTTTCCATCTTTCAACCCTCTACATCATCGCTGTGGCATTAAGACCAAAGACAGCTCGGATTTGTCTTATCATCTGGGAGCTCATATTGCCGTACATGGCTGGATGGTGAAACCTTGCCAACTCTAAGTGTGGCGCGATGTAGGGTCAGGTCTGCTACAGCACGTGATCAATAGGCCTTGTCAATGACAGAAATACAGAGAGGGATATATGTAGAATAACACAAAAAAGATTTCACACAGAGTAGAAATGTTACGATGGCGCGTAGTAGGAGTTCTATCAATTGAAATGAAGAATGCACATTTTTTTCACGCAGTTTGTAATTAAATGTAAATATCATTATGTCAGTCTGACAGAATGCGTATTGTATTTAATAATGGTCTTGTCTTGTAGCTGTTTAAGTTCATTTTGTTCACGTTTCCCCAAATGATCGATCGCCCCCGGTAGACATAATATTGGAAATTGTAAAAGAGATTCATGAGCAGCAGGTACTGTAGGTATACGCACAGATACGTTTTAGTATTTTAGCTGAAATGACACGAAAGCAGAAGCAATAGATTACAATAGAGTGGCAGAATATAACAAAAAGGGGAAAGGAAACGTATGAGAGAAAAAATAATTTGGACACATTGAATAAATCCTTATTCTTGCAGATGAGAAAGACAAGGAACTGTCTGTGAAGAAATGTCTTTGGGATGTTAGAGAGGGATGTATGGTTGCTGTCATATATATATATATATATATATATATATATATATATATATATTATTCATTAGAAGCTGTTTCTTTGTTTCTCATACTGCGAGTAACAACAGGAAAATGCTGACCATTTCAAAATGGTCGACGGGTCAACGTTACAAAAACGCTGCTAGCACATTCTAGGCGGTTTATATCTGTAGCACAAGTATGTGACCATGGACCACAAAACCTGTCATAAGGAGCACGGGTATACAATATCGCCAACATGGGTCGAAATGATCGATTATCGATCATTTTAAGTAAAAATCAAGTGGCATGAAGATATTTTGTGAACTTCCTACTGTAAATATATCAAAACTTTATTTTTGTGAGTAGATGCATAAAATCGCAAACAAAAATGGTTGGAAGCACACCTAAAAACATATCTCGCTTCTGTCCGCTCTCTGGGAATGACCCACTCAAGTGTGGTGTCTATGAAAAGCTTTGATTTCAGCTTTCGGGTTCTTCTACTCTCCACAACATCATTATAGCTGTTAGCCTAGAGAGCGTTGAAACAAACCTGTTTCTTCATAGCAACGGTCTGCTACAGTCAGCGCTTTTGATAAACAACTTAAAAGGCGATTTCTCAATATTCCAGATTTTCAAATAGTTGTATCTAGGCTAAATATTGTCCTAACTACATCAATATATAATACATCAATGGAAAGCTATTCATTCAGCTTTTGAAGGATGTCAAAATCTCAATAAAAAAGACCTTATGACTGGTTTTGTGGTCCAGGGTCACATATTAGACGTAGTACTTTTATCACCTTTAAACGATGGCAAACTCTGCCAAACGATATAGAAATAGTTTCATCGTGTCTACTGTGAAGAGTACTCCATTAAAAACTATTTGCACTCGGGTGTGTCGTGAAATAAATGTTCTGAGTGAAATATGATAATGATCAAATGCATCACTATAAAGGCTTCGAAGAAAACTAAGAAGATAACAATAACCTTGTTCATCATCGCTTTATAACACTAATGCAGATTTTCAAAATGTAATGTCATTTTATTTTCTTGCAGTTAATGAAAATACCACGTAACAAAATCTTGCACAGGCATGAAAAGCTGTTTATTTCATGGTGAGTGTAGATTAATGGGCTGAAAAAAATTATTATCTGAACAGAAAAGGGATTATTCTTTTATCTTTTTTCCTGTTTTCTCTTCAGTTTTTATAGCGCTCCAGTGATAAATGTCGATGTAAAAATACACTGTACAGAAGTAATAATCTCAGTATTTGCATGACCATAAGAGTAACCGACACACACTGACTCTGAAGGTTCAAAAAAACGTCTATGCTAATAAACCATAGTGGTCACATCCCATTACCACAAGAAAATATGCACAGTCCTTGACATTAGACTTCTTTTCCTTTTAAAAAGCTTCATCAGACATGAGAGAGAAATAACAATGAGAATTTCACACTTCATGCATTTTACAGCCGGTGCAACAAACTTTCTGACATTTATTTCATCACTCCTGTTGTTCTCATGAATGTGACAGGAAGTTTTATTTTATTCATGTTCTGTACACCGGGGGTGGACGTAACGGCGGGCACGCTAGGGGTGGCCCCATAAAAATACAAATGAGCTTCAACTCTGTGGAAACATTGCACAAAACCAGACGGACTCCCAGACACATCATAAGCCCAGGAGTCTGAAATGAATGAACTATTAGTATAAAATCATCACGGGTGATCAATTTAATAAGGTCTACACCTTCCGCCGAACAAAATTCACTGCAAAAAACAGCACAGTGAAAACTGCACAAAATGTTGCCTTTTTATAACTTTTTATATATGTAGAAACAACATGGCGAATTCCATGTTAGGGGACCCGCGGTGTATGTAGATGGAAATAGCTCATTCTGAGGTATTCATTATGTAAGGTCTTTACTCCTCTGGAGACATAGTTATGTATCTTTAATTGCATTTCTGTCAATAAATCCTCCAAAAATAACACGCTGTACCTTTAAATCAAACGTCGTAGCTGTTAACATTAGTTAATACACCATGAAATAACATGAATAGTTATATTGACATTAACAAAGCCATATTGCTCATTGTTAGTTCATGTTATCGAATGCATTTACTATGGTTAAGAAATATAACTTTATTGTAAAGTGCTACCCTTTTTCTTAAATGCTGTGAGTGAGCCTAAGTAGTCAATTTTAAAGATTTTATAATGCTTCATTTGCAACCACGTAAGCATTTTCATATGACTAAATCGATTACACTCAGAGACTAAAAAACCTGCAATCCACTCATCGACCACGGTCAAAGAATACGCTAGTGTTGAATGCCCTTTACAGTATGTCAGCTTCGTAATGTAGCGTTCATAGCACCAGCTGTCACAATATAAAGCAAAAATGACATTCATAACAGCTCTGCCGTGTCATAATATGTTTGTCAGGTATGAATACATGCAGGCTTTTTTCTCTTAATGACACAAAGTGCTCATTTGTCAGACGGTAAAGAGTATGATGTCTGAAGGAGAAGAAGGATGTGTTTATGAGCTCTTTCATTAGTATGTGGGGTTAATTGAGCCTCGGCTGCAGCGCTTCACTAAAACATGAGCTGTTTTAACGCTAATGAACAACATCCCTCACCGAGGGTTCGAAACGTAAGGAAAGATCCATACGTGTCATATCAACTCAATGTCAGACCATTAAAGTCGACCTTTACAGAGAAAGAGAGAGAGAAAGAGCAGAAGAACGAAAGAAAGCAAGAAATGTGGTTAAAAAACACCAGTGCTTTGAATGATATATATCTGTTGTGTTTTGTTAAAAAAAACACATAAACTTAAAGGATAAACTAGTCTTATTGTAATACATTTAGCAATAAAGAAGATTTAATATCTTTTGTCATTTTGCTTCTAAAGTAAACGTATCTTGAGACTTTTTAGTCGTATCTTAAAGATATAGTTCACCCAAAAATGAAAATTCTGTCATAATTTCCTCACCCTCAGGTCGTTCCAAACCTCTATCAATGTATTTTTTCTGCTGAACCCCAGGAAGATATTTGGAAAAATGTCAGTCACCAAACATATCTCAGCCCACATTCAATGCCATACTAGGGAAAGGGGGGTCAATGGGGAATGAGATCTTTTTGGTTACTGATATTCTTCCAAATATTTTTGGGTGAACTATCCCTTCAAGACTTTTTAGATATTTGCATTGAAAATGAATGCAACTTGGTTTAATACTTATTTACAAAGACATTCCCATATTGTATATTTTGTGCCTTAACTGTCAATCTCTTTTGGTTGACAATTTTATTTGTATTGAGCTTTTCACAATGTGCATTTTTCCAAAGCAGCTTTACAGGAGAAAATAGGGAAAACACAAAAAAGGTAAAACACGGCACAGCATATGTACCATATCTTCATCTTCTCACCTTACTGGACTGTTTTTGCTGTCTGGGTCTCGAGCTGTGACGGCTCCCACTTCAGTTCCGACCTTGGCATTTTCGTACACCTCCATAATGTAATAATCCATTGAGAAAACCGGGGACTCGTCCACGTCTCCAACTGTGATCTTGAGTGTGGCGTCGTCTTTAAACGAACCCAGATATGAGAGGCGAGGGTCCAGGTGTGTGTTTTCAGCGGAGATATGAAGACTGTACTGCTTTTTCTTTTCATAGTTAAGAGGCTGAAAATAGAGAACAGGAAACTAAATTGGATTACAAAGTACATTTGTCTTTCCTAATATGCTGAAAGGCGTTAGTTATTCGATTAGAGCTTTGGGTGTCTGGCACAGTCTCTGTGGATGAAGTTAAAAGACTTTAATGGAATAGTTCAACCAAAAATGAAACTTGTCATTAGTTATTCACCCTAATGTGTGATTTTTTGGTTAAATATAAAGAATATAAAAAGTAAATCTACTCGTTTTGATATAATGGAAGTGTGAGGATTGAAGCCAAAATATCATCAAGACCAAAAAAAGTGGCAGTCCATACAACACTTCGCAAGGTATAAGGCCACATTCACTTGTTTATGTTAAGGCTTTTAAAGTTTACTAAAACTATTTTCTGTTTCTGGCAAGTTTAAAACAAAATATTTCTGTTTTTAATGTTTCCTTAATAATCAACTAAAATAAGCTTTAGTTAAAGCACTAATAATATGACCTGAAAATATAGATACAAAAATAAAATGACAAAAGCACAAAACACCATTTCTGAACATTTAACCAAAAATGATAACTAAAAATATTCAATTTCATGGACACAGGATGATGACGCAGAAGGGAACTTTTAAAGTGAAACTTCACCTGAAAAATGAAAACTCTGTCATCGTTTACTCACCTTCGAGTTTACTCACCTTCGAACACAATGAAAGATATTTGGAAGAATGCTCATAACCAAACAGATCTCAACACCCATTGACTCCCATAGTAGGAACAATAACTTTATCATTTGTTTTTTGTTCTGTTGAAGACAAAAGAAGACATTTTAAAGAATGAAGTACAGCAAACAGTTCTGGGGCACTTTTGACTACCATCGTTTTTTTCCTACTATGGTTGAAATCTGTTTGTTTGTTAGCATTATTCCAAATATCTTTCTCTGTGTTCATCAGAACAAATACATTTACACACATTTGGAACAACTCGAATGATTTTTTAGAAAACAGTTGTTTGGTCCCAACACCCTTCAACCCTTTGGAGCTCTGACTCCTGAGGGTAAACCCTTGAAGGCCTAAGGGCATAGGGATGAGGCCTTCGGAATGGAACGTAGGGACTATCATCATTTTTAGGTGCACTGTCCCTTTAAGCAATATACCCTTCAGTCAGTCAAAGGTATTTTGCTTGGTGGCTTCAAGTAGCTTCAAGCAGACCAAACAGTTACGTACAAAGAATACAGTATATTAAAGTCCTTTCTGCTTCCGGAGTGTAGAGGTTAAACCACTCTCTAGATGGGGTCACGCCAGTAAACACTACGAAACCTGTCTGACCTTCGAGGGCCGTCTCGCCTGGCAGATCTGCTAGGCATTTATCTACAAAATTGGCTTTTGGAAAACTCTGTATTCACTGAATTTACAGCTTCCCCCATGGGGCCGAGACTGAAATTGAAGACGCTCGGAATACGAAAAACTGGCCATTAATGAGCAGTCGAGTCCTGAAGTGAGAGAGACATCAGTTTGACCCCGTCTGCCTGGACAGATTATATGTCTATTAGTGTATCTGAGGGATCTCTGTGTGTGTATCTTTAAGATATTGTGCTTTGTTCTTTTTGGTGAAGAACTGCAAGGAACACTCATAGAGAGTGTGAAAAGTAAAGAAAAATATTGCAATTCAGAGGTTATTTGGATTCACTGGTTTTCTGAACATTCTAATGAGGTTTCATGGACTACTGTGTGCAATACTTACATTTTTCTTCAGACTGCTGAGTCTCTGATGGCTCCACTGCCTACATCAAGTGTTTTAGCTTCTTCCGAGGCAATAATTACACAAAGTCGTTTTTTTTAACACTTTAAAGCGGTGCTTTCACACGTAAATCTTACTGCAACAATGCAAAGGTCCTCTGACTGGTTACCAGGGCGTTGCTATGCGGTTGCTAGGAAGTTCTGAGTGTCTTAAGTCTCCTGCTATTAGGGGTTTAGAGTGGATGCTTTTAAGGCCAATTCAAAGGACCTCAGAAATTGAGGGAGGGCCCTATTTTAACGATCTAAGCGCATGGTCGTAAGCGCAGGGCGCAAGTGCACTTAGGGCTTGTCCGAATCCACTTCTGCTAGTTTAAGAACAGGAAAAATGGTCAGCGCACCATGGTCTAAAAGGGATCTCCCTATGAGTCAATGGAGTGTGCTGGGCAAAACGTGCAGTAAACCAATTCGAGTCTCATCTCCCAATCCCTTTACAGCAAGTTGCGCTCGTGTCAAGGCGGAGTCGCTGTTTGCAAAGCGGAATTTGCAAAGGTAAAGACTGGACGCAGAGAGGAAACTTAAGCGAGGCTAAAGCGCGCAAGCAGACCATCTGCAGGACACATCCATTTTTTTAGCTTTATATACACAATAATAATCTTTTAGATAGAACTCCATATTTTTTTAAATATTTGACATGTTTGTGCACTGTGTACTTCCGTGTAGGCGAATATTAATAATGTGATCTTTAAATAACAGCGTTGTTGACTTAAGACCAGGTTTTCAGTTGGTCAATGGCGCTGTATATTTCAGTTGCCTCAAAATAGCATCACGTCAACAAGGTGCGTAAATGGGTGCAAATGCATTTGCAATTTAAACAACGTGGTGCAGGACGTGGAAATGATAACTGCGTCGGGCTGAAACTGTCAGAAAAAACACTTTCATGTGCACGCAGTTGCGCACAGTGTATGATAGAGTCTATCAGCTGCATGTCTATATCACCATCTGTGTTTGCAAAGTAAAATTGCAAGTTTTATTACCTACAAATAATAAAGACATATTTTTTTGTATACTTTATTAGTTACTCTAAGCAGGTGCAATGAAACCAGTGCTGCTCGTCTACGAAAACCGCTAAAATGACTTGAATACCTTCCTCAGTGTGATGATTCCTTCTCTAGTGTCTTTGTCCGTGGAAATGGAGAACATCGCTGCACCCTCTGGGTTCAAGATGCTGTATTTAATCTCTGCATTGATTCCGATGTCCTCATCTGTGGCTTTGATCTTTCCCACCGGCTTCCCCACCTGCGACGACTCGGGGACAAACACCTGGTAATTCTCTGCAGACACACACAAAACCTCTTGACGGTTGGGTTCGACTGGCTGGATGTTATTTTGAAACACAGTACCATGACGCACATTTTTAAAAGAAAGGCTTTTTTGTTCTTCGAGAGCCCAAGAGATGGAGTTCTCTGTTGGTCTCAGATATTTATCATAAAATTGCTTATGAGGAATAACAAAAATAGAAAGAAAGGAGACAGTTGTTCAAATACACAAATAGCATGGGGGTGTATAAAGAATGTAGATTATAGGAGGTAAATGATCTGGATTGGGGTAAATTTGATGAGAAATGTTTTAGTTCAAATGGGATCTTCAATAATATTGAGTTTTGATAGCAGACTTGACAAATCTGAGTTCAGTTTGAGACGTTGTAGAGATCTCTAATAAAACTGTAATGACAGCGACAATTTGTGAGACTTTGACTCTTTTTCTAAAAAGAAAAATCTGAGACACAGATGAGACAAACGTTTCCATTTTCTCTCCATTTATTCACATTGATGTCTAGAAGAAACAATGGGTATATTGAAGTGTTTTGGTATAATATGGCACTAGCAACGTCAAGGGTTTGATTTCCAATGTGATACTTTGAATATGCTATTGGTAAAACCGTTTCCAATCTAATTTATTCTTCCGGCACCCTACTGCCGCGCTCTATTTATGCGGGTAAAAATGTCAAGATCCAAGACACATAATTGGATTCTTACACAATAAAAACAAGCTCATTTAGTTCAAGTTTATTCTTCTGTTCTCTTCGTGCTAATTAAGGGTAAAATATTAAAGCGTTGCACACTTTGATGAATCATCTGACAGGACAGACTGCATCTATACGAGGTATATTTCAATCCATTGGATAATTATAAAGTACACATAAGCAGCCCTTGAGACATCGAACGGCACACTATAATGAACGGGAAAAGCGAGAGAGCACGCTGTGAGCAAGAGAGCAGCGCATTACAACGCCATACAGTCCGGCTAACCTTCAAAAAGTAACAAGATTATTTGCGACGGATGACGAATAAAAAGAAATAGGAGGTCAAGTTATTTCGGTTTCTTTTTGCCGACATCTAAAGGCCGATAATCAAGTCTTTCAATGTCTCCAGAACCACTTTGGAAAGTTCAGCCCGTTTAGAGCACTCAAGAGTGGATACTACAAGAGTAATTTACTTTAAAAAGGCCAATTTAACAGATATCTTACCAAATATACCGTAAATATACGTATTGAAACTGTACCCGCTAAATCACAGGCATTACTTATTTGAAAGATCAGATAAGAGACGTGAAAACATCCAGGCAGCTTAAAGTGAACGTTCACCCAAAATTCTGTCATCGTTTACTCGACCTCTTGTCATTTCAAACATGTATGACTTCCTTTGCAGAACACAAAAGAAGATATTTGGAACAAAGTTGATAACCGTACAGCACTGGACCCCATTTACATCTATTGTATGGACACAAAACCATTGCAAGTGAATGGGGTCCAGTTAACAACATTTAAAAAAATTCTTCTTTTGTGTTCTGCGGAAGAAAGAAAGTCGGTAACACTTTATAATAACTTTCATTAATAAATCATTAACAAACATTATATGATGTTTAACATATCCCATATAACATATAAATAGTTACTATTTATTCAAATAGCTAGAAACGTAAGATAAAGTGTTTGTTGCTAATAAACTTATTAAACATTCCCTAATAAGTAACAGATCATTATTTAATGGAAATTGAAATGCTTACAAATGTTATTAAACGGTAAATTCATATTATAATTGTCATGAATCAGACCTCTGTGGCTCTCTCTGTGGTTCTCCCTCCCTTCGATTCAGATCTTAACAGATGTAACACAATGATTGCAAGCTTTTGTACAACACTTTTGCTGCGATATGATATGGCTATGGTTAGGGACAGGTTTAGTGGTATGTGTAGGGTTGGTTAAGGGAGTCAACAGTGGTCGATTTGATGACTATGACACAATGATTTGATCACTGTTCGATAACTGATGATCACTGTTTTCTACCATTCTCTTTAAATGTTTATTCATTTTCTCTGGTTGCTGTACGATTCAAGGAATATTCTATATAATTGTATGCTAATGTAAATGTTGAGGCAAGCAGGTATTTTAAACTTAGAAACTGGTTTCTAGTTGATCAGAAGAAACACGCCAAGTTTTCAACCAACTAAGACAGGATAGTGGCCGACTATGCTTCGGATAGAATGCATATTCTTCTTTAAACGAAAGGGTGACTAACATTACTCACTCTGAGGGAACTTGGGTGGGTTGTCGTTGATGTCGGTGAGTGTGATGTTGATGGTGGTGGAGCCCGACAGTCCCCCCACCTGCCCTGCCATGTCCTTTGCCTGAATCACTACTGAGTAATGTTCTCTCGCCTCTCGATCCATATCTGCCAAGGCTGTCCGGATGATGCCTACAAAAAACGTACCAAACCCAACATCAGACACCAACATCATGAAAATATATGGACATAATTCACACTATAAATACGAGGGATACCAAAACAATGGGCCTAGGGAGGTGCGTGCGAGTAGTATGTGAGTCTATGGCATACTGCAAAGTGTTATGTTATGGATGTTAGCTGTTAGATATAGAACTGTGGTTTTCAAACTTTACGATGCCAGGGACCCCCCCAAGTATGATGAACCTTTTGTGAGGCCCGCCTTTCTAAAACACATATCCATCTTCATACAGCCGTGGTAAAATTAAGAAACCATTCCATATTTTCATTGAATCAACTTTTCTAGATGTGTTTCAGTCCATTGTATGTTGAAATTCAGCAAAAGCGGACCTCAGGAGCAACAAAGTCATCCAACAGCAATGTGACCAGCATCACAGGTCATCACATCAAATGTAATGTTTGAACATTTCCTAAACACGTGTTGAAATAATACTGTTTAAAAGTGAATATGAACTTGGTTTCTTTGCAGTATTTGAGGTCTGAAATAATAAAGATTTATATAATACATTTTTACATTTCTCCAGTTTTAATTTTCCGCGAATAAATGCCAACAGAAACAATATGTTTATTTGAAATTTGCGAGAAATATTGTTAGTTCACAGTGTGAAACAAAATTGTTTTACCTATACACATATCTATGAATAGTCAAGACAAGGATACGTGTAGCACAAAAGACAAGATTCCCAAGACTTAAGCAAAGCCTCTTCATCTCGTTGCTGTCACGCGGAAAGAATTAAGATAATAGATAAGAGATCCTATCTGTGATTTTACCTTCAAATGGGCTGTTAAAAACAGCTTAGAAAATGTCCTAAAAACCCTCTGAGATCTGTTTTAAATTTAATCGAACGTCATTATTTTCTGTTTATTACAGCGTTAATGTTTTTAAAACACACACAGGCAGTTACACATGTTTTACAGTGGCAGATGGCATCACCGCACACATCAGCATAACAAAATGTCAATTTATGCACAAAGTCAGCATAGCCGTTTTAGTCCTGTGTTTTCAATATCAGCATGGTATCTAGTCCACTTCAGAGCTAATTCACAAATTCTTCTAGAGGAAGAGACGGATGAGCAACATCTTTATGAAAATCCTTTTTTCTGTAAAGGTACCCGCACATTTTAACAGACATTTACCAGAAAACAAACTACAGTTACCTTAATGGAAGTCTAGTTGACCTGTTACTAAGTGTATCAAAGAAACATACAAATATCGACTAACATTTATTGTTTGAAAAATGAGGAGTTGCAATGGTTGGCACGAGAGCATAACCCCTCCCTCGACAACTCATTGGTCTGAATCATCTCCTCTCTTGTCGCTCATCCTATTGTGTCACACAATGTCTGTCAGCTCTTTGCAATTTCTTTTCCTCTCCCGCTAACATCTTCTTCCCTCCCACTATGCTGTTAAACTAAAGCCCTCACTGAAGAGAAACCTGCAGTGAGATCTACTTTCACAGAATCAAATAAACGCTACAGTTATTACATTCAGAAATATATTTAAGTACGAGAGGTTGTGCTATATTGTCATGTTGTCTCCATTGCTTTGAGTGCATTTACAATATGGCACAGCCTTCTAGTTGGCTTGTGCCATACTGCTTTTACGTTATGGTTATAAAACTCATGTAATTAAATGATTAAAGTGCCACCCGTCCACCGCAATCTATAGCAATTAAATAACTAAAAGGTTAATAGTTGGTATCTACCAATGTTGTGCTGTGATTTACACTACATGAACAGTTGTTTTTGTTCTTGTTCTCGCGATATATGTCTTATATATATAAGGTACAGTTCATTCAAACATCATTTACTCATCCACGTGTCATCTCAAACCTGTTTGACTTTGAACAAAAAAAATATTTTAAAGAATGTTGGTAACCAAACAACGTCGGCCCCCAACGGCTGTCATCATATGGACAACAATTCTCAGA
The DNA here is from genome assembly GCF_947034865.1 of Barbatula barbatula. Classification (NCBI taxonomy): domain Eukaryota; kingdom Metazoa; phylum Chordata; class Actinopteri; order Cypriniformes; family Nemacheilidae; genus Barbatula; species Barbatula barbatula. The sequence continues at coordinate 2,805,000 of NC_136779.1, forward strand.
ATATCTTAGAATATAGTTAACTGCACAACTGAAAATTTAATAATATACTGGACATTTTCAAAAACCCTACATTTTAAGGCCATATTATCATACACATTTCTTATTGTCACAAAATCACTAATACGCGAATATATATGACTGCTGTGTGTGTGACCCGCCCCTCAAATCTCCTCATTTACATTATTGGCGCTCATTCCCCTCACCTGGTGTTCTCATTCCTTTAACCCTATTTAGTCTTCTTCGTCATTTGATGTTTCATACCCAGTTAAGAACATAACAGTCAAGATGACTCATATGTGTATCTTAGCACATTTGGATCATTTCATTGATCAATCATGCAGCAACAATAGAACCAAAACCAGCACAAGCAACCGAGGCCTCAAACCACGACACTTTGCTTCATCCGGGCTTCAATCCAGACAGCTCACGAAACTCACCCAGACAGGCCAAATATGTTCAGAATATTGGATTTTATTTGTGTCAGGTTTGAGGGATGTTCACTAAAGCAGGAACGGCACCAACAATCGCTCTTCACAAAATGGAAGTGTTATCAGGCGATCCAATCCTGCTTTATAATGTTTGAAAACAATAGGCTTGGTAGCCCGCGGCTTCCTTTGATAGAGGGCTCCGAACGTGACATGCAGTCAATACACACACACAAACGTCATTAAAGAGAAGATTACAGATGCATAAATAAACAGACTGGGCGGTTCAGTCAGGTGACAGGAGCGACAGAAATTCAGCACGGCATTCACAGACCTGTAATTGACTGATTCATTTTTCACTTTAATTTATGGAGCGCAAACAGAGAGAAAATATTGATTTGTCATTATTACGCTGAAAAGTGGTTTCGCGTCGACCATAAATAACCGTCGCTTTTCTCTGCTATTGACTGGAGTCATTCCGAATCTTTTTTTAACCACATGTTTTGTTTCATTTCCCCGACAATAATAAGAACCAAAATACAACAGCAGTTTTTTCGTCTCAGAGTGTGGGGTTGGCAGGTTCAGGATTAGCTGTCCGTCGGGAGGTCGCAACATTAGATTTGGGTCAGGGCGTGACTGACCGAAGTCAACAATATTATCAGACAGGGCAAGTGAGGCTGAATTCTGTCACATGTCAAAGGGCTAGAAACAGAAAGACGGGGGGGAAATTCTACCGAATACACTCGGGAGAGGTCAGAATGCCTCACACTGTTTGGAAAATACCCAAGAGAGGTGTCTCACAATTCCTGGACTGTACTTTTTTATTTTACAAAGAATTGTCGGGGGTGTTTGCAAATGTAGAATTTTTTCACCACACTGCTACAGTCGAATGGTTTCCAAGGCAATGCTACGGAATTGCTATTGGAATTTTAATATAAGTCCATTATATTCTAATGGATAGTTCACCCCAAAATTTTGACATCATTTTTTTCACTCCCATGTAGTCTAAAACTTGTATATGACTACTGTGGAACACAAAAGAAGATATTTCGAGAAATGTCTCGGTGGTTTTGTGTACTGTATATACAATGGAAGTCAATGGAGGCCAGTGTTGTTTGGTTATCAGCATTTTTCAAAATATCTTCTTTTGTGTTCTGCTCAAGAATGTTTAGAATAACATGAGGGTCAAAACATATGAAAATGTTTATTTTTTAGTTAAAATCTTCCTTTAAATATGGCATTCAATGACAATAAGACAATGTGGATTTGCTTCGAGTGTAAACTAAAGCTCAGGATTTTTGGCAAAACATTACACACAACTTTACAGAGCTTCTTGAGTCAAAACCCGAAAGAAGGACTGCTGTAGACAGTAACAAGAATGGATCAACAAAATATGAATAACTGATAAAACAATTGTCAATGTATGGTTCGATTCCTCTGACCGTTGTGTGTTTTTTTTTATATATTTAACAAAAACCCATATTCCCGATAAGTTTATTTCTGTCTAATTCTGATAATTTTGTCCATGAAATACATAAAAAGCAGGGATGGTGATTTTCAAGAATATGTACTTTGTCAGAGTGCTTTAATTTGAAAAATATTTTTACATGTTTTTTACCCTTAATAAAAAAGTATACAATTTTTTTTACATTTTTACTCTTACTCAAGTAATTATTTTGAGCCTAAAACTTCGGTAAAAGAAACAAAGTACAATATTTTATATTTACTTACATGCAGTCTTATATTCAACCCAGCCTTTGGTCAAAAAAGGCACGAACCCAACCTGTTGAGTTGTATATGAACCTATGATGGGTTGTTTCAACCCAAAATGCTTTTTTTCAATCCATTGTTGGGTCAAATATATTTTCCCGGGTTTAAATTATTGTTTAGTGTAAACGTACATGTACTTATGAAATGTGGCAGAGTAAAAAGTATAAAATAGTCTTTATAATGTAGAGCAGTAAACATATACTTGAGAGTAAAAAAGTACTGTACACCTTTGCTTAAAAGCTTGGTGTTTTGTCCATCTTGTACCACACACCTCATATTAAGCTAATCTGAGGGGGCATTAAAAACGAATACTGTACAAATAAACCATCTGAACCACATTTTTGGCCCCTACTGTATATGTATTATATGCAACTATTACAAACCATCTTCTAAAACACACAAAATTATTTACAAGCAAACAAAGAATATTTGTAAAGTCTACAGACTGAATCTCACATCCATTTGTCTTACTTTAATGCCATAACTCCATTTTTGCCCTGCCATCATTTCTGCCCAGTAGTGTACGTGAGCTATTACCTCGACTGAAGCATTACTTAACCTAGGATCCTAAGGCTACCGAAGTCTCTGGCATAAAGCCATTCACTCCATTAAAACAACACAAAGACTAATGTTGTGACCTTTTCCTTATCCGTCAGAGTTGAGGGAGTGTCTCTCCACAGCTATCACTCAGGTTTATTGTGCGGTACTGGTAAGTGCTCTTGAGGAAATATGAAACAGGCTTTCTGCAAACGTAGAAAGTGTGGTATTTGTTATTAGGATGTACAAAAGGCCTTTTAGGAAGCCCCAGCGAAAAAAACCACCTGTCTTTCCATCCATCCAAAGCTATGCACTATGACTATAAGAACGCAACCCATGAGGGATCATTTCAAACCCAGCAACATTTCAAACACCACTGCATTCTCATGATCCTCAACCAGGCTGAGGTCTCTATGGAATCCAGCAAGGCTAATTCCACAAATTCCACACGTCATTGAGGAATGGTTAGCTGAGGGAACAAAACTGCCTTTTACTCATCTCTCTCTCTGTCCATATCTTTGTTTCTGTCTCTCTATCTCATTCTCTCACTTTTTCACAGGCTGTACATTTCTAGAGGGGGACAATCTTGGTAAGCAAAGGGAGATAACCCTTGGCCCTTTTACTGGTCGACTGTCAGGCTGTTCCAACATAGCACCGTGCACTGAAGTCAAAGATAAAACACAGTTTATAACCAATCATCAAATGGATTTCATCTTTAAGAGCGTGTCATGTGTGAACCTCTGGAAATTAAGAGATTACAGTCTAGATTCAAAGTTTAGAAAGCCATTAGAAGCATGATGTTAGTTAGTCCATTCACAAAAGACTACAGCAAGTCTTTAACATTATGCTATATATTATTATTCTTGTATCTTAATGTTAAAGTTAAGCCTGGATGAACTGGTGAAGACTGAAAATAATATTACAAAAATTACTTGACTATAAATTTTGAATTCAATGCAATGAGTCGAATATCGTGTCCCATTTTTGTCTGGAGGCAAAACGGCACAGAAGGGTTGGTATTATGTTGGAAAGAATGGTTGACTGGGGAATGCCTTGACAAACTGACAAGCTTCTCCAATTTGATCAGAACAGAAAGTTGAACTAATCCTTCCTTTTACGGACTCTCTGATCTGTGTCAAAGAAGCTCAAAACTCAAAGGCTAAAACCCTACAGACTCCCTGATCAGCAGAGAAATTAGCCTATTTAGAGATTCTTATGTTTTACCCAACATCAGGCCTCTGAAACTGGGAATTCTAATTATTCCCCTAAAGTAATCTCAAACAAGAAACGGGGAGGGCTAAATCCAACCTCACTATTAACAAATTTAATGTCTAGCTTACTAGTGAGCGATGTACATGTTAGGGCTAGCAAATAATAAAGTGTCTTTGGACAAGAAATTGTGCTATTCCATATCGACCAGAATGACCTAAACTGGTTGATCATTCCAAAATTTCCAAAATACTTTCATTGAAGAAAAGAACAAGGATACTGTATATAAACACTGTAAAATTGCACTTATTTCATCAAATAAACTTTAGTTCAAAGGCTGCTCTAAACTTTTGAGTTAGGACAAATTGGCCTTACAATCTTGACACAAAATTTTGGGTTATTCTTTTTAATCTAGCATACACTACACTATCATAATATATACATTCCGAAGCTTTAAGCTGCACTAGTTAGATCAACCGGAACCAGGAACACTTCCAATAACAACTGATGCATTTGTTGCATCAAAGATTGCAGAACAGTACTCTACTCTCAGCCGGTCTTGTCTCATTGTTCCAAGGCTCCTAGAGCGGGCAGGACGCAGTCTAAGGTTACCAGACGCAGTCCATGCCCAGACCTGACAAAAGCTGTGATGATAGAGCTGGAAAAAGGATGATTTCTGGTACAGCTGCTTTGTAACAATGAAACTTGTAAAAAGCGTTATATAAATAAAGCTGACTTGACTTGACTTATTTTCAACCCAGCGTTGGGTCAAAAAGGGACGAATCCCACCACTGGGTTTTGAATTAACCTATGCTGGGTTGTTTTAACGTATTGTTGGGTCAAATATAAACCATTTGCTGGATTAATTCAACCCAACAGCTGGGTTCATACCTTTTTGACCCAACATGTTTTTGAGTGGAGTCATTTAAAATTACATGATTTACACAGACTTATAAAATAACCATATAAATAAATCAGCAAATTGCTCTAAGTAAACTTTATTTTTCTTGTAATGGAGACGATAGATAAGTACAGAGCTATAACCAGCACTAAACAGCCCTTTATTGCACCTTTTAAATGGCATTTGAACAGTACGAGCCAGACTAAATTAAACAGGATATTAGAAGTATTGCGTTCACTCCCCCATAAATGACATGTCCTTTCCTGGTCATGGTTTTGATATTCTTGATTATCTTTGAGCATCTGTTGACCTAACGACCACAATCATCCGATCCAACACAACACAAAACAATGCCGCTACGCATATCATACAATCAACATAAGATCACTGGAGGACACTTTCTTAATGATTTATATGTACTCTTACAGAGTTTTCTCTTGTAGTTTTCCAATCGCACATCTATATTTGTATTCACTGACATTCCTAGAGAACACATTTAACCACCAATTACCAGCAAAGCCATTCAATAGCACATTAAAGGGTGGAAGGTGATAGTATCTCGTTTCCAAGAGATGATTTGAGTTTGCCTGTGGCTCTGAGTGCAGATTAGGTGTGCAGGAAATGAGCAGTACTCAAAATCATAATTGTGCACATTGTGATTGGTGGTCATTTATCCTGTAAACTCTGTTTGGAAAACAGCAATCATTATTCTCAGCCCGTAAATCATTCCACAGGCAATGCAATCTGATGCAATACCAAACCAAATACTTTTGTAGTGTTATGGGTCATTCCTGTTATATGGAGTACATTTTCATGGCCTCATTATACACAAAGGGGTCTTAAAGTCTGAGACATTATTTTTACCAAATAAGAGTGTCTTAATATATTGCATAAAATTATGTTTTTTTAAGATAACAATATAACAAATAAGCAAGCTTGTTGTTGTAGAGCATGTAGATAAGGATTTGTGTGGGAAACTTCTCACACCTCTGAAATCAACTAAAGTTAGCATGCCATCATGCCAACATCATGCCAGATAAGACAAGTTCAAAAACAATATATATATGTATATATATATATATATATATATATTTATATATATAAATACATACAGTATATATTTCTACACACATATACAGTATATATAATATATGTATATCATACAAAATGTTCCATAAATCTCAATGAAATACCTGATATAGATGTCGACTGTAATATTTCCTCTATTGTTTAAGTAAAAATACACATTTAATCAGGGTTGGGTAGAAACTGAACACTTGAAATATGATATTGAAATAGTATTATACCGTATTTCATCAATGCTAGCATCCTTTACAGTACGTCCTAAATGGTGTTTTTAAAAAATATATAGTGTCCATTTTTATTTTATGTTGCCATCAAAGCCAAACTCCTGATAATCTCTATATCAACTTGTGTACACTGTATCCCAAAATGGGATATTCGTGTCCACATTATTAAATACCGCAATAGATACTTTGTGACAGATTGAAACTGAACTACCACTAACAGGCCAATGTATTAAAGCACGACTGAATCAATCTCTCTCTCTCCCTCAAACAATCCCCTTGAATGGCTTCTCATGTCTTCTGTCTGAATGCATTAAGTCCTCGTACACAATCTAAAATAAACTCAGTCTGGCAATGCTGATACTGTCTCTCCCTATAATTCCATTAAACATTTCATTTCAAAAACCTCACCAAAGTCACAGATATGCCTCTGTGCTCCTGACAGCTGTACAAAACAAAATGATCCATATAATTCCCCCCAAAATTGGCCGCAAAATGTTCACGTATCCGGACTGACTGCATTAGCCAATTCCTGCCGTTCTGACAGTGCTGATGGATGGGATTTGTGAGCATGCAAAGACTGCGTTTTTGGGATCTTGTCTTTCTTGTCTGAGGTTTATTCTGTCATCAAGAGCTAACAGGAAGAGGAATCGCAGTGAATATTTCAGCACCATGGACAGCGGTGATATGTCAGTGATGCAGTGACTTTGGTTCAGCACCATGGACAGCAACCATAGTTCCCGAAACTTCTATTGACATTACAAATAGAAAACCAATATGTTTTTTTAATAAGCAACTGCATTCACATATTACATACATCAGTTAATGTCAGTGCTTGACAGTTGCTTGCACAAATGATTCCATGACTTCCCTATCACATGATCAAAACCATACAAGCCAAACAAACCCACATGCATGCTAGAGAGCAACAAACACAAAAATCAATTTTCACTTAGAGCCTGCTGTCTGTTTTCTTTCTTTAGACAAAACATACGGCCACTTCTTTCTTTCTTTCTTTCTTTCTTTCTTTCTTTCTTTCTTTCTTTCTTTCTTTCTTTCTTTCCTTCCTTCTTCTTTATTATTCTTTCCTTCTTTTGACCAAACATACAGCACGTAAATTAACATTTAATGGTTTCTTGTCAAACAAACAATGGTCGCCCTTAATGAACGGCAGATCCACCCGAGAGCACTCGGAATCTTTGTTTCTTTTCCACAGTCCCTTTACACAATGTTCTCTCGACCTCATTCTTAAGGGATGCTCTCCATTTCTAAAGCCCAGATCCAAAAAATACCGCACGACATGTCAGGCTCCATTTCTGCACAGCAAAGGGCGCCGGCGGTGTATTGTACCGCTCGCATCTGTTTCCTCAGAAGGAGACTTAATCTCTAATATGAACAACAACAGAGAAAAGCTACGGGAAATTGTTTTTAATTGTACGCCTACTTGACAAAACGCACCAGCAGATGTTTACATCGAAATCAATAAGCACGGTGTGCATTGAATTATAAAGAATTTACCGGTTTTGGGGTCGACGGAAAAGTACGGCTGTCCGTGCAGAACACTGTAGACCACCCGGGCGCTGTTTCCATATGTGGGGTCGTCTGCATCTGTCGCCGTGACCTGAAAAACTGACATACCTGGGGAAAGAAGAAGAAGTGTGTTTGAAGAGAGATATAAACATACCTAATTGTGTTATGTGTGGGTGAGTAGAAATGTCAATTCATTAAATAGCTGTGACACTTCGACACCATACGTTTAGCACAAAACACTGCGTCTGCATATACACTGGTGTAGTGCAACATCATGCATATATAAACAAAGTCATTGTCATTCTCCTCTAGGCAAACGCGCCTCATTATAGACTGTGTTGGATGTAAACATCAGAACTGTTTACACTGCGCTCCAGGTAAAAGAAGCCTGTTTAAAAAATATGTTTGTGTAAATATTGGATTGCAGAGTGACACAAACATCCTGCACAATTCCACACATACACAAAACAGCACAACATGTGGGTGAGACAACAATTTCTCTTTTCAGTGATCTGTTTCTTTTACATCAAACAGATTCCATGACATTTGCTTTGTGCACACCTGAAATAATTCCCTCAACACCGACAGAGCTTCTGCACTGTTCCTAGCCAAACTAAGTCAACAAATGAAGAGTTTGGTTCCAAAATGAGATAACTCAGTTTTAAAACATTTTTAAAATCATGTTTTTTTATTGTGCATTCCAATTAATATCAATCAAACTGCAGTTGGTTTGTTTTGATTTATGATACTAAAAGGTTAAAGCAACCTAACACAATAAAACAATAAAAACATGTTGACATGATAAAAAAACATGGTCTCATTTTGGAACCAAACTCTTCAAATATCAAAGATGAACCGAGTAATCTCCCTGTAGTTTAAGCCTTTTCTGCCCCTGCCTTGTGTTTCCGTCATTGCTCATTTCACTGACTCAGGTCACATTTCTCCATTGCATTTATCACCTTAACCACGGCTCACAGGATTTAATCCGTAAGTGTGCATTGTTTGGGGCTGATTTACGGAACATACCACAAAAGTTGGTATGCACACAATTACTGCAGTTTTGAGGGCTAGGAGAGAAAGGCCATCTCATTCAGTTTCTAGTCCTGCAATCCAGCTCAACCAGACTTCAACTAAATATGCTGAAACAGCATTATGCAATAATGATTTAAATTAACATGCGATTAACACTGTGCTATTCCCACCTACAAAAAGCAAACTGCCCAGAATTTAAAATCACACAAATCTAAGTAAGGAACAATACAAAGAGAAAAGAGACCATTTTAGAAGAGGTGTAAGTATGGTCCCACTAAAATGTGACAGATTCCAGTAAAAGAAAGTGGCTGTATTCTTTACATCCCAGTATTGGAAACAAGATTTGCAATTGGATTTGCAACTGCATTTGTATGTATATTTGGTGATACAAACCACATAAATGTGAAATTGTGTGTGAGAACTATGAAAATACCCACAATAATAATTACTTTTGTCACTGTTGAGTTTAAACCTTGCATGTCCAAAACTGATACTTTTTAGGTAACTGAAAAAGTGCTTTATTTCTAAAATTATTAAAGTCAAAGATGTATATTAACAAGATGCGCCACTGCCGTTACAATGAATGGAAAATAATGCGACGCTCAATATGACAAAGGCTTATGTGAGGCGCTTGCCAGCATGTGAAAAAGGTGATTTTTAACGTTATTTAAATTTAGGAAACCAAAGTTATGATACAGTCCATTTCAGGGTTACTCATTGATCGGAAATATGCTTTTCAATTGTGATTTTTCCAGCGATTTAAGTAATATCTGCATTCCAACATGCAGATAAATAGGACTGCTGACCTGCTATGACATGAATAACTGCCCAGAGGCGTTGCAAACATGGCCGCCGAATGGCACGACTTCTGTAAATGGAATTGGTTAAAGATAAGTAAAGATATTGTGCCATAATATGTGCCAATACACTTGTACATGTCATTATATTATTAAAATTTTACCAAAATCAAGCTCAAATGACGATTGGACGTTTTTGACCAGCCTATGTTGAACATACACAACATCAACTAACAGGTTTTAAAGAAAAAAGTTATTCTCCACTCCGTAAATACATAACACGTTAGCCTTTATGGAAGAACAGTGCTTGCGGAGTAAAGAATAGCTTTACAGGTTCGATCTATTTGTATATTGGTTCAATATTTGCAAAACCCACACATATAAAGAGCGAGCAATTCAATACTAATGATCTGGGACTGCACTTATTGTTAGCTCACTCACAAAATGTTAAAAAAAGTGTCTGCTAAATGAATAAATGTAAATATAAAAGATTTATTATAGAAATGTTCAAATAACGAAATAGGGAGATATGAGGTCCCCCCATAGTGATAGTGTTCCGCTCTATTGCAGTTTCTATTCTGTATTACTCTCTCTCTCTTTACACCTCCTGTGATAAGACCTAGCCGATTAAAGTCAGAAAGATTTTCAAAAGCTTTTCAATTATTGTCATTACTCCGTATAACGTGCATTAGAGAGATGCTCGCTGGGTTCCTGGCTAAAGAGACGTGATAGCTGCAGTCGGGGCTACAGTAGTTTCACATGAATGTAATCTTGGTTATAATCCTCAATCTGAAGCGGGTTGAATGAGTTAGCTCATCCCTCACTGCACTGTATTCAGCTTTTAGCTTTCATAAAAACATCTCGATCAGATTTTAGCAGCAGCTGGAAAGTCTGCTTGGGGAGAACTTTTGTGATAAGTGTTTTTCCCAGGTGTTTGTGAAGAGAGTGATAATTCACACCTCCTCTAATAAATATACTTAATTTTACACACTCTCATTAAAAATCTATTAAAGATTGAAATCAGAATTAAATGAATGGTTGAAATCAAACTTTGATGCTTGTCTTCTCAAAAATTATTAGATTTTGAGACTTAGGACAGGGTCACATACAGGTTGTTCTGTACTAAAGATACGTTGTTTTGCAAGTTGAAACTGCTCCCTCGCAGTAACGGTGGTCATGAATTTCAATCCGTACCATATCTCGGGCCAATACAGACATGAATTATAGCCCAATCCATGCTGCTTATCGAGAAGCACTGTGCTATTACTTCTTAAACCGATTGGACTTTTGCCTGGTGGAGTAAGAAATAGACTTATATACAGTATAGGAGGGAGTAAGAAAACACCCAGCATCCACCATGAGCGTGTGTGTGTGTGTGCAGTAGCAAATCTCTTACAGCTCTTATTGGATTCTCCAGTCTCTCAGAGCCGAAGCATTGAAGGGTCTGGCTCGCGTCCAGTCAATCAATTCAAAGTGGCAGAGACAAACCATCAACACACAATTAGATTCGGAATGCAATATAAAGCCCCTAACACACACACAAAATATTGACAGCGGCGGTCTAGCGCTGTGCACGGCATACGCACTAGAGTCCAGAAGGGCTCGGTGGACTCACAGGTGCTTTCTGATAAAGGCCTCCACACGCCCGGCCTCTAAAATAAGAGGAAGCAGGACTAATTATTTATTTCCCTCTTCTTCTGTCGATCCCTGTTACCTTAGCTCTCTCCTTCATGTATCCCATCAATATCAATCGACATGGGACGTGTTACTAGATGCTGAAAGAGCCGGCCGAGGCGATGCTGGAGGACTCTGGCTTATGCCGTGCAATTAATATTTCCAGCACAAAAGCTGAAATTGAAAGCAAATGGGTTTTACCCCAGAGATATATAGTTACTCGGTGTCAATCCCAATGTGAATGCGTTGTTTAATTTAATACAATCGAAATAAACATGTTTACCAGAACATAACCAAGAAGGCAGAATTCCCATCTCTTTTGGCAATACGATATCTAACGGTACACAGCTCACTTTCTGCATTAAATGACCTTGAATATCTGCAATACAAGGTAAACTATGAAAAGATATCTGTATTTTTAGGTTTTAGTGGCAATACTTTTTACTAAGCAAGCAATAGTTAAAAAATTGCAAAGGGTATTCAAACTTGTTTTCCAATATGTCTTGAATTAAAGGAATAGTTTACCCAAAAATGTAAATAATTTGTATTTGCTCACACTCATGTCATTCCAAACCTGCACGAAGTACTTTCTTCTACAGAACACAAAAGAACATATTTAAAACAAATCTTGGTGACCAAACAACGTTGGGCCCCATTGACTTGGTATATTCTATTGTACAAAACCTCTGAGACATTTCTTAAGAAAAAGTTAAAATATTTTGTGTTTCACAGAAGAAAGAAAAGCATACGTGTTAGGAATGACACAAGGGTGAGTAACAGATACAACAATTTTCATTTTTTGCGTGAACTATCCCTTAAAGTTTACAATTCCCCTAGTGGTGTAAGTGTAAACTGTGCTAAAAAAAAGAGAAACAAATGTTTGAGTTAAATACTGTATGTAATATGTTGACTTTTGCAGCATACGACACTTGTGGAAAATGGCATGGTTTCGATTGAACCAAAATGCCAATAGCTCTCATCTATGATAAATCAAGGCTCCAAATATACAGACGCCTTTGTATCATCTTTCATGCATCAAAGGTCAACAAAACAGAGCAAATATTAGCAATTGTCTATAACTTGACAAACATAGATGCTGTTGCATCTCCGACCCAACACACTGCATCTGTTTTTTAAATTGTCTGAATCACATGAGTAAAAAATGACTCTATCAGATCAAACTAATATTCCATAAAAGCAGAGCACAACCTCCAGAGAAAGCTAATCAGTGATGCTCAAGTGGACCGCACAGGCCAGACATATGAGTTGAACAACAGCGTGTTCTCCAAGACATCTATAATTGGGATTTTGAACCCACTTTGTGCATGAATTGCCAATAGTAATGGACAACAGCCAGGCAATAACAGACTCCTTCAACATTGATTGCAGCTGGTACTCAAATCTTACAATACAACATCTTATCGTATGGGCTTCAGTTGCTACGGCAACAGCAAACTGGGACCTAAATAAACAAAGCTCAACCCACAGGCCCAATGTGCGACAACATAAAGAGAAATATTTCATTTGTATGTGCAATCAAGCCAGCGGTATGGTCTTCAAGCTTTCCAAACAGGTTCAGAAAAGAACTGGCACAGCTGAGAATGAGACATTAAGGTGATGTTGCCGTACTTATTGCAGCAAATATATCTTTTCATTTCGATACTAGTGATGCAAGAAAAACACAGGCACACTGTGGCAGAGCGTGCAGAAGTTTCAACAAAAAGTTGGCCCAAAAATATAGGTTTTGTCATCAATGGACTAGTTGCACATAGCCGTCTTGAAACTGTACGGCTCACAAGGTTCCGGTTATATGCATTTACAATGGGGTGTTGCTGTCATGATTCCGCTATCATGTCATGTTTATTCTTGGTCTTGCAGCGGAGTCATGGCATAGCCTTAGGTTTTGTGTGAGAAAGACATGTGCTTTCTCGTGTCTCGTCAGTGTTTCCCGCCCTTTTGTCTCGTTAGTGTTTCCCGCCCTTTTGTCTCGTTAGCCTTCCCATTAGTGTTTCATTACCTTCACCTGCCCCTTAGTAATTATCCTGTGTTTGTTCCCCTATTTAATGCCCTCTTGTCTATTGTCTTGTGCTCGTTCGTTGCACTTGTTAGCTGTACTTGTATGCCGTTCTTGTTCCTTGTACCCGTAAACCTTCAATAGTCAAGTCTAGTCTTAGTTAGTCTTTGTGAGTGTTAGTTCTAGTCTGTTTTAGTTAAGTCCTCCTTCGGTTATTGTGTACTGTCTTTTTACCCCCTCGTGGGTTTTTGTTTTCTGTTTATATTAAAGTCTATTTGTTAACCCCTTCATCCCCGTTTCGCTGCCTGCATTTGGGTTCTCCTTCAGTTCCATAACAGTTGCTCCTTGTGAAACATAAACAGTTAAAAATAAGATTTTTATGCATATACATTATTGTCGACGTAAGAAGAAATCTTCAAATACTGCAGTGTTTCATGCGTGAGAGTGCACGGACCTGACCAACACACCCAACACATTTTTATTTAATGTTTGGATCACTATGTTGTGTCGTTTTTATTGACAAATGTAATGCTATCAATGGAAATGCAATTGTTGTCAATAACTATAGGCCTATTTAAAAAGTGTAGGTATAACGTTACGGATAAATGCCAGAACATTTTGCACAGTTAATGTGTTATGCTCTATCTGCACTTGTAAATGAATTAAGTCTAATTAATTTAAAATCCACATTTACCAATCATTGTATGGTGTCATTTTATAGTCGTTATGATGTATGAAATATACTCTATTACTGAGACTAACAACGTTTTAGAAAGCGATGGACTGCTGCAGGGTGCATACGACGGCTTTTTTATTTAGGAGATGAGTATACGTTTATAAAATATTTTAGGGGGTGAACTTCTGCTAATTTAAGATCTGTCATAAAAGCCCACATTAACATCACAAACAGGATTTATTGTTTTTAATTAAGTGACCGCCCTAAAAAAAGAAATAATCTACCATGACCTCAGCATGTAGATATATGCTGAACACTTTTCCCGGATATAACTGAGCCACATCGAGGAGAACGCAGAAGACTACGTGCAAGTTGTCCATTACTCCCTTTCCTTTTGAACCCCACTTTCTTTTTTATTTGCAAAACTCATTTATTTCTAATCTCTTGGAAGTAGGATTGCACCTCTATTGTGTAAACAGTACATAGTGTCGAGATGACTGGAGGTGCTGCCTGCACTGTTTAACAGCACAGGTTTTTGGAAGTTACACAAATTTAAGTTTACAAAATAAATGCATATCTATCAAAAATCTGCTTAAAGAGAAACCTGTTGTCACGTGTTTACATGCATAGTAATAAACCGGCTACGCAGAAAACCACTTTTACAAAGTTTGAGACTTGACGGGTGTTCGGTGACGTTATCGTCGATAGTCTGTTTAGTAATTAAAAATGCAACGGGAAAACAGTCAGAAGCTGTATTTTTATATCTGTCCTCGCAGTATATACATAAGCAACAATAGTTCTTCATTTTGACGTTTCTACATCAACTGCATGATTCGAGAGCGAAGATACGTTATTTTACTATTACTTTCGTTTGGGACTTTTACTACTGCGCTTTCAGACGTGCACAGATAAACAAAACTGAGAGAAAACCGATATAGGCATTTATATGCAGAGCAAAATCGGTGGAATGGGCAAAGATCTTTTTACCTTTCCCCGAAGAAATGCCAAATGCCTAAATGTAAAATGTAAAAGAAAACCGTTTAAGGCGCTTACATGACCTAACATATATCAGCTTATTTAGCATAATCAGCGTAAGAGGTTTTGAAGCATGTCTGTAACCAAACAGTTCTGGGACACTATTGACTACCATAGTAAGAAAAACTACTAATATGGGTGTCAACGGTAGCCCAGCACTGTTTGGTTTTCAGCATTCTTAAAATATATATTTGAGGTGGAAGATACTGAGGTAGACATCTGTAGCAGCGCGTTTACTATTCAAAACGCTCGTGAGAAACAATGACCTCAAGGTAATAATTCAATAATTGAATAACTTTTTACTGAGGTCAAAGATGAAATGAGCTTTTTCTTATTTCTGCACTGGCATTTCTACCACATTGGCAATAAAAACCTTCCAGCTCCATCACGAATCCCTCTGGGTTTGTGAACCCCGCTCGAGGGGACTCTCTCTCTTTCTATATACATAGATAGACTATATATTTCTACTATGTCTCTCTCAGTGGAAGTGGAGTATTTTAGAGAACGTATCATGTGCAGGGATACATAGTGCTTTCTGAGAGCTATCTGGTTCCTCTGGGACCTCCTGCTGCAAAACACGAAACAAAGATAAAAGCAGCCATGGGCTGGATAGAGAAAAGCCATTTGACGGAGTGAAGCCTGGAGATTTAAATGAGAAGTGATGGATCTCACGGAGTGACAGCTCATACATTTACACCAGTACAGGTCTGTGGTATAATATTTTTTGACAGATGTGTTTTCTGAACTTCAATTTTCAAATTTGCACGTCACCACAATATTCATGGAGGACGGGAAAGAACCGGATCACTCAAAATTGAGATGAACACTTGAGACAGGTATAACCCTGGATGAGTGAACTGTAAAATACAAAAAAATCAAGAAAGTGTGGATTCAAAATTTGCATTGCAAAAAATGTATAAATGAAATATCTCACCAATTTCCGACATCTCAGGCACAGATGTGACGAAGGGTCCGTCTGGGAACTTGGGGGCATTGTCGTTAATATCCTGAACTTTTATAATGAACTCCGACTCGGGCTCCAAGGGTTTGTTGGTATTGCGGTCGATGGCCTGGGCGTGGAGAACGTAATGTGATTTCTTCTCCCGGTCCAGACTCTTGGTGGCGTGGATGTCTCCTGTTACCTCGTTGATGATGAAGATAGTCCCCGCCCCTTCCCCGCTTAGGATGTATCTGACGGAGCCGTCGCCTTTGTCTGAATTAGAATGCAGCTGAAACGAGAGACACAGACCGATGTGTGACTATTGATAGGAATCAGTACATTCATTTAATATTCAAGCCTCATTTAGCACGTAATGCCCCCACAAACCCTTGAGCTACAAAGCCTTCATTTACCTTGTTAGCTTCCTGCTGACAAGAAAAGACACGAGAGTGTTGCACAATGTGTCATTTCGGCACTCACAATTGTAAAAATTACAAGATTTACAAAGTAAAACGTGCGGGGGGTTTGCCAGTACAAGATTCTAAGGTTGAATCTAGTGTTTTGTGGGTGGTTGGGAGGTGTTTTTGATACTTGGGGTATTTCACAAAATACCATATACTGGTCCTCGTATTTGGCTCGGATATGACTCCTTTAAGGCTAAGTCTTTGGTTTTTATGCCTGTTTTTCCATCTGCCAGGATTTCATTCACATGAGTAACAAAAGCGGTACAGTGCGAGTTAAGACCAAACCCCTAAAGCAGTGGATCTCAACATTTCTAGATGCCGGCATTCATTAGCACGGTGCCGAAAATGTTCAGCCGAGAACAGTTTGAAATCATGTCCAGGCTCACGTGGAAACATAACTGTAACCGTTTCAGAACGTGCTCAGAATTTCAACCTACAAATTGCTTCCTCCTAAAATTATTTCACTTGTGTAGAGCACCAGGTTCGAAGGTTCTGAAAGTTAAATATTGTATTTGCATATGGCAAACATAAAAAATAAAAGCCTCCAAAAGACATCAATTGCTGAATGTAAAGATCATCCATTAAGACTCATTCTAACACCTTTATTCAATATACAGAAATACAGTGAGCGAGCGAGAGCGAGAGAGAGAGAATTTAAGCCAAGATTTATGCTTAATTGATATGAGGAGGATTACTCACATCTTTCTAGCCGATGGCTACAGTCTCAGTTAAATCTTAAAACAAATATAGATTTGAGGCGCTTTAAGAAAATAAACAACTTAGCATTGTGTGGTATCTGGGTGAATTTTAGGGTGACAATGTAGTCTGTGGCGTAACAGACAAGTAAAGTCTGATCTTTAATGTAAATAAATGTGACTTTTATTATGGTGTTAAAAGTCCAATGGGTCAGAGAGACTTCACAAATTTACCTTTCTCAGCATTGAAAGCCAGTGCGCGTGTTAGATGGACATTCTGAAAGACTTTGCACAGATAAAGGGTATTTTTGGACAGTCTTATGGTAAGATGCTTTACTGCGTTTCTTCTTTAGACGCAGTACGTTAAAATCCCAGTGAAATCAAAATGCAACTTCAGTTTTTTTACATCCAAACAAATCCAAGAGAAGGACGAAAGCCACGCCCATTAGTTTACTCATTAGAATTTCCCACGGGAGTTAAAAACTTAAAAATAAGCCTAATGTATTTGCTTTTATGAAATTCACTCACCTAAACCAACATTTGCAATTTGCGCTGTCAATACCTCAATACATCCCAATTCTCCCTGGAAACATGCATGAATGATCACACATGAAAACAAACTGGAACACAAGCGGATGGGGAATACCTGTGCTGAT
Organism: Barbatula barbatula; assembly: GCF_947034865.1. Classification (NCBI taxonomy): domain Eukaryota; kingdom Metazoa; phylum Chordata; class Actinopteri; order Cypriniformes; family Nemacheilidae; genus Barbatula; species Barbatula barbatula. Next base: position 2,822,662 of record NC_136779.1, read on the forward strand.
ACATGTGCCTGCTAGACGCACAGAATAACAATTACAAGAGAATTAAACCAACATACTGTCATTCTACCAACAAAATGTGACAAGAATGGTCAGGAAGGCACAACGAGAGCCCATGGGATGCAGGCGTGTCTCAGCTCTATGCACTGAACGCTGTCTGCTCATTGGATGGTGTCTCAGGGCTCATTGGTTTTGTGATAAGCCGAAACATTGACAAAACACTCAAAGCACTGAAAGCCTGGTTCTCCTGAGCATTTTATCGTCACTATCCAATAAATGTCTGATTCTCCACTCGAGCTCAGTTTAAAGACTCAAACAGAGACTAAAGCAAACAAAATAAACAAAAAATGCACTTTAGGTGAACATTACATCAAAATCTATCCTACTTAGCTGTTCCTGATCTTGTTAGCACAATTCATCAGTGGATGTTATTCCTAAGACACACACGCACTCAAAAACGAACTAAAGGCATATTTGTAATATGTCTATGGGTACTCTTAGATGGCATTCACTTTATAATGTACATTTATTTTATGAATGGTCATTTCTATTTCAAGTTCATTCCATTTTATCAACTTATTTTAAATTCACAACAATCCTACATCCCGCTGGCAACCTCAGTTGAAACCCAGGAACCCAATTGGAGTTTACAAGCTTTCCTAAATTCAATTCTGTATGAAGCGCAGCCCTATCCATAAGCATTCATCGCTGCATTGTGAGGGAACTGTGTGGAAATAACTTCATTCGTTGACTGTTCACAAATCACACACTATAAATAGTTTAGAGGGCACAAACAGTCAACAATATGAAGATACAAGCTCTTGAAAATGAAAATGTATGACAAGGTCACAATAGTCTAAGCAACCCAGAAAGTGGAAAATGGCACAAGACATTTATTTAACACTTCAATGACAAAGGGGTGAACATGATATGCCATTAAATGTGCAAACTACACCCAGCGTAAAACAAACAGCGATGTGCAAATGAATGCCTAATTATGAAAAGCAGTGCGCAGACGGGTCGCGGGTTCGAATGAACTGTCCATTTGTGTCAGTAAACAGTGCGCTCAGGCCAACACTCAGTAGCTGAAGGTTCAGAACTGAGACTGCGACTAGTCTCTCCAGCCAGAAGACACTGATGGAAGTTAATTAAACTTTATGTCAGAAGACTGTTAACACAATATTAAGAAATCAGTTATTTACGTTACAGAGGAAGAAATCCGCCCGTGCACAACGCAAGCTTTGGTTTTGGTGTGAATACGCGTCTTGTTAGAAACCACCTTGTATTAGATACTGTAACTGTAATTAAAAATAAGTACACACAAAGCCTTGACAAGCGTGACTTTTGACAATTCCTTATGACCATCAAGTAGTGGGTTCATCGTTGTTGCTAATCCGCATATTTTTGCCTGGTCCAATATGGCGGCGTCATACAACCATGATTCTGCTAAGTCTATTCTTTAAAGGGATAGCTCATTCTAGCATCATTTACTCACGCTCATGTAATTTCATACCTCCGTATAGTAAAGGTTATTTGGAAGAATGTGGTGGTCATTGACTACCATAGTAGGAAGAATGAAATGGAAGTCAAAGGTGCCCGAGAACTCTTTGTTTCCCTAAATTCTTTAAAATATCTCATTATGTGTTCTCATTACTACTTCGGTAGTGGATGTTGTCCCAGAACTGGAAATTGCTAACATTCTTCCAAATATATTTCTCTGTGTTCATTGGAACAAATAGATTTATACAGGTTTGAAACAACCTGAGGGTAAGTAAATGATGAGAGATTTTTCACAAGTTCGGAGCAAGTGTGACAGAATGTACAGCGAATCCTATTAGCTGCAGTATGATGCACACTTTCGGTTGAACAAGATATTGTATTGGGTAGTATGATTTACACTAGCAATGTGCTGTTTGTACTGTAGACGTTGAGCGCTTGGCTTTAGCCACCACTGAAGTGTGGTCCAGTCCATACATCTGTATTTTTTTGTGATGTGTGTGATAAAGGTCAGGAAATAATGCCCACAACAGGACTACTATATCTACATTTTGGTGCTCTAAATATAGAAAAATGCAAAGAGACTTCTGAATCCGCTCTGCCTTAGCAATCTAAAAATGCTAAAGTGTCAAAATGATTGATGTGTCCAATGAATTCAGAGCGGGCGGGAGTTATTGTTTACAGCCAATCAAATTAAAGAAAACACAACCCAACGCGACGCGTCAGTTTTGAAGGGGAAAGATGTAAGAAGCTCAATATTTTGCCACTTTTTGAATGTAGAAATGTTATACGAAAGACATGTCATGTAATTTGAAATAGTCACTGTGAAGGTGCAAGAAACATAACAGAGCCATTTTGGGCATCCTGTAAGGCATAGGATTTAAGAACAAATGTGAGAATATTGTGTATGAATTTCCGATGGTTAATTCAACTGCATCATAAAACGTATGACAAGTTATCAACCTTCACCAGAAGAGCTAAATCTCGTGGTTGTGTTTAATGTTTCTGGTCAGGCTATTAAAATGATATTTTTCCTAATAGATAAAATGCATTAATGCATTATAGAGTGGTACACCTGACTACAGAAAGCCTTGGGGGACAAACTTCTTGCATTTCATGTTTCATGATTTTCCATTTGTTGCAAGTGAAAAATATCCGATTCCTTACAGACCACTTCACAAGATGTTTCAAGTTTTTATGTAATTCATGTTTTTCGGGTTTTATTAAATATTAATGAACTCTTAAATATATTTGTTTAAAATTTTGATTTGGTTATATATGGCTAGTTGGTTGTAACAGGAAGTTCTTCCGGACCAGCGTTGTCTTTAATTGATTTGTATATACAGGTTCCCAGTGCTACCAATGGTTTAAGGTTTGATTTGTTGTGATTCCTGCTGTCGTTGTACCAATAACATCATAGTGATTGTTGGCACTGTTGTGATTAGAGATCCTCCCCATAAAAAATGAAACTGCATCCATTGTAAAATCCCAAATGCCATCCCATCAGGACCACAGGACCCAAACCCCATTCCTCTTATTCTCCTTCTCTGCCGGTTCTAAATTTAGTCCCCGCTCCACAAGGGAACATACATTTCACTTAACCTGCAGTCAGGTTCCTAATTTGGCCAGTGACTTAGCTGGGCACAGGCTAATATATCACACTCTGTCTCTACACTGAGTCAGAGACATTCAGTCAAGCCCTCACTAATGGCAGGAAATAAACGTGGCACTGGGTCAATGGAGCCGAGAACAGCCGGCAAAAACAGAGGGTGGGCAATCATTTTTTGGAGTGATGACATTGTGCATTGTATTAACTTTATTACTTCAATTTAAGTACCACATATAAAACTGAATCCAGTCTGTTCTTTATATACGACACAGAGATGTCAAACCCTCCAAACAAATGAAAGAAAGAAATATTTCAGGCCATTAAAAGGTAAGCGAGTGTGACATTGAGAACATTGTCTCCTGTATGAAGAAATGTCACATCTGTCCTTACCACTAAGAGAGAAAGAGATTGAATTGACATTTTACAAATAAAAATGTATTTTGTTTTCTGTTACATTAGCTAAACATACTTAAAACAAGATTAATGTTAAACGTGTTGACAAAGAACATATTTTGTACTTGGAGATTTTCTTGTGTATTAGCCTAACTTCACGTTCATATTAATGCCAAAAACTATTTGCCAGCGGGATGAGGAACAATATTTTTCTGTAGCATAATACCTGAAAACAAATGTACGTCTGTTCTGTTCATTTATTAAAAGCTTCACCTTGCATTTATCATCCACCCCCAGAATATCCTCGGAAAATGACATTTTGAATAAAAACCTCACACTCATACATCACAGTCAGCAGTCACTGCTAATGGAAAGTTGAAGAATGCTCAGACTAATCTTGTATACTTGTAAACTCAGCAAATCAACTTTTCTTTTGGAATATCTAACTGGTATTGGACTGTTGCAGCTCAGTGAGTTTAATTCAGGAGCGACTGCTTTCCGTCCGTCGTTCAACGAGACATCAGAGACAATCATAACATCAAAGGTGAATATTCCTAATCTCCTCTATGTACTGTACTGTAACACTACATACTTGAAGCTTTGTGAATGAGTATTAATTCAATGATGTATTTGTCTTTCAAGAAGGCATGCAGGTGTGCTAGTCATACCCTCACTTTAGGGTAACTGCCCCTTTAAGATGAATCTCATTAAGTGTGAGTTTAGATGGATGGAGCGTGTGCTACAAAAGAAACCTCAATGACAGGACAGGAAGTCTTTGAGATGTGGGAGGGAGAGAAAGGGAGACGAAATAAAGTGCACGAGAGAGTATGACGGAGATGGAGGAAAGGACAATGAGGTCAAAGATTGAAATAAACTCATCAATCACGTACAAGCCTTAGACTCACAATTAGAAAGGTGGACTTGTCTCTGATTAAACTTGTCATTTTCTTTTTCTGAAGAGCTTTTAATCAGTGTATGTGTGTGTGTGTGTTTAAGGATGGTTCTTTTGTGACTTATTGAATAATTTTCTGTGGCCTCCGTTTCCCCGAATCAAGGTTCATTTGGTGAACACTTTACCAACCGAATGATTTAGTGCAGATATAGCTCAGCAAAACATGTCGCTCAGAAGTTGGTCTTTCCAGCTCAGATATAATTGAGTTCCCATTTATTTCAAGAAACAGATGTTTTTCTTGAAATTAAAGGCAAGATAGATTATTTAAAAAAGTACAAGGCATTTGTGACATTATTTGAAAAGGAAAGCTGTTTCGGAGGCTGAGATAACAGAAAGATCAGACGCATGTCACCAGTTGTCTTTATTTCAGCTCGTATGGATGACTTTGGCGAAATATGTTGGACTGCAGACTGTTAATCTGAGCACTAGAGAAACTAGAGATGAGATTTATCATTCCTGTCTTTCCAAAACCTTGTATTTCCGAATTCACAGGAAATGAAAAAAACTCCTGTACTTTTAAAAGTTTACAAGCACTTTTTAATAGTCTTTATTTGTTAGATGTTTGCAAAACCCAGTGACAAACATAAAGTGTAACTAATAATTCAATTCAATTGTATTTATATAGCTCTTTTCACAATGTGCATTGTTCCAAAGCAGCTTTACAGGAGAAAGTAATAAAAACTGAAAAACACTGTGCATGGTGTTTATAGAACAAGCAAGATCATTCTAGTAAATAATATCTAATAGATGCAGTATTATGCATGAAGTGAATGCTTGGCTGAAAAGATGTGTCTTTAATCTAGATTATAGTATCGGGAAGGCTATTCCAGAGTTAAGGTGCTACATATGAGAAAGCTCGACCCCCTCTGGTGGTTTTAGTTACTCTATCTCCTTTTGTGTCTGTGAAACAACAGAAGTATCAGAGAGATTGTATTTGCGATTTGTCTTTCCTACAGTAAGCCGACTTCACTGTGATGAGAACACCAGACAGCTTTGATGTTTAGATGAAAGATTGTCAACACTTTCATGATAAACATCTAAAGGGAGCACCACTTTTCAAATGGAATATCACTAACTTGTATTTTTATTCTATGTTGTGTAAGTGTTTGTTTTTTTGTACGGCAAAAAAAGTAAGTCTTTGTCATACTCATAAATAACATAACCAAGTATCTTAAACCGCTTCTCAAAATGGATTGTTCACAGCCATTCCGCAATGAAATATTTTCGAGAAAAAGCGAGGGGGAAATGGTAATGCTGCATTTATTTTTATTTAAAATTCCCTTTCAGACTGTAATGAGAAGCCTTTTCGTCTTAGCTGAAATGGCATAAAAGAAGATTGGAATTTAGACCGAACCCTTTGGTTTCCTCCTCTTGTGCTTTGTTCAAATGGGAGACGCTTCCCTAAATCTGTCAGAGGGCCATTCGTTTATAACTATATGAATAAAACCTTCAAACACCTTTTGAATCAGCGAGAGTCAGGACCTGTAACACTGACAGAGCAGAGCAGACACATTTTGGGCTTTTTTAGGACACATTATGTTAAAATATTCTCAAACTATTTATATAAACCCAGTAAAAATGAAGTCAGGCATCAGCGGGGGCGTACAACTATTTAATAACTAATTTCATCAGCAACCTGCGTAAGTAACTGTTGTAAACACTTATTAAATTAAAGGGTTATGGGTAATATTAAATGCTAATATGATGTGAGGTTATACTGAATATTTTGAAACTCTCACAATCCCCTACTGACTAAACTGTGCGGTTCTCTTAAATAAGGCAAGACACAAAAGTCTGACCGGTGTATTGTTCAATTAGAAACATTGACCCTCATTGACTTCCAAGGTATGGATACATAGACACAGACATTTCTCAAAATATCTTCTTTGTTCAACAGAAGAGAGAGTCAGATATAAGTTATAAACCACAAAGGGTGAATAAATGATGACAGAATGTTTCTCTGTACTTTGCACTAATACAAAAACACACTAAAATACTTTTAGTTTTAAATCGTTTTAGTAAAAATCAAATCATAGTCTTGCTTGAACATGTGTCTGTCTCTGGAATAAAGTTTGGGTGTCTGATATCCCAAATCTCAAAGCTCCCACTTCAAGGTCCCATTTGCAAAAAGAAATGGTGCCTGACAGCAACCCGAACATTTTTTTGTTCTCTACCTTGAACGTTCTCTCGGCAACAAAAACACAATATATCATAAATGTTACAAACGTTTCAGTTCCTGTGCACCATGAGGAATACCATTTTTCAAACACCAAGGATGAACACAACATGTGACAAACGAATCACTGCTTTCGGGATTTACTATCTTAGTCAGGGACTTTGAAGGAAACGAAGACTGTGTTAAATAGCATTTAGCAATCCTAAAGCGATACTCCACCCAAAAATGAATATTCTGTCAACATTATCCCCAAGTTGATCCAAACCTGTAGACATTTCTTTGTTCGGCTGAACACAAAAAAGTATATTTAGAAATATGGTAGCAACGGAGATCTCTTGGGCACCATTGTCTTTCAAATATTTTATCTTTTTGTTTTGGACAAATAATTAGATATTTCTGAAAGTTTAAAAGCAAACCTTTGACTACCATTTACATTTTTCCTACTATGGTAGTCAAATCAATGATGTCGCAGAAATATCAGAAGTGATTAAACAATCTCCATGCATCTCTGGACATGTGTACAATTGACCCTTCGCAAAACCCCATCCCTTCGTTCCTGTTGCTATGACCGACAAGCTTTCGGTCTCAGCCATGCGCCATCTGGGTAAACAGTGAAGAATTTCTGAATAGATAACACGTTGAGCAGCAATATGCATTCGAGGGATACACTCAGGATTTCAGATAACTGTAACACTAATTATACCTGTATTTGCATCCACACCCGAATATAGACGATAACGTTACGTTGATTCAAAACTTGCACGATGTAGTAAGATTCTACCGTCACACAAACGGATGTATAGTTAACCTAAATGTGGTCTACTAGGTGTTTATATTTACTCCGAAATGTGTGGTAATGACAGTTTTAGAGATAGAGAGTAACTTCGGGCAGAGTTTTGGTCAGACATGATCCTTCTTTGTGAAAACAAAGTAAATCAGTGTTTTAATCTTTATTTGTTAAATACAACAAAATAGCTGTTGCTATTCATTGCTGAAAACATCTTTCCTTTAAAATGTCACTGCAAATGTTGCTCTCTGAAGACTGTAGGTGGCTCGATACCTCACAGGGACGCAAAGCATATCTTGCCAGCTTGCAAATATATCAATAAGTAGCCTTAAAAAAAACACTCCCTTAACGCTTCCGTCTGTAATTCGTATATTAATGATTCCAACAATATCGTGTCTCGTATCGGTATCGGTATAGCTGTGATGTCAGATCGCCTGTCAATCAAACTCCTTGCGAAGGGTCAATTGTGCATTTAACCAATGTTTTCACAGTGCAAACTAGATTTTAAGCATAAACGCATTCGTGAAATTGAACCCACGACATTGGCCTTGTCAATGCTATGCTCTACCAGTCAGGCTACATGAACATAGACTATTTTATCTACATTATCTACAGTTGGCAGAGGATTGAATTGGTACGATTCATAGTGAACACACCTGCTGATAAAAATCTTGAATGCACCGTAAGTCACTTCGGATAAAACCATCTGCCGAATGCATAAAAGTAAATAAAGCAAAACCTTATGGGGCTTATTTACTCATATATATATTTGAGCAATGCAAAGCCAGTTTTAATAAAATGTAGTTGGAATGCAGCGTCAGTCATCTCAGAGTTTGTCATTCCTCAGGAGAATCTTCCTGCGCTATTGTGAGCGTCTACAAGTTTTAATTAAGAAACGACTCAAAATAAACACACACACATAAACGGAGGGGCTGAAGGATTAATTGTCGGGAGACTTTGCCGATCTAATTAAGGGTCATTTGGCATCATGGCCGTATTTTAGCAGCCCCTGTGATAGAAGCGGCGGTAATTAAATATGAGGGAGTTAACCGCGGTAACGATCTTGGGACCTTGCCGTTTGCATCCGCATGTCAAATTAAATCCTTCATAACAGCATGCTGTTCATGGTATTTTATCGTTGTGGATTAGCATATTTTGTCGATGCTGTAAACTCCGTTGAAAGTTTCAATGTGTTGAATTATTGAAGAACCAAGCTTTGTGATGGACAGAGGTCTTGGGGGGTGCCTTAATCCATCCTGGCATAGTACACTAACCAGTCAGTGCTCTTTAGAACCAGCCATGCAGATATGCTAATAAAGACAGACAAAAAGTAATGAATAAATTACATTAGCAACTTGATAAAGCTCTGTTTTAATGTGATGTGGATGTTTAATGTGATACTGTCTTGTTAATACTCGTGTAACACTTTAACAACACACCACTCAGTCATATTTTTTATGTTTTTTCAATGCTCACGCAAGGCTTTTTAAGGTATTGTTATTGTCACCTTTGGCTAGGTTGAACATGCTCGAATGTTTTAACTATTATAATAATAATTGTTTCGATCATTTTACAGTAAGGTTTCATTTGTTAACAATAAATATAGCACTTAAATGCACTTTATTTATTTACACTTAGTGCCCTTCCATAAGTTCACTTGAAGTCTATTTCCAAACATACTTAGTGGACTAAAAATGTTTAGCACTTCTATTCACGGTGTCTCAAAAAAGCACAATTGCGTACATTTAGATCTTCTTAAGTCTATTTGAAAAAGAACTGAAGACACATTTTTTGCATATTGAATATAAAAATAGTGTGAAAATATAGGACTTTAAATAAGTATAGACGGTTTCATCTTAGCAACATAAACAAATGTTACTTTGCATACGCACTTTTCTGACCCCCAACTGTCAGGAATGTGAATGAAGAACCCAAGTGCAGGCAGACACGGGGATGAAGGGGTTAACACCAGGACTTTTAATAAATACAAAACACAAAACAAAACCCCACAATGGGGTAAAAGAACATACAAGAACTGAAGGAGGACTTAACTATCTCACACAGACTAGAACTAACACTAACACTCACACAGACTAGAACTAACACTAACACAGACTAGAACTAACACTAACACTCACACAGACTAGAACTAACACTAACACTCACACAGACTAGAACTAACACAGACTAGAACTAACACTCACACAGACTAGAACTAACACTAACACTCACACAGACTAGAACTAACACTAACACTCACACAGACTAGAACTAACACTAACTAGAACTAACACTAACACTCACACAGACTAGAACTAACACTCACACAGACTAGAACTAACACTAACTAGAACTAACACTAACACTCACACAGACTAGAACTAACACTAACACTCACACAGACTAGAACTAACACTAACACTCACACAGACTAGAACTAACACTAACACTCACACAGACTAGAACTAACACTAACACTCACACAGACTAGAACTAACACTAACTAGAACTAACACTAACACTCACACAGACTAGAACTAACACTAACACTCACACAGACTAGAACTAACACTAACACTCACACAGACTAGAACTAACACTAACTAGAACTAACACTAACACTCACACAGACTAGAACTAACACTCACACAGACTAGAACTAACACTAACTAGAACTAACACTAACACTCACACAGACTAGAACTAACACTCACACAGACTAGAACTAACACTAACACTCACACAGACTAGAACTAACACTAACACTCACACAGACTAGAACTAACACTAACACTCACACAGACTAGAACTAACACTAACACTCACACAGACTAGAACTAACACTAACACAGACTAGAACTAACACTAACACTCACACAGACTAGAACTAACACTAACACAGACTAGAACTAACACTAACACTCAAACAGACTAGAACTAACACTAACACTCACACAGACTAGAACTAACACTAACACAGACTAGAACTAACACTAACACTAACACTCATACAGACTAGAACTAACACTAACTAGAACTAACACTAACACTCACACAGACTAGAACTAACACTAACACTCACACAGACTAGAACTAACACTAACACTCACACAGACTAGAACTAACACTAACACTCACACAGACTAGAACTAACACTAACACTCACACAGACTAGAACTAACACTAACTAGAACTAACACTAACACTCACACAGACTAGAACTAACACTAACACTCACACAGACTAGAACTAACACTAACACTCACACAGACTAGAACTAACACTAACACTAACACAGACTAGAACTAACACTAACACTCACACAGACTAGAACTAACACTCACACAGACTAGAACTAACACTAACTAGAACTAACACTAACACTAACACTCACACAGACTAGAACTAACACTCACACAGACTAGAACTAACACTAACACTCACACAGACTAGAACTAACACTAACACTCACACAGACTAGAACTAACACTAACACAGACTAGAACTAACACTAACACTCACACAGACTAGAACTAACACTAACACTCACACAGACTAGAACTAACACTAACACTCACACAGACTAGAACTAACACTAACACTCACACAGACTAGAACTAACACTAACTAGAACTAACACTAACACTCACACAGACTAGAACTAACACTCACACAGACTAGAACTAACACTAACTAGAACTAACACTAACACTCACACAGACTAGAACTAACACTAACACTCACACAGACTAGAACTAACACTAACACTCACACAGACTAGAACTAACACTAACACTCACACAGACTAGAACTAACACTAACTAGAACTAACACTAACACTCACACAGACTAGAACTAACACTAACACTCACACAGACTAGAACTAACACTAACACTCACATAGACTAGAACTAACACTAACTAGAACTAACACTAACACTCACACAGACTAGAACTAACACTCACACAGACTAGAACTAACACTAACTAGAACTAACACTAACACTAACACTCACACAGACTAGAACTAACACTCACACAGACTAGAACTAACACTAACACTCACACAGACTAGAACTAACACTAACACTCACACAGACTAGAACTAACACTCACACAGACTAGAACTAACACTAACTAGAACTAACACTAACACTAACACTCACACAGACTAGAACTAACACTCACACAGACTAGAACTAACACTAACACTCACACAGACTAGAACTAACACTAACACTCACACAGACTAGAACTAACACTAACACAGACTAGAACTAACACTAACACTCACACAGACTAGAACTAACACTAACACTCACACAGACTAGAACTAACACTAACACTCACACAGACTAGAACTAACACTAACTAGAACTAACACTAACACTAACACTCACACAGACTAGAACTAACACTCACACAGACTAGAACTAACACTAACACTCACACAGACTAGAACTAACACTAACACTCACACAGACTAGAACTAACACTAACACAGACTAGAACTAACACTAACACTCACACAGACTAGAACTAACACTAACACTCACACAGACTAGAACTAACACTAACACTCACACAGACTAGAACTAACACTAACACTCACACAGACTAGAACTAACACTAACTAGAACTAACACTAACACTCACACAGACTAGAACTAACACTCACACAGACTAGAACTAACACTAACTAGAACTAACACTAACACTCACACAGACTAGAACTAACACTCACACAGACTAGAACTAACACTAACACTCACACAGACTAGAACTAACACTAACACTCACACAGACTAGAACTAACACTAACACTAACACTAACACAGACTAGAACTAACACTAACACTAACACTAACACAGACTAGAACTAACACTAACACTCAAACAGACTAGAACTAACACTAACACTCACACAGACTAGAACTAACACTAACACAGACTAGAACTAACACTAACACTCAAACAGACTAGAACTAACACTAACACTCACACAGACTAGAACTAACACTAACACAGAGTAGAACTAACACTAACACTAACACTCACACAGACTAGAACTAACACTCACACAGACTAGAACTAACACTAACACTCACACAGACTAGAACTAACACTAACACTCACACAGACTAGAACTAACACTAACACTCACACAGACTAGAACTAACACTAACACTCACACAGACTAGAACTAACACTAACACAGACTAGAACTAACACTAACACTCACACAGACTAGAACTAACACTAACACAGACTAGAACTAACACTAACACTCAAACAGACTAGAACTAACACTAACACTCACACAGACTAGAACTAACACTAACACAGACTAGAACTAACACTAACACTAACACTCATACAGACTAGAACTAACACTAACACAGACTAGAACTAACACTAACACTAACACTCATACAGACTAGAACTAACACTAACACAGACTAGAACTAACACTAACACTCACACAGACTAGAACTAACACTAACACAGACTAGAACTAACACTAACACTAACACTCATACAGACTAGAACTAACACTGACACAGACTAGAACTAACACTAACACTAACACTCATACAGACTAGAACTAACACTAACACAGACTAGAACTAACACTAACACTCACACAGACTAGAACTAACACTAACACTCACACAGACTAGAACTAACACTAACACTCACACAGACTAGAACTAACACTAACACAGACTAGAACTAACACTAACACTCACACAGACTAGAACTAACACTAACACAGACTAGAACTAACACTAACACTCACACAGACTAGAACTAACACTAACACTCACAGAGACTAGAACTAACACTAACACTGACTAGAACTAACACTAACACTAACACAGACTAGAACTAACACTAACACAGACTAGAACTAACACTAACACTAACACTAACACAGACTAGAACTAACACTAACACTCACACAGACTAGAACTAACACTAACACAGACTAGAACTAACACTAACACTCACACAGACTAGAACTAACACTAACACTCTATAATTACTAAGGGGCAGGTGAAGGTAATGAAACACTAATGGGAAGGCTAACGAGACAAAAGGGCGGGGGACACCGACGGGACACGAGAAAGCACATGGCAAGTCAAAATCTAAACAAAGCCATGTCTTTCTCACACAAAACCTAAGGCTATGCCATGACTCCGCTGTAAGACCAAGAATAAACATGACATGATAGCGGAATCATGACACCCAACTGAACATCCGATTCACATGTACAAACAATAGATTGCCTGTAGATTATTTCTGATATCAAGGAAAAGAAACCGAGAAGAACCTTTGCTTGGCTAAACTTGTCTCTCCAATATTTTGAACTAAGACTGAGATACAAAGTTCAGCCGTTAGATGTCAATGTACCATAAGTTTGTTTAAATGCGACCAAACAACAGGATCCATTTTACAAATTTTTTATTTAATAAAATTAACATACAACTAAATTAAACAAATAATGTATTTAATGCAATTATTATACAGTAAAATAATTATACAAATTAATATTAACAAAAATAACATAAAATATAAGTAGTTATATATATAAATATATATATATATTTATATATATAAACATAAACCGGAAGTAAACTGAGGGTCAGGAGCGCGTGTTCGATGAAAAGGTCTAGAAGTGTATTATAGTGAACTTTTTCACCTGGGACTCCACAGCATTTATTCTTGTTCTCATTTTAGCATTCACTTATATATTTGTTAACATTAGTTAATGCATAATGAACTAATATAAACTATTTTATTGGCATTAACTAATGTTAACAAAGATTAATAAAAATAAACGTCTATGAGTACGGTCTATATCTGCTCTCTTTCTTTTTCAATCTCTGCTCTTATTCATGCATTAGACTATGCTTGAATACCCCGAATAATGATGGACTCCCACACATTTCCATATTTCTGAAGATAAGAGAAGAGAACTTGCTTCCTGAGGTCTCATAGTGAAACACTCATGACCTGCTGAATCCATCTTAGCATCAGACACAGAGAAAAAAAAGAGTCTCCCTGTTAATGGTCTCAAAGAAGGTTTATTGAGTCAGTTCAAGAAGCTGGTTTTGATTCACAGGGCAGCTCAAGGAGAGATTACAAAGTCATATTGCTTTTATTTATTTTATACACTGGACCTAGAATACATAAACTAGTGAATACTGTGGGCACCGGTTCAGAATTAAATGGCTGGACTTTTTAAGGCTTGAAATTGTTTGTTAAGTCTGACATTTTGAGTAGGATTGTGTGTACACAATATGTTTTGGTCTTCATGTCTTGCGTGCATTTTAAAATTAGACGCCACGAAAATATTTGAAGTACATTTAAATCTTACCATTAATATATGTCCAGAAGTAGGGAACATTTACATAATGCAAATTACAAAATATATAATTATATGAACTCATTTATGTATATTTATTTAATAAGGAACCCAAATGTGGTCACTGCAAATGTTTCCTATCATTGATTCCGCACACTGCCTCCGGACCGACTCAACATTCTAATAGATTCATGCTCCTATTTACTAGTTGGCATGGACACAGAATTTAGGTTGTACAAGATCGACAAGCCCTTGAGGCAAAAACAGAGAACAGTCGTGAGTCTTGCCAAAATGATGAAGCCTGTCAAATGTGAAACACAAACCAATAAGTCAAGCTGCAGTTCTGAGCAGCTGTTTCGCTGTGCTAAGCTAAACTCCATGCAAAGAAGTTATCGATCAAGACCAACGGCCACAAACAAGTGTTGGAATATGGTGAAAGAAAGAGCAAAGGTTACGTACTACTTGATTTACAAATTCATGTTGTACGTGAGGGTGTTAAACATTTCCATTTCTTAACCCATCAGTATGGTTTTGCTGAACTTAAACAACCCCTATGTTGGGTTATTTGAACCCATCATTGGGTCAAAAATGGACATACCCAAACGTTTGGTTAAACCAACCCAGTAATAACCCAGTATTGGGGCAGTCAGACAAGGAACCCTCTTGGATTAGTTAATAACAATAAACCATCTTTGTCTGGTTTAAAGAGCCAATGAAATCAAAGTGTTTATTAATCTAAATTTAACCAATTTGAGCATTTCCCCCAAATTTAACTAATGAACTTTAAGCAGATATCTGACTTCAAATTTTATGGTCTTTCTCTTTCGGGAACACATGACCGACTCATGAAGCCCCAACTACTTGTTTTAATATGAAAATGTCAACAAAGGTAAGAAAACAAAAGAACAAAAAACTAAGAATTGCAACAGCAGTAAAATTAAATAAAAAATTTCTTAAGTAATATAAATTTCTTACCTTCCCCACATATTGTGCATCTGATCCAATATGTTCCTCTAGGACAAAGAACTGGTTCCATATCCATCCCCTTTTGGGTCGATGGTGCACCTCCGTTTTGCCGTCTTTGGTCTGGTTGTGAGTTGCATTGTGGTTCCTGGAGCTGACTTTGGTCTGGTTCCTGGAGATGCCTTTGATCTGGCCGTAATGACTCGCCTCATAACCCCTCTCCAGAAAACACAGGCACAAAAGTACAGGACACAAACAAGAGCTCGGGTTCACCTTCATGACTGCGAAACCAAATTCCCAATATATTCCAAAAATGACAGAAAATTCCAAATACACAGGGGTATTCCAGAAAGGGTATATTCCAACGGATACAGATGATTTCCAAACCCCCCTCCTCCTCCTGGTTGTCCACCAACCACAAGCCACCTCGGCTCCTTGTTTCCCCCCTCTGATGGTCTCTTGGAGGGGCTTGACTTAATCAGACGCTGGACCAAAGGTCCAGAAAGCTGCAACGAAGGTCATGTTTCAGTCGCACATTTCTCGGTAGATGCAGAAATGCATTTACATCATGCACTTTAGAGGCACTTGAAGAAGAACGCAGCTGTGTTCAAGCCCAGCTGCTGCAAAGATGTAAGAACACAGCGGCGGCCATGTTGAATCTCCTGTAAAAACATGAGATGCACAAACAATTTTAATTTGGTTTGTGTAAATTGGGATACTTTATTGCTTGCTGCATTCTTAAAAATGCTGGGTGGTTTAAACTCACATGGACAAAACTAAACCTAGAATTTTCTATGTTAATTTAACTCAATGGTTGGGTTTGTCCATACTTGACCCAACCATGGGTTAAAATAACCCAACATATTTTATTTGTGTCACCCTTTTCTGAAGTAAAGGAATGGTTCACAAAAAAGTTTACATTTGGTCTTGATTCATGCAGTCAAAATTTTGTCAAGCTACTTTTATTTATTGATTAATTATTAACTGATTAATTATTTTGTTTATCTACTGTATAGAAAAGCGAGACAAAAGCTTGGTAGAAGAAACCAACCCAAATTTGTGATTCATTGATAATATTTCTCTTCGTCATAGAGTCATTTGAGTTTGATTTATGGAGCTTGGCAGTATATAAACCCTCATTTTGAGTGTAAAAAAGAGTGACAATGTCTTTTTAGAATCACTATTACTTTAAATAAGAGAATTATGATATTTCCACGAAAGACACCCATAACATATGCCTGGCACAGTAAGTCACTAACTAATTAGCTTCAAGTCATAATCAATATTTTGCTGTCTAACGAGGCTTGCCACCATGTTGTACTTCTGGATTTGATCATTTACAGTGATTGGTGCACGAGCTGAACGGCTTTTAACAGTCAATGCTAGTTTCTCATCTTACATTAGCAGTAAATTTACATATCTAATGTAAAACGACTATCTATTCTGTAAGATTTGGGTACACGGAAGGATGGGTAAACTGGGAAAATGTTATTCTGGTTATCTGGGAAGGTGTTAAGCCAGGCATGTATAAAAAACTTTAATTAAGCTTTAGAAACAAAAAGAAGAAAAACAGGATCTACTGCATGCTATTAAATCCCGAATTGTGAGAGTTCAGGTCGTGGAGGTCCAAAACATGCAGGATATCTAGCTGAATGAATCCAGGAATAGAAATGCAAATCCTTTTCCAAGGTCTGAAAGAACTTTAATCAATGTTTAAAAGGTCTGAAATGTTACAAAACATTATGAAAATAAATGTACAGCTATACAAAATAGGTAATGTTTTTAGATTTGAGTAATTTATACTAATATTTGTATAAACAAAGTAATAATGTGTAATACATATTTATATTTTGTTTTACATATTTGCATTGCTTAAAACATGCTTCTTGTTTGTTTATTCAAGAAGCTTTAAAAGGTCAAAAATGTTACAAGATATTTAAAGCTACATGAAATACAGTATATAAATATTTTGCAACATTAAAGTAATTTCAACTTGTCTCTGTACAAACTAAAATGTATAATTATTTATAGTATTTCTAACATACTTGCATTGCATTAAACAAGTTTCTCTTTTTTCAGGAATACAAGGGCAATTTGAGAGTTTATCTAAGTTGTATTTAACCCCTATTTTGTTTTGTTAAGTGCCACATTTATGTTATTTATTGTGTATATATCGCTTATATTTTATCGTTATATAATACATTTATATAACACGTATCACACAATAAACTTGTGTTTTTTCTGTGTATGTATCGCTTATATTATATCGTTATATGATACATTTATATAACACGTATCACACATTAAACTTGTGTTTTTTGCTTTGGATAAAAGGGTCTGCTAAATGACTAAATGTAAATGTAAATGTGTTTTAAACAAATATACCGCTCAGTTGCTTCTCTCTAGATTGGCAGTAGATTCTGTTCAAATATAATTGGTATTCAATGAAGGATTTGCATAAGTTTCTTGAAAAACAAACTTATGGCACTACATTAAGAACAAATGATTTGCAGCCACAATCAGCAGGCATGCACACGCGAGACTCAATTACAGCTTGTGGACGCTTCCGATTATGAGACTGGCATAGATGGGAAATCCTTTAAAGGGTAAACAGTTGAAATCCCTTTAAAAATGTACATGGTTTAAAAATTTGTTCTGGATTCTTGGATAATCCCCGTGTTTGAGCAAGCTCTTCACTCTCAGACAATATTACAGCAAGTATTACAACGAGCAAGTACAGCGGTGACAGGAAAAGTGAGAATCCAGCTGTCAGGAATGAACGCTTACATGATGTGCGGTAGTGTCAATGTTCTCATTCAAACGGCTCGAGTACAAACATAAATACATGCATCACGTGCTAATGGACATGTGCTTCCTCTAAGCGAGGAATGCTGAGCTAATTTGCACAAGAAGAGCAGCAGGCTAGCCCTAAACTTAGCTATGCTTCAAGACGCAGAAAATATTTTATTTTCTTAGAATTTCACACATAAAATGTGACAGATATCATTGAAATGGGAGTCTTTAGAGATCACTCCTGTCTCTTGTCAGTGACAGCTCTACATTTGGTAAATAGCTAAAAGATTTGGGGTAGCTGCCCACGTCTTTTTTTCAGAAAGCTGTCTGTGTGTCAATCATTTAGCATTTTCAGGATTTCACTGCTGTGATTTTACTGCCGATGCTAATCATGACAAACATTTTCTTTGTGCTACATTACAGAAAACAGCCATCGGAGACCTTACCAATGTAATGATAGTCATTAAGGTAATCATTGCATGTTATGTACTGCCCGCTTAAGACGGGGACTACGGTAGTTGTACGGGGTTCATCCGTAATGCCATGGCCTGTGGGATGTTAATAAAGACGACTAGGAGTTAACACAGACGTGCGTGTGTATAGTCCTTATCCCACTTCTGACACCATGTAATATTAGGATGGCACTCGCCTAACATTACAACTACATTTACATTTACATTTATTCATTTGGCAGACGCTTTTATCCAAAGCGACTTACAAGTAGTTTTATACAGTGGCACATTACTGCAGAGCAATCAGGGGTAAGGTGTCTTGCTCAAGGGCCCTTCAGTCATGACCTGCTGGCACTGAGACTAGAACCTGCGACCTTCTGATCACAAGCCCAACGCTCTAACCATTAGGCCACAGCTGACCCAATGTACTAGATGACCACATAGTGGTTTTCATTTCAAAGAAATAGATTTGTCTTAATTTACTAAACCTCATGTCATTTTATACCTGTATAACTTTTTCTTCGGCAAAACAGAAAAGACGATATTCTGATGGAAGTTGATAACCTAACAACTGTAGAACGCATTTACTTCTATAGAGCTTAATAATCAATGTCACCCCGTTTTTAATGTTGCGCCATCTTGGGATGATGGCTGCTAGTGCGTTCAGTGCAGTGTTTTTCTTGTTTGATTTGGAAATAAATCTATGGTAGATCGATCTTGCTGTGTTAAAAACTCCAATAGCATTACGCAGCGTCGTTCAGGAAAAGCCCATGGTTCATTCACTTTCGATTTCTCCATATATCAAACAAAACAAGTAACGGTACACATCAAAACAATAATAGCAGTGGAGTTTTATCCTCCCAAGATGGCGGCACCACTGCAACATGCAACATAGGGCGTGAGGTCAACTTCACATTCTCTATTGTATGGACACAAAACCAATGCAAGTCAATGGCTGTCGCCATGGTTTGGTTACCAATATTATTCCAAATACCTTCTTCTGTGTTCGGCAGAAGAAAGAATGTCATACAGGTTTAAAATGACAAGAGAGTGAGTAAATACTGTAGTGAGCAAATAATTTTTGGGTGATCTATCACTTTAAGGCAAGACGGGTCACTAGGTGGGCATGTTGGTAAGGCCACAGGTGGTTATTTACAATTTTCTTTGCTTTCTGTATGAAACAAAGTGCGTATCGCATTCAAATTTCTGCAATTCGTGTGGATGTGTGTTGTCGTCTTCCGACCTGCTCTTCCATCACAGCGTTGATACAATGATTGTGTTGGTGATTATAATTGAAACACCCTTCCACCCTGCCGCCTCTCTCTCTCTCTTTCTCTCTCAATGTCTCTCGCTCTCAGTCTACTGCTTATGGCTCACAGCTGTGCTCAATCAATGGCAGCTGGTCTCCAGTAGAGACACTTTCATACAGCGGTAGAGAATTTCTTTACTGTATGTTCAGAGAACAGCAGGCTACACATTTCATGCCATTATGCTTTAGATTACAGTATCAGCATTGGGTTCTGCTTAGAAATTTTCTATTATTTATAGAGGCAAAGTGAAACCGGTGGAACACGATGTTCAGATCCTTTTCTCAGTCGAAGGAATAGTGAAGAACTCGAGTTAGAAGACACTGCGACATACATATGAAGAAATGGCTGTAGACAGACATGAAAATGCTACGCATGACAGTTTGTGTGGTCACGGCATTAAACACTTTTTGGTGAAGTTTAATGACATTGTAAACAGTAGGTGGCGCTCTCCCCATTGGCCCCCCTTTAAAAATGTGTTAATATATTAATCAGGAAAGATAGAAAAGAAACATTAAGACGACTGAGTGAGACCCAATAACATTAGAGCAGATAATAACGATGATATAAAGGAGAATGAGGTTTTGTGTTGCCTGAAGCAAGTATTTTTATGACCTACTGTTATTTCTCAGTCTGGACCCTCTGTTGAAATCAAACTACAGCAGGAGAGACAGGGAGAGAACAGGGTCAAACAACCCAAGGCACCAAAGAGAGACAAAGATAGAAAGAAGAGGCTTCGGTAGAACATATTGTCAGACAGACAGAATAGTAATCGCTCTGCATCACTGGTAAAGAGAGAGATATTGTTGGACATTGTGAAGATATCCATTCAACATCAGTTTTATGGGTTTGCTGTGTCTTCAAGTTGGCTCTTCTGTAATACATTGCTACAACAGATGATGCTATTTTCTTTTCTATTTTATTCATAAGTGTATTTAACATTAAAAACGCTTCCATTATTTAGCCCTAGGCAAGAGTGTGACTATAGAAAGCCGCATCAACGATCCCATAGAAGAACCTTTTGGTTCCATAATGAATCTTTAACTGTTTCACAAAAGGTACTTCAGATTATAAAAAAGTAAGAAAGAGATGGTTCTTTGACTGAAGCCAAAGGTATTGAGACTTTGTAAAGTTAATGCTCTCCACATGTACACAGTATCAATGTTTATCAAAACATACAGTAAGCTTTATATACAGATAGTCGTGAATGCTTAATGAGATCGGAATGAGAACGTGGGTGCACACAATGGCTGTTTCTCAAGGTTTTTATACGATGTTTGTTCACAAAAACGTAATGCTTTAAAGATGTTCTGTTCAACGTTGCGAGCGTGGTGCATATGTAACACGGTACACGTATGTAAACAGCCTGAAGGGACAGGACAGAACGAGACATCTTGGGGTTGGGTTAGAAAGTGATCATAATAACATGTTTTACTTTCCGTCCAGTAGGTTATTCTGAACGCTTGACTAATGTATGTGCATCGTCTGCCAAAACTCTCCCACCCCCTCTTATGTACATCATAAAATATACATAAAAGTTCAGAAAGAGCAGACGCTCACCAAAGAAAGCCCTCGCTCACTTTCACACTCACAGTTGAAATTATTCTCATATCCCCGAAATTACAACGTGAACCGTTCTCACCGACACCTCGTGAATATTCAGGTGGCGTTACGAGACAATTTTTACTTTTTCGGCAGCTGAAGGTGAGAGAGTGACAGACGTAGTGTTGCAGGGTCACAAGTGATTGCACGGCACCTGCACGTATTGACAGTTTACGTTTCTGAAAAAAACAAACGTGCGAACCTCTGAACGCCAAAATGTTCGTCTGTGCACATAAAAAACATGCTCTAGGTTCTCTGTGACCACTTTCTTTTACGTCTCTGCATATGATTTGTCTTCGTCTGGCTCAGCTTCCCCATTTTCACATCTGTTCTCTTGTCCTCAGATGTGAGCAAAACGACGGCTCTCTTCTCTACTTCTCTAGTCTGGACTTTTGCAGAGCGACATAAAGCGGAAGGTCTCAGCTCAAGTTTAGTGGCCTAAATCACAAGCGGATCCCATCTGGCACACTTTTGATGGAGACAGGGAGAGAGAGAGAGGAACGCGAGAAGAGGAAGGAGGGAGGGAGGGAGGGGATAGAACAGGAATCCTCCTGTTTTACTCATCACAGAACCAGGACACAGCCTCAGAGACAGTATCCATCTGCTTCTCTCAGCAGAGAGCCATTTTCACTCTGACAGTCTATTTACCTTTAAAACTCTCTTCATCTTTCTCTCCCGTTCTCTCTCTCGCTCGCCGTCTTATTCCCTTGCTGCATTGCAGCACACGTTGAGTTATTGTTTCAGTGATATCATGAAGCAACAAAAAAGCTCTTTACTGTGCAGTTCAAGCCCCGCACAAGGGTTCTTACGATGGAGAGAAAATGCAGAGGGTGGGGCGAGCTCGAGTACCCGGGAGCTCGGACGCGCTGATCGATGCGTGCCGTGACTTTTCAATCGATTCGAAATTTAGTAACTGCGATAACCGGACATTATTTTTCTGAATTTTACGGCCTGTTTGGTTATGCTGGTGGTTTTGAGGTCCTATAAAACCGAATCAAAAACAATGTTCTATACCACGGTAGACAGACAGCATTTCGAACTCTGTATGTGAATAATTCAGCACAGCGTAATGAGATAATGCTTCATGAATATGTCAATAGTCTTAACTATAATTCTTAACAGTTCAAGCTTGTAATGTAATATAATGCATTTCAAGGTCTGAAAATTCCAACTCGTATTCCTTATCGGTAAGCTGTGTTTAAAGTCCCTGCACTCCTATACATTATAAAATATTGTGTGCATAAGAAGCAAAAATGAAATACAGTTTGCATGAATAATCTGTTGCGCTGTGGTACTTTCAGGTATTCTGAAATCTGTATTAGTAGGTATTGCATCATGTGACTGCTCCTAAATAATGTCTCTTCTTTAATAAATCAATACTGATGTCTTCCCAAAAATGCCCAGAAGCACAGACATGTAGGCGGTGTGTATGCGTATGAATGACAGCTAAAAAGAGAAAGATATCACGGGAGTAAAAAGCATGATGTATAGTTTCATCTCTTGTTTTGATATTGTCAAGAGCACTGTGAATTATCACTACGAGAGGTGAGCGATAAATTCAGAAATATACTTTCTGAAAGAGTGAATTCAGTCTTTATGAGGACAGATACTAAAAAATCTTGAAAACCAAATCGAAAGGATCTTTTCTCAGAAACACAGCTAAGATTTAAACAGTTTTTTTTCCAACACCACTTAATTATCCTGCTGTTTGCATCTCTACATGTTGTACAATTATACGGGTCTGTTTGCTGTATTTTCCTCCAATTTAAAGCTACAGCCCCACGTAATGGAAACGCAGAATTAATTTTTTTAACTCACTCTGTTGCTTCGGTCGATGTTGCTGTCGGGCTGGGATGGATTTTTAAGCAAACAGATCAATGTTATGATAGCTTGTGTTTACACTTTTCAGAAAATCAACCTAGTGTATATGGATTTACTTATAGTGCGTATTAAGTGGGAATGAGAGGAATATTACCAATGAAAAACATTTCACCTAGATCCCTATATTTTGTTTCATAGAATTTGTTGTGTAAGCACTTGAATTCTCTGGGATTAAACGTTTTTGACTTTTGCGTACAATAACGTGTGCCTTTGTGTTAAGAGGTCGGTACATTTGTATTGTTGGAGCCAGATTTCTCCATCTTAAGTCTCTCTCTTCCTTCTTTAGTTTTTTGCATTACCGTACTGTACCTCTCTTATGTTATTCACACGTGACACCTCGTTCTTGTGGGCAGTCGTGACCGCTAGAGAGTCAGATTTGTGACCAGAAGGTCGCCTTGAGCAAGCCACCATACCCCGTTCGCTCCCATGATAGCTGCCTACTGCTGCAGGTGTATGTGTGTTCAGGACTTGCAGTGCGTGTGTTCTCTACCCATTGGATGCGTTAAATGCAGAGGTCACATTTCGGGTATGGGTCACCATATCTAACTAATAGGTCACTTTCACTGTTTCACTCCTGTTTTCAGACCTGTGATACACATAAGCACATCTCTCTCTCTCTCTCTCTCTCTCTCTCTCTCTCTCTCTCTCTCTCCTCTCTCTCCTCTCTCTCCTCTCTCTCCTCTCTCTCCTCTCTCTCCTCTCTCTCTCTCTCTCTCTCTCTCTCTCTCTCTCTCTCTCAGAACATAATCACATGACTCTACGTGTGTTTGTAGTGCCTGTTGGGTTGTAAGGTCCTTAACACTGCATTTCTAGTTGCTAGGAAACACAATAACATCATCAGTGCGTATCAGTAGTGCCCACTCTATGTACATTCATTCCCACAGTAATTACTTGAAAAACCTGAAGCAATGTTTATTTAATTGAGAGGGCACACGGTACTTTTAAAATTCTATTAGAATATATATAAGGGAGCGTGTTGAGTGGCATCATGGTTTTTGCCGTTGAATTGCAAAATAAATAAATTATGAAGAAATAAATGGAAAGATGGCGATGAAGCGCTCGACACGTCGCTGAAAGGAAGCTCTGTGCATGCAGACGCATAACAATATATTATTTAACCGTGATGCCTCTTAACTTCTATTTAAAATCAGCCGTTAGAAATTCAAATTAAACAAACGTATTCTAAATATACTGCACATTCAAGGAAGCACTTCGAGAAGATATACATCTGTGAAGTATGCATATATTCATTAAAGTAAACAAACACTGTCATTCTTAGCCCTTCAATCTGTATATACAGAACGTAAGATAATAAGTAAAAAATGGACAGTGGTTTGGTCGATCACGGGTCAGCTCAGGATCCCCGGGGAACCTGCGGCTTGTCTTTCATCACGAGAGATCTCAGGTCCCCTCAGGTTGTGACTTTTCCCTCATTTCCTGCTACTTTTTAGACATAAAGTATAAATAGTCTGTTGCTGTTCGATTCGTCCGGTTTATGCCCTTTGGAATTCTAGTGAATAACACCGGCTTAGATGGGCTGGACAGAAGTCAGCCGGCCACAAACAGGAACAATGCTATTGATCATAACGGCCATCTGATAACCTCTAATGTTACATCCTGACAAACGTTAATGCTTGATCAATGGTTTTCAGTGCTGCTCAGGGTTTTGAAACTGATCCAATGAGTCTGATCTTATGATGTCTGCACGCGGCCGTTGTTTTTTTTCTTAAGGAATACTGTGTGTCGCTAATAAAGTTTTATTAGCCAATTACTGTTCAGTAAGAGAGTATATATGATACACAAATTACATTATTTTTTATCTTATTGTAAATTATTCACTACTTTACATTTTGTATTTGGTGGAAAAAGCGATTTTGTAATCTTTTATCAAAATGCAATATTGTCTGCTCTGTCCCCAGAATGATTTGTTTATCAGCTAAAAGCAAATGCATAGAATTTATTTACTTTTTTCCATTTTGTTAATATTTTATTTGTATTTTCTATGAATTGTTATATTTTATTATATATTATATTTATATTTCTCATAGACATCAATGAAATGAAAAGGAAACCTTAGCTTAACTCTCCTAAGAATGAGATCCAGAAAGGACTCAAACTGAGCTCAGATCTGTCAATCAAATTTGTCTGCAATCAAAAGTCAATATTATTGATCTCAATATGAACAAAAGATTTTTACAATCTACATTCATTTTACACCTCCATCCTCTTCATGTATTTTAACAATGACCTAATTTGTTTCTATTTTATATCTCCTATGCAATTTTAGGAGAAACATTTGAGACTAAATTGATACTTCAAAGAAACAAAACCTTTCAACCTTCACCTCTGTTTCACAATGAATTAGTTACTGTAATGCCAAATTATACTTGATGGTCATTTATACTTTACCGTATATACAGATGTTCATCATAAAGAAACATCATGAAGACTGTACGTTTTTAGTTCATTTTTCACTGTGTTAGAAAAAAGGCATATGACGTGACAAACTTTGTGTCGTGATGTTTACAGTCAATACAAAGATGACTGTGGCTCATTCACACTTTCATCTCCTGTGCATGCGTGCTTCACACCGTCACAAGAAACCTTCCTCAGGGTTGGGTTACCAGAAGCCTCTTGTATGTTGGGTTTCCGATTCACAGTCAATTGTCATCTGCTTGGCATGGCGTGTGTGCTTTGGCTGCATGTGAGTGTATTACTACAGAGCAATTAGCGTGAATGCACGTTTCCCCTGCAGTGTAATTTACTGCACAACGTGTGAAGTGGCTTTCGTATCCCATGAGCGTATGTATGTGTGTGTGTGCAGATGATCTTGCTGAGCATTGGTAATGCAATGTGGATCATGGCTGCTTTTTTCCAGCCATCCCTCAATAAGGAGGCTATCCTACGCTCACCAGTGTGGAAAGGAAAAGCATTAGATAATTTAACAGAGAGGTTGTGGTGGAAAATTCACTAAATAGTTGTGCAACTTTAATGATATTATAATGCAGTATGGAGAGTATGATTTACAAACCACCCGCAGTCCAATTTAAAGTGATGGTTCGGCCAACAATGAAACTTCTGTCATCATCTGTTTACCCTCTAGTCATTTCAAACCTGTATGACTTTCAGTCTTCTGCAGAACACAAACGAAGATATTTTGAGGGATGTTCAACAGCGGCACCCGTTGACTTGTCATTTTGTGTCCATACAATAGAGGTCAATGGGGAACGGCGTTGAATATTCTTCAAAATATATTTTTTCGTGTTCTGCATTAGCAAGAAAGTCTTATAGGTTTGAAATATTAAGAGGGTGAATAAAGGATGACGGAATTCTCATTTTTTGTCCCTTTAACCAGACACTAAATGTTCATCATTATTTCTAAATACAAATACATGTACTCTTTATGTAAGTTAGTCTCAAAATTTGATTTACAACACGTTTATCTTTTTAGATTTTCCTAGTGATCCAATGATGGAGAAGAGCATTATAGGCGGCATACTTCCAGGATCGGGATTTTAAAGAGCCGATTCAGAGCTATGCTGCACAATCCGAGTAAAGCATACCAGATCATGGTAATCTGCTGTATTCTGGAAGATGGGGAATGGTACCATGCAAATTGTGTACAGCACGTGTTCGCCGTATTTTCTGCGCCTTAGTTTGCATAATTTCTTTTATCAATGGAGTTCTATAACAACAGATGTTAATGATTCATTCTTAGTCAATTGCCCCACAATACTGTATACCTTCAAGAAACACCCAATGCACATCTGTTTCACACTCATTCAAAGGAAGAGTTCACCCAAAAATGTAAATTCTGGCATGATTTATTCATCCTCATGTTGATGAAAAACTTCCTGTATAAATTATATTGCGAGATATGTCTGTTTTCATACAATGTAAGTCAATGAGAGTTAATGTTGTGTGGTTACCAACATTCTTCAAAATATCTTCCTTTGTGTTCTGCAGAAAATAAAAAGTCATTCAGGTTTGGAATGACATGAGACTAAATGATGAAAAATTTACATTTACGCATTTAGCAGATGCTTTTATCCAAAGCGACTTAAAAAGTGCATTAAAGATAAAAAAAATGTGTATCTTGTGTTCCCTGGGAATCAAGCCCATAACATTTTAGGCAATGCTTATTCTCCTTCACAACTCCTTCCTGGTGGAACATTCTTCCCAATGCGGTCCGGTCAACCACATCTCTCACAACCTTCAAAAAACTACTTCTCTTCGGCGAATACTTGACAGACAAATGAGAAAAAAATATAAAAATGGAACGTACACTAACCCTCTTCTCTCAACAGGTAGTGCTCTCGCTTTTGTTGAAACTAGTAACTTTGTATTAGCACCTATTGAACTATTGTCTTTTATGACTCCTTGTAAGTCGCTTTGGATAAAAGCGTCTGCTAAATGACTAAACGTAAATGTACTCTACCATCGAGCCACAGGAACACATGTTTGTTTCTGGGTTAACTAGCGCCTCACTGTCAGTATGTCAGGTGAACAGTATGTCAACTCTCTGTATGTAAAGTAAAAAACATGCTGCAACGTCATGTTGTATCCTAAAGCTTTGATAAAGGAGGAAATCTCTTGGGGTATCTTGAGAAACCAAGTGGACATCAGATTCATGAATGCAATGAAATTAATAAAATGCCAGAGAGAGAGGGGGGTCATACAGGTCATAGTTTTAACCAAGTCACCTTTAATTGGTTTTATAAATATGTAACATCCACAAAATTCCGACTGCGACTGTTCATGTAGATATGTAGAAGCCAACGATAATAATATTATCAAGATGAAAGGCGATAAATGACTAGCTTAATATGGCCGCTCTATCGAAGTAAGTCCCGCCTTCCAGTAAAATAAGCTAATCGTCAATCAATAAAGAGGATTGAAAAGGGGATTTTTTTTGCACAATTTTAGCTTAACAAACTAAACTTTTGATACAGTTCATGTCATGTTTAATAATTTTTTAGATATTTGCTGTTTAATTGAGATTTTTGACAGCGATTTTAGAAATATATGCCTTCCCCCATTCGAGATTGGACTGTGGACTTGCTATGATATAAATAGCTGCCAGAGGCGTTGCAAACATGGCCGCCGAGTGGCACGACTTCTGTAAACAGACTTTGCTGCAAACGCACCTGCTGTCCGATTTCAACATCACCTTCCATTTGAACATATACCTATGATCAGACTGTTATCAGATGTAAACAATCCCATTACCAACAATGCGAAAGCAAGAGCCGAAAATAAAAGCACAAAGTCATAAAAAGAAACAGGAAATGGAATAACAGTAAACAGGAAAGGGAAACAGCATCTGCCGTCACAGCTCTCCACAATCCACACTCATTTTTCATTTTCCATTCGTCTCTTTTACCGAGATGAATCGCAACTTTCATGACAACCACGAGCATCTTTAACATTCTCACACAGCAGGATAATCACTTCATTGCAAGTTTTTTGTCTCTGTAATGATGGTTCCGTCTCTTCAAAATGCTGTTTGAAATCACAGCCTCGACACTTAACAATAAGCCATGCAGTGTTTGTCTTGTGCAGACGTCCTAACACAACAAGCAGAAGTACAGACATTAGCCACCTGCAAGCATAACCAAATCAGCTTTAATTCACGACATCACCGGCTGTGTGTGAGGTGTGACACCGGTAGGTTTAGCAGAAGAATAAAGGACTACGGAAAGTCACGAGCCGTCGGGGTACAGAGCGCTTGGATGACTGTGTATTTCTTTTCTTTAAGTAGTATTAATTGAGGGATGAGTATCAGAGGTCTACAGGTTAAGATGCCTCAAGGGTTTAAGTCACGTATTGATATTTGGGATTTCTGCTCTGCTTGGTGTGAACAGCCTTTCAGAGGTTAACAAGGGGATGGTTCAAAGATTGATTCATTATGTCGCTTCCATTTTACACAATGACTCCTAATGAGAAGGCGCTTGGAAGGCATTTATTCGGACCTTAGGGAGCACATTTAGTGATGCTGGAAGTCCAGTAGCTGTTCATACCATATTAGGATTAGTATTTAAGGATATTGGACTAATGCTGACAATTTATTATATCAATGATTTTTTGAATTGATCGTGCATGTTGTGACAGATACTATGTAAACTAAATTATTAACATAAGAATAGTTGTTACAATAAAAAAAAAAGGATTCATAAATTTTTGTCGAAAACCGGCAATAACGGAGCCCCACCCCTAAACGTACACTCTCAATAATGAATATTGGGTCATTAAAACCCAGCGTTGGGTCAAAAATGGAAAATTGCTTAGCTGTTTAAACCAATTGTTGGATAAAATATAACTATTTTCAGGGTTAATTTAACCCCTGGGTTAATTTAGGCCCAACAACGGGTTGAAACAACCCAAATCTTTTTTGGGTGTAATCGTCACTGGCCCAAAAACAGGTCGTACAAAAACAACCATTAGCTATTTTGTAAAATAGTTATTATTTACTGTATATAACAATGTGATGTTTTATAAGATGTTTCTTGTTAAGGCAATTTTCAAGATGGTCTCAATATTTTACAAGAAAATACTGCAGTGGTACCATTAGGATGTATTGGAAGGCATTCCAATACATGTAAAACATGTAGAACATGAAAGTGAATGAGCAATGTGCATTAAGATATGTTGTTTTGTGTTTGTGTGCAGTACACCTTAAAGAAAGGCGTTAACTTCCTGTGAAGCTCATGCATGGGCATTAGTCATCACAACAAAATCTACAAAATGGTTCACAAGAAACAGCTCATTCACTCATGCTGTGACAAATAAAGACGCAGAACCAGAAGAATCATGTTTCCGACTGGATTATGCATAACTAGGCCTGTATGTCATTTGGCGGAGGGTGATTTATACAGCACAACGCCGCTGCTCTCCAGAGAGAATCAAATCCCACAAGCAACTCCTCGGCAAAGTGTCCTAAATTGAATCATTTCAGAAGAAGTGGCTGAGAAACAGAATCTTCTCAGCTCGCCGCCGATTTAAAAGCTTTCTTTATCTCTTTCTCAATCTTTCAGTCTTCTGAAATCTTCCATTTAACCCACTGACAGCCTAACAGCACAGACTCTGTATCGAACCACAGCTCCCCATTCAGGCCGAGTAATAACAGCAATATTATGCTTCATGCGTTCGTGGATGCGAGGGTGTGCCAACAAGAAAACTGTCTTTTTAAAAATACAGCTGCTTAATCCAAAGAAGGATCAATTGATAATGTTCTAAAGAGGCTGATGCCGCACCACACATTCACTCGGCTCTCCAACAACTTCAAGCAGTGGGATCTACCCAAACATTATTAGCATTCATCGGCTGCGCCCGAATCTCTCCCTTCGCTTTTCGTCTGCTTGACAGCTCGACCCCGGCTCAGAGCTCCAGCAGAGAGGGGGATTTTAAGTGGGGCTGTAGGAAGATAAGCCTTATAAGCCGCATACACGCACCTCTCCAATGCGTGTGATTCTGTGCGCTGGTTAACAGCACGACCATCTGATGGAGAGCGCGTCAGTACGCACGGTGACTCTCGCAGGTTTAGCTCACTCAGATCTACAGCGAAACCCACACAGACACTGCGCGCTCAGTGGAGCTATTGGTATTTCTGTTCTCTCCATTCAATTTAAAGTACTTCTTTGGCACAGTTTGCGTGCAATATTGCTGATACATCAATGCGCATACATTTCTGTGGATCTTCGCGCAAAGTAGCTATGCAGAAAATACATTTTTAAACAGACAGTGGAGACGTAAGAAGAAAAAAACAGTAGCCTAAATAAGGAAGGGATAGAATAAAGCGTGGAAAGTATTAAACACTACTATAAAATATATGCAATAAAGATACATTACATAAATAGATATGTTTCTAAAGAAATTAAGTCATGCTTGTATATAAAGTGCCTTCATATTCTATTGCTGTACCGTAACTCCACGATCCCATAGCGCGCAATCGTCCACCTCTCCTTGAAACTGCTTTTAACTCATTCGTTTCCTTATTTTCTGCTCTCTCACTACACACTTTGGTGCAGCAAGCATCACAAGGACTTTCCATAGGCGTAAGCAAACACACGCACTGCCCACGACACCTTCATTTATAACAGCACAAGCGCATCCTCCACGACAGGAGTTACGCAACATAAAGTATTTTACATTACCTAACAAGGTAAGTCCACAAATGTCTCCGCGCCTCCGCCGTGTGCAGTGAAGTTTCCACACAGACTGGCTGTCCCACGCGTAACATCGTAACCGCGCGTCTGCATTCCCTAGCCGAGCGCGCGCTGCCGTGGACCGCTCGGGATGAACGCGTGCGCGTGTGTGGGAGAATCCGCTCTCTCTCTCTTCCTCTCTGTGAGAGAGCCGAGAGCTCTGATTGGCCGGAGTGTCTGTCATGCATTCATCAGCTCTCTCTATTTCTCACAGCCTGTGCGCACTTTATTCATGCCCGCTTGGCTCCCATTATTTTTATTACTTCGGATCTCAATTTCATTTTTAGATCAGAATCGTAAAGAGTTTTATTGCTGTGTGTTTGCACACACAAGGATTATTCTTTAGATTCCAGAACCCACATACAACACCGAGACACATAATGTAATAATACAATATAGTATAGTATAATAAATTATAATATACAATGAAAGTTTCTTAACATCTGGTTCTGTCTACAGCTGACATCAGACATGTAAAATCAAATGTATGCATTAGGAATTGCAGTGCAAATGCAGAACTTGTTACATATTTCATTGAATCCTCTTTCCATCCCCTTTTATCTTCCTATAGTCCTGTAGGTGAGCTGAAGTCTCTGCCTTCTCTCTGGGGATCTGACGAGAAAATAAATGAATAATGACAAAAAGAAGAGCTGTGGTAAAGGAGGGGGTAAAAATAAACGAGTTGAGGAGATGGGCCGAGGAAAAGAGAGTCCCTTCACAAGTCTCCATCGCCTTTGAAATGATAGATATAAAAAATATGGAAAAAGAGTGAAGGCCTCTCCAGCCCATCAATTAGGTGGACAGGAGAGGGAGGTGCAGGAAAGGAGAGGAAGAGATGGAGAGCGTGAGGTGTCGGGCGATTAAACCGGCGAGAAGGAGAGGTGAAGGCTGAGGAACTCTGGCTCATGTCCCTGCCGTCTTTCAGCAGTCAGTCACTGACTTCTCATCTTCTCTGAGCTCCACCATTTATCATTTCCACACGCCGCATCTCCCTGGAGCGCACGCGTTAGACACCCGCGGCAGGCCGCAGAAGTGCATCCCCTCAAACGCACGCCAGCGTTTGTAGTAAAATCAATGGGGACCTTTTAACCGTGACTGTTTTGATGGCACGATGCTGAAATTTCAAAACCTTAGGTTTACTCTCACTGTAATGCTTATTTATGCTGTTAGTGACATGTGGAACGTCCGGTGCATATCGATGGGCTCGGTCTTCAGTTCTTTCTCTTTTTATGATGTGTTAAGCACGGCTGCACTGAAATACAACTTGATGGCGGCTGTGATTGACATATTGATCTGGGAAAAGTCAACCTCTCCCTCTGGTGTCTTTACAAAATGAAGTTGAAGACATTTCAACAGCGGTCAATCAAACATAGGAAGGAAAGTCAGAAATGAGAGCAAATGCGTAAATATTTTTAAATATTTCACAATTCTCATTTCATAACCAAATATAATCATAAAACATGTGTAGTTTATTTACCAGTAAAAATAAGAATGCTATTTGTGCATTGTGTTTGATTAAAACAGAAAAATGGGCTCTTTACTGTAACATCATTGGAGCCATAGAAATGTATACATAAATGTATTCTCCGCTAACTCGGAATGCTCAACATTCTATAGGCTGTTGTCACACACATTAACAATCAGCGAATATGATGGGTCGGCCTATAGAAATAGACACTAATGAAGATGGGCGGATTAAGGTGGTCAGGGGCCCCTAGGCTGCTCTTTGGGTGAGGCCCCCTCATGTGGCTTTCAGGTGCCTTTCACGCCTGCAGTTTGGTTCAGAATGGAGCACGGTTTGCAGGAGAAATTACAATGTATTTAATTCAATAAATCACATTATAACTATGTGTATGCATTTGGCAGACAAAGCGTTATACTATACAAGAGATGATAGCGCTGGTAATTTAGCTTGGATTTGTTTTGTGCATTGCAAGTGGAATCAGAGCGTAAATGAATGGTAATACCATGTTTCCAGATTTTAAAATAGTCCAAATAAATAGTCTGTTTGCAAGCAGCAGAAAGCTGTGTAAGCGAACGTACAGTAAGACCAAGTGTTGTATACTCTGCTTTGCTCATAATAGCATCAAGTGAATAAAAAACACAATATATTGACCCCTGTTCTCTTTATTATCATGTGTCATGCACGTTCGTGATGACGTAAAATGGATGCAAACGCACCAGGGTTCGATAGAATCAAGTTGAGACACCAAACCAAGGCTGCGAGGGGCGTGGGGACAAATCGCACTCGGATACACAGACATTTAGACAGCAAACACTACAGTGTTTCGTCTACATTCCTGATTACTTTGCAACTGCAAACACCACGAGAGCGCAACCTGCAGTTTTATATGCAAAATTTGCGTGTCATTGTGGAATAACTCCCTGCAATATTATGGATGACACGATGAGCATTTGCTCCAACATCTAAGGATTGCTTCAACCGCAGCACAAATATAAGCCAATGCGAGCTACTTTTAACCTTTGCATTTTCCATTTTTCGCTCCACTCTACTTTATTTCGGACATTTGCTACTATGCCGTCTAGCAATAGCAGTAACATACACTCACCTAAATGATTATTAGGAACACCTGTTCAATTCTCATTAATGCAATTATCTAATCAACCAATCACATGGCAGTTGCTTCAATGCATTTAGGGGTGTGGTCCTGGTCAAGACCATCTCCTGAACTCCAAACTGAATGTCAGAATGGGAAAGAAAGGTGATTTGAGCAATTTTAAGCGTGGCATGGTTGTTGGTGCCAGACGGGCCGGTCTGAGTATTTCACAATCTGCTCAATTACTGGGATTTTCACGCACAACCATTTCTAGGGTTTACAAAGAATGCTGTGAAAAGGGAAAAACATCCAGTATGCCGCAGACCTGTGGGTGAAAATGCCTTGTTGATGCTGGAGATCAGAGGAGAATAAGCAGACTGATTCAAGCTGATAGAAGAGCAACTTTGACGGAAATATCCACTCGTTACAACCGAGGTTTGCAGCAAAGCATGTTAAATAAGGCATATTGGCATGATCGCGTTGTCTTTGCAATGTGATCATTGAAGGACAGCTGTTCATCAAATATGACTGATTCGGAGGGAGTGATAGTGGAATTGCCAAGCTGGATGGTGAGATCGTGTTGGACCGTGGGGTGTGCCGGAAACCCAAATGTCACATCTATCCAATCACCGTCTTATTTTTTGTAAAATTTCTTATGGGCCAATGAGAGCGATTTCTTGTTTGCTCTGAAATAATTTTAAAATTAAAATCTAGCCAATCAGAGGCCCCTAAACAAGTGGGGCCCCTAGGATGCAGCCTAGGCAAATCTGCGTTAATCCGTGCCGGATCTATCTATAAATGTCAATAATCTTGATATTTACAGATTACTGTAACTATAACAAAAAATTGTTATTTTATGTATAATCATATATCATGATTTTATAGTTTATAAAATAAATAAGCAAGAATTATACAAATTGATACTTTAATACTTATTTTGCTATGACTTAAAAATGCAACAAAAACATCATAATGTGGCATTGATGTTCACTGGCAGGTAATGTACAGTTGCAACACCAACAGTGACGTCATCGTTCAGCACTCAAGTAAGCGGAAACGTGGGCCGTTCCCTCGGTGGATGGGGGTACGTGATTGGAAGTGTGATGTGGTATAGGCGGAAGCGGCGGAGAGTTGGCCGTTCGGGCAATTAATCTGCATCGAGCTCAAGGAGAGAGATTATGCAGTCAAGTGAATCTCATTTCAAACTGCTGTGCTGGTGGGAGGGTGCGAGTGGGCTACTCTGTGACAAAAAGACAAATGACCAGTGAGCGAGAGACTGTGAGAAGGAGATTGGAGAACCAAAAGGGGCAGCCCATATGGCTTCTGTCGGAGTTCATAATCCACAGCTACTGTTGACTTCCACACAGAAAGCAAGAAGTGAGAGTTTAGTGCACTGATTAAATATCTGTGGCCTGAAGTTCCTGTAACTCGGCTGGTAATGAAGGGTATTGTGTGCTAGCAAACATCATGGGCTCGAACCCCAAGGGAACGCACTTATTGATAAACGTATAATTTACAAATCTCACTTTGGATGAAAACGTTTACCAAATGCATACATGGCAATCTAAAGAGTAGAAAAATCATTAAATAAAATATTATAATAAGAAAATCTACAAATAAAGAAAACTGCGTGAAAGATATTTTGAGATATGTACTACGATGGAAGTCAATACGGTCGAGTGTTGTTCGGTTACCAACATTCTTCGAAATATATTTTCTTGTGTTCTGCAGAAAAATGAAAGTCATACAGGTGTAGAATGACGTGAATGTAAGTAAATGATGAAAAATGAACTACCCTGTAACATAAAAGGGTATAAAAACCAAGAGAAAACCACCCCACTTCTCCTATACAACCATAAAAAAAGCAAAACATAAACCACAAGATCAATACAACACAAAGCATTGTCAATTCCAGTTCAATCGCCTCTCATAGTGCCACTGTCCTCCCAGAATATGACAGGAGAGAATAAAGCCCGAAGATTAATATTCCTATGAGCAACATTAGGACAGAACAAACACACCGACAATATCCCCACAATTCCCCTCATGCATATGCACAAAAGCTGCCAAAGTGGTGGCAAACATCTCTCAGCAGGACGAACGGCCTCCCCGAGCAGCCAGCAACGACACTCGGGCAATTAAACTAGTCACAGCATTCACAAACCACAACTGTCTGTGCCAGCGGCAGAAACCCAACACTAAACTCTGAAACAGAAGCCACTCCTGAAAGCCGAATAAAGCAGTACTATTGGTACTTTTTCCTTAAATAAACCATATTTATTTTTTTAGTGTGAGCACAAATCACACAGGCACTTGTACTGAGAATTACCGCTAACATCCTATTTTTCTACCATCGTTCCCCGAGATGAAGTACAGATGAGAACGTGGCCAGCTCTAAATTCTATTTATATGTAGAATTTGTTTGGCAAGAAAGTCACGCACTGGCTTTTATAGACGAGAAAATGCGAAAAGTGATTTGTTTTGAGTTCGAAATAAGAACAAAATGATGAGGCGTTTACATTGCGGGGCTGACAAATTGAGTTGGGAAATGCAAGCAGAAAAACAAAAGATGTCAGGTCCTCGGGTCAGGCCCGTCAAAATATTGTTTCTTTCAATATGATGGGGTTACAAAGTTGTTCCTTGTGGCCACAACCCAAGAAAGAAATACACAAATGAAATGCAAATAGCACGGTGTAAAAACACATTTTGTTTCACCTGACCTGTTTACAGTTCTTGGTCAATTCTGTGGTGCTAACTATTGTGTTAATATTATTTTTATAATGTTTTAGTGTATATTTAGCTTAAGTACATTTTGAGCTTATATCATTAATAAGGATATATCTGTATTTTACAAATGAACAAAAACATTTATTATTATTTTTTTGCAGAAATTTCTGTAGCACAGGGAAGGTGGGATGAAGCAACGATGGGTGACTACATCTAGAACTTGGTTCTTGAGGACAGTTTTAGTCATAAAAGCCCAAACGATCAAATGTACATATCTAAAGTTTTGCACGACTCATTTTTAGCAACTGTTGTTTTGAGTTTTGCTGTAGGAGTAATAATTCCGAACTGTATAAAAATATTTTTGTGTTACTACCTTCGATGGTAAAAAAGTGATTTTCGTATTTTTCAAGACAAACGTCCTAAAGAATCTTTTATCGCTGACTTTTAAGGTTGTAGCCCCAAAAACCTACAGTATTTTTGTCCAATTTGTACAATGGCTCAAAGTAATATACAACATTTGGCCCATTGTTTGTTATAAGATGTGAAAATCATTTGGTATGTTGTTGTGGAAAAGTATTAATATTGATTATATAATATAATAATCACAAACCATAAGCCCTGTACACACGCACAGACTTTGTTTATTTACCTTTTATGTATTATAAACAATTTTCTGCGCCTGATATTTTAAGTACAAGATCAATTGAGAACCACTGTGCACATTCAAATCTGGTCCAGCATTGAGAAAAGGTCATTTATTTTTGCCTGCAAACAATTCCTCATCCAAATCACGCTGCAATTATACTGAAAAATAATAAAATTGTAAAAAGCAGCGATATAATAACATGCATCTAAATTGCTTATGCAAACAACAGGCTAAATCTAGACACAAAAAGCACACTCCAAAAACTCATTGCCAGGTCCAAATCATTCGCAGTTAAATATGGAACATTCATTATTGAAAATTAGAGGTAACATTATAAAAGTAGGCCAAAGCATTCATATCTACTTGAAGAGAAAGAGAAATATGCTTACATTCACACCTTATTTAATCAAAACTAGGCGAATATGCTATGATATTAACACTATTAAGACACTCGGAACAAATGTGTAGCTCTAGATCGAGTAGAAAAAACGCATTAGAAATGTCCAGTTTAATATTTTACTTTAAGTTCTGTATAAAAATTACAGATATTTTTAATATTGGTTAATAGCCTCGTCTTTGAACAGCAGGCTTCTTTTTATCCGTTTCTCTCTTCTCATTTAAGCTGGGATATAAAAACTAATGGTTTGCCAGAACAAAGCTCAGTCTGGGTCAATACGTGATACTGTTTCTGGAGGTGTCTCACCAAACGACCTTGAAATTTTCCTCCGTAGACTCCCAAATCTGAGCACGGCTCACATTTCTATTGTAGCTTAAGGCTGTAGGTCAAAGGTCCCCCAGTGGGAGCCTGTTACGTCCTTTCTGAGACGCTTCAATGACCTTCATCATCATCTCCCCAAGCAACAGAGGAATAACAATTATAACTGCAGGGAAATAGGTTTTAATCAAACTCAAACCCCCTCCTTCGTATAATCAATGGCACTTATACACAACATTTATGGTGCCTTTTCTCTTTTTGGGTTCCTGTTCTTTACTCATCCATACGGTAGCTTGGCACCCCAACACAGTAGATGAGGGTAATGCATCTGATTAAAGTCCATGTATAGTAAAATAAGTGTTCTGAGTTTGTTACGCAACAGAAAAATGTGTTATTAACCCCCCAAACCCGGCCAAATTTGAATGGAGAAAAAGTTAGCAAAATCTGAGAAAAATAAGCAGGACTGCGCTGAAGCCACGCCAACTCACGTCTCTCCACCTGAATCCCCCAGTGGGCTCCATTGCGTCATCGATCTACCGCTTTTCCAAAAAATCCTGAACAGAGAATTAGTGTAAAACTGTTAAACGGTTTAACTCCACAATTCAGTCTAGTTTACACCGTGAGTTGTAGGCATTTACACTTTTTCCAGCCCAAGGTTTGGGTAAAATACACCCAGCTGTTGGTTTCATTTACCCAGAAAATTTCCATATTTGAACCTACAATAGGTTATTTTCAACCCAGTGGTTGGGTTTGTCCATATTTGACACTGTAACAAACACAAACTAAATTGTGTAATAAGCCCAAAACTTCCAGATGACCAATATAGTAGTACCTCTTGCAGTCTTTGCTTTTAAACATCATGATCATCATGATCAATTTGGCTAACATCACAAATCCTTTTCAGCCCCTTCTGTCCAGCCACCATCAGATAACAGAAGTATGATAAGTTGCACATAGCTTTTCGTATCAGTTTTTAATGTAAATGTATCATAATCTATATTTATATAAACACAAAGAAACCTCACAGCTATGCCAGATGTTCTGTTATACTGAATTCACGAGAAATCAGCAGGGTGGATGGATAACAAAGACAGATGCTTATCTACTTTTCTAGCCGTTCGGACTTCAATTCGTATTCTTACTCAGTTCTTTTTTCTTGTTTTTCAACACAATTCTCTACATCCCTAAAACAAGAAATATTTACTTAAAAGGAAAAATGACAGGTATTTAGATCCTTATTTTAGAGAAATCTAACAGAGGTTTTTGATGTTTATGCTTAAAACAACATAAAGCGGTTTGCCGGTGGGGTAAGAAAGAAAATCTTGTTTTTCCTTTTAAATTAGATTATTTTTCTTACCCCATTGGCAAACAGCTTTTTCTTGTTATAAGCAAACACATCACACAGTTTTGTTGGATTTATTTTAAAAACAGCACATAAAACCTTATGTGACATTGCTTTATTGAGTAAATATATCTTGTTTTAGGCACGTTTCATCCAATTTATTTCAAAAGCACCTTTTTTCAGTAGCACATTCTGGTATTCTTGCTAAAGCTTGTTGCAATAAATACATACAGTATTTGAAAAGCCAAAAGGCATATATATATATATATATATATATATAAATGGTACACTATTTTGTTATTGTATACAATACATGGATTATAAAATTTTTAGATAAAATTTTTAAGTGTTTTTAAAACTCTTTTGGAAAACAGGACAAAAAAGTATTGCATTTCCTAAAAAAAGATATATATAATTTATTATATTGTAAGGTTATTTAATATACTGTAAAAATCAACACAAAAGTGTCGGTCTCAGTTGTTAAATCAAATGAGAATTTGAATCAACTCTGTGTCTTTCACAGTTTCTCATGTGTAACGTATTCAACAGCCAAGCCGTGTGATGTTTTACAGGTATAATTTTAGCATTTTCATGTCATCGGCCTCGAAGGTAAAACCGCCACGAAACAAGCTTCCCTTACTGACATCATGGACGTTACTTTCTTTAAAACACAAATACTCTCTGTGTACGTGCTCATGTGATTATCATGAGCAGACTAATGGCGTTTCATGTCTGTATGATGCGCAAGATCAATATTCACCCTTGCAGACTGTGTATTTGTGTCTGCAGATGAAATCTGACACAGATATCAATGGTTTGGAGAAGAAGCGCTACCGATGTAACCGAACACATCCAGCCGAGGTCTGACAAGATATCAGCCTGTCATGAGCCACAGAGACATCTGCAAAACGCCTGATGTCTAACAACGGATCTGAGATAAGCCTATAAATATATGGAAGGGAAAAGCAAAACGTGTAACCAAACAGTTCTAGGACACCATTGACTACCAAAAATGACAATGGTAGTCAAAAGTGACATTTTTTTAATTATGTTTCCTAGTATGGTAGTCAATGAAGAACTGTTTGGTTGTAAGCATTCTTCTAAATATCTTTCTCTGGGTTGATCAGAACAAAGACATTTGGAACAACTTGAGGGTGAGTAAATGAAGACAAAATGTACGTGTGTAAAAAAACTGCGTTGGGTCAAAAATGTACTAAAACTCACCCATTGGGTTATAAATTAACCTATGCTGGGTTGTGTTAACCCATTGCTTGGTCAAATATAAACACTTTCTGAGTTAATTTAACACAAATGTTGAGTTTGTCAATTTTTTATCCAATGCTGGGTTGAAATACCCCGATATGTTTAAACGTGGACCTAAATCAGGGCTGGTTTGGTAATCTGGCGTACCGTGCATTTTCCCAGGACATAATCATGGACGGAACGCAATCGCGAATGAGTAAAAAAACTGGAACCCAATTGCGCAGGGACAGGAACTTATGGGCCGCTTGGCAAAGAAGTCCAGGGCTGCTTTTTGGTCCGAGCCCAGCCCTGACTTAAATAAATATAAAGTAGACATATGGTTAGAGATGAACAGCCGACTTACTCTAAAAACCCATAGAAACGGCCCCCACTGAGACATCTTTGAGTGCCAAAACCGTTCGAAGCACGGTCTGGAACGGTTACAGTTACGTTTCCATGGGAGCCTGGTTTCACACGGCACGATAACAAACTGTTCTTGGCGGATGTCTAACCGTGCTATTAGAATGTGTGCAGAGATGTTATAGCTCAGTCCTTGACATGTTTGAGTTTACATTCTAAAACGGTCCGTTATCAGCCCTGCGGTGGAAAATTAAACCATTTATGTACCGTTGGGCCCTGATCGGCACGGAGTGGAGGGATTAAGCAACGAGAATGATTCGACGCGATGGTGGACAAGCACTCAATGTGTATATATCTAAGCAGGCAAACCTTATTTTGGTTTAAATGGAGATCAAGTATACTTTGAAAAAATCCTCTCTAAAGGCAGTGATTTTTTTATATGTTGCTCTCTCTGCCAAGACTCCACTGATACTGGAATACGGGACTTGAGGCAATTTTCTTTTCAGTCAATTTTCATATAAATCATCGTCTCGGCTAATGGGGCCCAAATACTGTCTGACCTCTTTTACTTCAGGTCCTATACAATCAAATTACATAATCAGACAAAAAATAGACCTCATAAGAGTTTCGTAACTCCAATGTTTAAAAGAATTACCCGGGTCATATAGTAAAATATCGAGTCTTGACATACTCCATTGCCTGGAGTGGTCAAAAAGGAATTATTTATATAAAAAGCTGCAATACTTCCCAAACGTGCGCTGTCAAATTAAATGCTTTCCAAAAGCACAGACCATCGAGACATGAGCAAAAACTCTCCAACTTTATTCCAAAAAACTAGATAGCTCTAAATCATTAGTTGCTGGACACTTAAAGGTTTCAAATCTGTATGGTGTGCAGAGCTGGTGTTCCATTTATCTTAACTCTCGTCCTCTGTGGATTACTCTTTAAAATCTAAACCAAGCATAAAAACAGCTCGGGGAGAGCTCGCCAAATCCCTCGTCAGCCACCATCCAATTACTCTGTGCTGGTTCAACAGACATCAATGACAAATTCCTCTGTTCGGTAATAATTAAAACAGATAGGTTTGATGCTCTAGTGTTGTCCAAAGCCTTTCAACTCAAAGACGTGCACTGCATTATTCGTTTTGCTCTTTCGAATCGAGAGGTTCACAGAAACAGACGTTTCTGCCTTTCCAAGGGCTTTCATTTACTCTACAGTGACTGTGATGACTTTATCAGTAGATTGTTATAATTTAACTATTTATTTTATATTTATAATGATATTTTACTGTATATTAATTGTATTAAATTAAACTACTCAACAGTTATTCCAATTCCAAAATCATATGCCACACTGTTTGAAAAAAAATACTAAGTGCAATAGCCACTACAATGTACAAAACATGAAATATTGTATCTTTTTAGGTACATAATTGTACCCCTAAGGATAATTTACATATAGTAATTTAGCAGATGCTTTTATCCAACACGACTTACAAAGAGTTCAGGGAGCAATAAGCGATATGTAATACAGGAGCAATCATCTTCCGGTATTCAAAGACAGCTAAGATCTATAGTGGAATCTGAAGTTGTTCGAAACATTCAGACAACCCACGGCTTTAATCCATAGGTTTGTCTTTGCAGTCTTAGTCTATAAGGTGCTGTTTGCAGAAAGCTGTCACCTGCAGATTCACCTGTGTGCTCTTGGTCTCTTCACAACAGTGGAGGAGCAAATGGTAGCTGACGCAGATGCAGAGAAGTGTCTGTAGGGGTGTAGACAGCCACATCTCTGCGGACTAGCTTCAGTGAGTGATGCGCGCGAACACACGCACAGGCCTATTCATATTTATTATTTTTTTTAATGTAAAATATGGTATAAAACTGTTAAATGCTAATTATATATTTTTTATTTAACAAGGTAGCTGGTGGTTGCTCAGAACTACAACTCATAACGTTCAACCTTCATGATTAGGATTGAGACTGCCTGTCCCGTTTCTCAGTGTTTGGCTACTCACAGACAACATTGAGTCTGTTTTCTCTGCATGCAGGCGCTCACAAACACTGAGGAAGCTGGTGGTCACATGTGGTGTCATTTGTGTTGCCGTCTCTGGTGATCAGATGTTTTTAGAGGTCACGTTACAAACCCCCTTCAAAAGGAACTTTTTATCACCTGTTTCCCGTCTCGATTTGTTATGAATGTTTTTAACTGCCTATCAAAATCATATTTTGAATTATTATGATTATTTTTAGTATACATCCTATATGACAAAAGGATTATGCACAGTTCTTGGACCCCATTGACTCCCAAAGTAGGTTCTGGTTCTGTTGAACACAAAAGAAGACATTTTGAAGAAAAGTGCACTTTTGACTACCATTGTCATTTTTCCTATGGTAGTCAATGGGGTTTGGTTACAAGCATTCGTCCAAATATATTTCTCTGTGTTCAAACAAACAAAGAAATGTATACAGGTTTGGAACAACTCTAAGGTGGGTAATTAGAGCAGGATTTGCTTTTTTAGGTGCTTTTCTTTAACACATCTATATCTCCTAGACATCGATATTAAATTGAGAGCAATGGAAACTTTTATTTTAGTCTCCAGATTTTTCTCCTGTCAAAAAGAGCTCACAAACAAATCTCACAAATGTCTCATTAGACTTTCAGACGAGATTTCAACAATGTCTCAAACTCAATATTATTGAAGATCTCAATTAAATGGTCATTTTTAAAGTAATTGTCCGATATATTATAGCCGATAAATCCTAAATCATTTCCTCTGGTTAAACTACTTCAGCTGCACACTGCTCATCGTAAAGATCCAGTACATTACTGTCTTTCTGTCGTGATCATTCACTTACTGCTATTAGCAAAACATTGTTGATGTATGTAGATACAGTGTTTATGAATGTGTAAATTATAGGAACAAAAGCATATTGTTTGAATCAGACTGCCGTCTGAATGCTTTCTGTCTTGAGATCTGTTACACATGTGGCTATTAAGAAAATTTTTCTGGATTGCTCTGGAAGAACATCTATCGTTTGTAAAAAAATATACCAGAAAAGTTTGAAGGTTAAATGATCTTTAACTAGTGTAAAGTAGGCTTGGTACATGATGGTTACCTTGCTTTCTGCAGTCAATGTTTTCATATAAATGCAGTTGTCCACTTTTAACCTTTTGTTTCAGTCTTAGGAAATGTTATACTAATATCTAGATACTGTATATCGGCCAATGTATAAGTTATCGGCTTGCAATGTTAAAGAATCCTCGGGTATCGTAATCGGCCAAAATGTACATATCGGTGCATCCCTAATCTCAATATGAAATCAAACATTTCTCATCAAATGTACCCAAATCCAGATTGTTTTACATCT
Source organism: Barbatula barbatula (assembly GCF_947034865.1). NCBI lineage: Eukaryota > Metazoa > Chordata > Actinopteri > Cypriniformes > Nemacheilidae > Barbatula > Barbatula barbatula. Next base: position 2,867,602 of record NC_136779.1, read on the forward strand.
ACAATACACATTCATTTTGCACCTCTCATTTGTATCTTTTTTATTTCTCAAAGGCTATTTAAGCAGAAACATCTGAGACTTTAGTTGATGAACACAACTAAAACCTCCTCAGCTATAAAAGATCAACCTCTCAGCATTAACATTTGTTTTGTAGGACAATGTCATTAAACAAAGGTCTACTTTTTGCTGTGGCATTGGACTTCACTCTCAGAGATAAAACGGCTCAAGAGGAGTAAGAAGATTCTGGATTTCTATTGATGCAGAAAAACACGCTTATCTCCCAGTGAAGTACACACACACACTCACAAAACACTCTCACACGCACAGGTCTTGGGTGTATTGAATGTGCTGCGGTAATCCAGGGCTGGAAGATGCTCTCCCACAGTGAAGTGAGGCGGATCATGAATGTTCTCTGTCTGTGGATCCGCATGTGGGCCCAATTCAGAGGCGTTCTGCACCGGCTCACACAGAAACGCACCTTCACTCTTTTTTTATTTCTCTCTTTCTGCATTGTGTGACCGGAAGTGTAGCATTGAATGTCCTTACATTCTGGACCACTGAGCTCTATCTGTGACCCAATTCTCACTGCGTTTTCAAAGCTCACTACTATTTTCCTTCAATGTGAAGTGTGTTATATTTTCAATGTTATAGTGGCTTCTGTTTCCGCAGCGAATAATGTTAATGCTCAGATGTTGCTCTTTCATAGCTCAGAAGATTTGATGGAGTTCTCGGTTGTTTCATTTAAGCATCAACTTGGTATCAGATGTTTCTCCTTAAATTGCTTGATTGTGTGATATTTTGGAGGATCGACAGACCGAAACGCAATATAATATGCATAGCTATCTCTTCAGAGGTCTATAAAGACCTAACATAATGAAGTGTTATGTTTTTATTACCTGAGAGAGAGCTATTTCTACATGCACGGCGGGTCCCCTTGCATGGAATTCACCATGTTGTTTCTACAGTGGCCCTAAACGGACAAACTGCTCTACAGAGCGCATTTCGTAAATGCGTTATCTACTTCGGCAAAGAAGATCATCCTAGTCCACCATGGTGCTTCTAAAGGGGGGGTGGAGTGAATCTTCATTCATTCATTGGAGTGAATCTTACCACTAGATGCCACTAAATTTCATACACTGGATCTTTAAGAGAAATAAAAATGTAAACAAATGAGACAATGTTTTGAAATACAGTACACTAAGATTATGGGGTGTAAAATGAATAAAGATTGTGTAGGTGATATAATCTCATATTCAATCATATTTGGCTAGGAGAAATAATAAGATTTTAAAGAGTAAATACTTTGTGATTTTTAAGGTCCTACATACATTCACGGTGAAAAAAACACTTTAATTTTCTTATAATAGGCAGTTATTATAACCTTACTTGACTGACTCTAAAAGTCTAAAGTTTAAAAGACCGGTAATCCATTTGCTTATGTGCTGCATTCAAACCTATCAAAAGACACAGAAATATTATAAATATCGAGCTAATAATTAATCTATTGCTTTATTTAGTAGAACATATGCAGTTCCTGACATAAAACTACAGAATAATTGTCCAACGTTAGATTTTTGCAATAATACCATCTGTTCTCTGGTCGTGTTAAATACACTTAATAACGTTTTTTTTTCATGTAAAGCTGCTTTGCAACATATAGGGGATATATTAAAGACTTGAATTGAAATGAAACGCACATTGAAAAGAACTCATAATCCGAACCTCACAATACTGAAATGCTGTTACATTTGCTCACTGGTGTGCAACGTTCCCAGTTTTTTTAAGTCTACGTCTACGTGTCTGTATTTCTACATGAAGGATTAACCAAGCGGCAGAAAAATGTTTCTCTAATCCACAGGTCAAATATGAAACTATGCAAACGTGTGTGTGTGTGTGTGTTCTGTAAATAAATCTGGCTGACAACAGTAGCTGGGCATTCAGAGTGCAAGCGTCTGCTGTAGTCACACATAATCTGCTTTCTTTCTGAGTGACGTGACTGGGTCAAGCTGGGAGAGTTAAAGAGCAACGGCAATAAAGCGTGAAGGGTCCATCACATGACGGGATACGATCACGCGACGGTTTGGAGAGCTAAATATGGTTCTGTTCTTAGTGGGGGAAATCATCAACTAATTCATAGTGCAGAATATAAGACAGACGATGTTTAGTTTATTTGGAACCAAAGGTAACCACTTTGCCATCTCAAACTAGCTTTCACCTAGCAACACCCTGGAAACAACGGATAGTAAATAACATGTTAACCACTAAAAGATCTTGAAATGCTGAACATCTTCACAGCAGTGATCTAAAAACACCTAGAAATGTAGCTGTAGGCTACATGCAAAATCTGAATTTGTACAAATCCCGGACAACCTCTGCGACAAATGGAGGAAAATAACAGTATTGTCTAAAGAATACAAGGAAAACTGAACTGTTCCACTTATCTATAAGGATAAACGCAGCAGGAATTGCCAGTTTCAGCAATAATCTTTCATTGAAACACAACAGAAAATCTTGATCTTGTTTTTACTAGTTTTCTGTATTTCGCAATTATAGGATAAAAGATTGTATATTTTCATATTGAAGCACTCACAAACAAAAATGTCTAACCAAATATATAACAGTATAAAAATTAAAAATATAAAAATTAAAATAAATATTTTACAGTGTAAAATAAGAAATCATTAAATATAAAATATTTCAAACACATTTAAAAAAACATTTATTTACAGTATCTACAAATAAATAAATATACATGTATATACAGGTACACACACACACACACACTAAAAAAATGTCTACTCCCGCCCTCTATAATTTACACAATTAATAATACAGGTTATGGTTCCAGAAAAGCACCTTTAAAGGAATAGTTAGAATAGTTTCATCATTCACTCAGCCTCTTAATATTTCAAACCTGTATAACTTTCTTCCTTTGAAAGAACACCAAAAAATATTTTGAAGAATGTTGTTAACAGCCCCCATTCACTTGCATTAATAACTGTGCATGTTGCCAACATTTTTCAAAATATCTTCTTTTGTGTTCTGCAGAAAAAGAAAGTCATGCATCCTTTAACATCTGCTCTCTGTTTACCAAAGGATTCATCGTTGTGAAAATAATTAGTTTAAACTATAAAAAAGAAAGCAATGTTTCTTAGGGGAACCAAAAATGGTAGTTTTTTAAGTTTAGTAATACCTTTTTTAAAAGTATAAACACGGATTTGTCATACTGTATATAACTCAAACACATTGGTTTTCAGATACACATGGCCTTGTCAAAACCTTCCTTGTTCTATAAGGGCACCTTCTTATTTCATACATCATAAAACTTCATTATTTCATTGTGATAGCCAGTCTGTTCCAGGGTTTTGTCTTTGACAGTCACCTCGGTTTACTCTTAAGCCAAATTTACATTTAGTCATTTAGCAGATTTGATCAATCTTTATTACTGTCATAACTTGTAAGACTGTGTGTGTTTTGGTAGATTAAATCACATGGATGTGGAAACACTTTGACGCACGAACATTTTTTGAACGATGCTTCTGATAAACAAAATCCACTTTATAGTGTAAGGCCTGTGCTGTTTTGCATAAACAAACTCGATTCACAGATTCTACATGTAGAATCGAACATTTAAGAAGCTTTTAAAAGGCTTTTACATAATGTCACATAGAGACAAACATACAGTTTAATACGGTGTCTTTACATCATTGAGCTCAAGCAGCTCTCTTGAGAATTTGTATTTTATTTAAAAAATAAATGGTGTTTCCAATGAAAGAAATGAATATGTTAGCACAATTTAATGTTCGACAACAATATTAATTTCAAACACTGAAACACATCTGAGTTATTATAGTAAATTTTTTGGTTTTATTGTCGTTTTATTTTAAGTTGTTTTTTTATTTTTAGATTTATATATTTATGTTATGTAATGTATATATTTGCAATTTTGTCATATGATTTTGGCATTGTATTATTTATTTTGCTATGTAAAATTGTAATTTTAGTTTTAATTTTAGTGCCTTTATTGCCTAGTGCCTTAAACTTATGTCAGTTTATTTCTGAGGCAAAATTGAAATGTTTTGTTCAGTTCAAGTTCATCCGATAACTTTTGGGCCAATATTTCATTTAATTTCAATAAACAAAAAAGTTAACATTTTATAAAACTAAAATCGTCTTGAAACATAGACCTTTAGATGAAAATATTATTTTGTCTATTGACATATAATAGACAAAACAAACAAACGGCAGGTACTTCGGCTTTAAATAAAGCGTTCTACAACATAACAGCCATTTCATTTCGTGATTCGACCATAAACCGAATCAACGCGAGTGAATGGGTGACAACTGTACAACACGTTTATGTGTGATTTACAGTCATCAGCATCTAGCGTTCGCCCCTCGCTGCTGTTTGCCACAGATGAATTGCAGGAGCAGACGACAGCGACTTGATGAAACAAATCTCAGTGAATCCCAGCGCATGCTAATGGCGCGTTCGTAGAGGAAACTGACGTGCTAATCACTTACCTCATTAGCCTGCCGAACGGGGATAATGCGGGCCAAACTAGCCCAACGCTGGTTCCTTTGTCACCACTGTAAACCTGCAATTTTAGAGCGAGTGATAAATCGTGGCCTAGTTAGATTCCCCATCTGAGCAAATAAAAAAGGCGACCAGGCCTGGATTCTGGGAAGTGACACGGTACACGTCTGCCTGCTAATTCTTGAGGTAATCCCTCTTTATCACCTTAAACAGAATAAATCACATAAGAGGGATTGAATCACTTATAAATTACGTCCACCAAATCCGGCAAAGATGTTCGGTCCTGTCATGTTGTATAACACCACCTGCAGGGATTAAACTTAGAAATTTACACTGGGGGCAAAAAAAACACATATGTTACTTTAAAGAAAGTTTTTGCAACATGAGAAAAGCGCTGATGTTCAAACACGTCTTTTTTAACAGGTCATATTTTACCACTTCAGTCTGTTTTTGTTTGCTCAGTCCGCATTCGCACATCTTTGAGAAACGTGTAATTTCTTCCCTAGACAGAGAGGAGTTTTCTTTCACGCTGCCAGCGTCTTGTGTACAAATCCCTCTTAATGCAACCGCATTTAATATGAGCACTTAATTATGAACTTCAGGGGATAAACATTCAGAGAGCTGTCGGTTTCTGCCGAGAAAAGACACACTTATTGTTGTTTTTGGGTGGAAAACACCATTTTAAGAGCAGAGAAAGTTGCTCTAATAGGATCGAGGATCGATCTTTGTGTCAGGCAGATTTGATGAGGTCAGAGAGGTCAAAACTTGACAGAAAAACCCAAACTCTGAGGCAAAAATACACTTTGACATGGCAGAGATAGTGGAAGCCAAATCAAACCATAATTTACTAAATGAAAACTTTATTTTATTCTACCACATTTGTGAATTGACCGTATGAAGCAATCATTTGATGCTTAAAGAAAAATGGCTTTAGATAGAGAACAGTGTATGGATTATAAACTCGTTTATTATCAATGTATATATGATAACTCACTATACTGTATTACTGAAATCAATCATTTAGTCCCATCACCAACCTTAGATAAACAAAATTAATAACACAAATAAATAAAGATTGCTGACTAATCTATTGCCAATAGTTTGTTGCTTATAAAAAATTACTAAACAGAGAACGTATTTACATAAACTGTAAACTATAGCAAAAATAGCTACAGATAAAATGTAAAATAAAATAAATAATATACAAATATATATATATATATATATATATAATAGAATGTATATGTTACTTATCTAAGAGAAAAGATAAATAATAAGAAAATACATTTCAAATATTGTTATTAATATTATTTTTTACATTATTTTCATTCTGTTGATCAGTTTATTTATAAATAATGTAAATATTCTATCTATCTACATACTTAAAGGAGTAGTTCACCTAATAAATGGTCCCCACTGACTTCCCGTAGTTGAAATAAAAATGACTATGGTCAAGTCAACGGGGACCATTTGTGGGTGAACAATTCCTTTAAAGCACTTTAACTTAATGTTTTCCATTTTTAGATAGGAATAATTTAACAATGTGTGAAAACCAATCTACAGGTACATATATCTTACATTTCTTAAAAAAGTGCTATATAGTTATTCGTGTATGTTAATCTACCACCCTTAAGACAGCTATTTCAGTCTTGCAGCAAAGCCAAGTGTTGTTAACTCTTCGCCTAGCCCACATAAATCCTTAAAGAGTTTGTGCCCAGTTTCTTCTTATCTCCACCTCTCTGTTGTGTCAGGTTCCTCCCGAGGTATTTATCCCTGTGCATTCATGGGCACGCCGCAGCTCTTTCTCTCCGGGCTGAGTTAACCCTCCTGCGGTCGAACTGGCCCTGGAAGCCACTGAAGCGAGCAGACCCTGGCACGGCTCCACTCTTGGAGTTTTTCCACAGTAGGACTTAAACAAAGTCACAGCTCTGTGTGTGACTGAAAGCACATAGTGTCTCTTTGGCAATCTGGCAAACAGACTCGAGTTTCTGTCTAACCAGAATGCTTGTACTGTGCCTGTGTGGTCAAGCGACAACGCCTCTGTGTGTGTGTCGCGTGTGCACCTGGGACGTATCCATTCAGCTGTTTCAGACAAACTCGCTATTGTGTTACAAATGACACTTGGGTCTTTCAAAAATAGACGTCAAGTAGAAAAAAGGTCAGTTTTTAGAAGCAAAACTAAATTACAGCTGTCTGCGCATCATCATTCGCATCGGCCATTTGAATGCCTGGTGTCTAATGTGATTCGGACAGATGGCATATAACCACAGAGAGATTAGCCGATCTTACTGCCATCTGTGAACAAACCATGTACCTGTGATCAATAAAGAGGAGGCTGTGAGTCAATGAGGAAGCTATTTAAAGTTCTGACAGAGAGAAGATCCGTGAATACTGTATTTATGCTGTCGCACACAGCTGGCAATTTACACTTCATTACCATATTTACCATGTTTTAAAGTTGACCAGGAAGCACTTCGATTTATTTTCACTTGTCGCAAAAAGAAAAAGTTCATGTGATAAGACATGTCCGTCCGTCACCAGTCATTGTCGATATACCATTTACAATTGCTCATAAACGGTATATGTCATGGTAACTTGGTTTTGGTCATAATGTTAAAGTTGTGAATATTGACGGTACAATGTAGTATGTGCATATTGTAAGAGATACTATAATGCAATGCTTTTACTGTCTCTCTAAAGGACAGTATGAAATAAAATACATTTATAAAATAAAAAATATAAACACCTAATGCACTTTTTACTCATAATTTCGTCAATGCAAGCCCAAAAAGCTTCCTCTGTTTACTTTCAAAACAACGAAAGAGAAATGTGAAAATGACCAACCCCTTAAAACGGTAACACACAGCATATCAACCCACTGTACAGACTACTATGTCCTACATACTATACTGTCTGTACTACACCAGTACTATTTATGCGCTAGTATACTAATATATTGATTATCTATATAGACTTCTACTTATACTACACACTATACTGTACAGAGTACAATACTATATGGACTACTATACTGTACTTTATCGAATATTGTACTCCACACAGTTTGTTATGCAGTATAATGCATGGATCACAATATACTATAAAAAATGGACCATACTAACTACAATACAGCATGGAACACAATATACAATACAGTATAATGCATGGATCACAATATACCATACTAATTTGACTTCTACACAATATACTGTACTATACTATACTGTCAACTGTAGAGTCCAATATGTTATACTGTATGGACTCCTATACTATACGGGACGAAACACAATATACGATGTAGTAAGATGTGTGGAGTACAATATTCCATATACACCGAATGTACTTCTGTATACTATAAACTATACCATAAGGACTACTGTAAACTATAGAGTGCTATACTACATGATGTACTACAAATAATATGGACTTTTATTATGCATAGCAAATGCTTTGCAAAAGAAACAGTTGCTGAAACAACGTGCTCTTGCCCACAGATTCTGGGTCCTTTTGTTTTTGTTTAGACCTTGATGTCCACAAGTAGAGAAATATTGAATTAATGTCTGCTATGCTTCACCTGAACAAACTGTACCAGATCGACCCTAAAGTAATTCCATAGAATATGAGCCTTATCTCAGCCTTGGAAAACGACTTCAGAAGCTCTTATCAAAATCCTCTTTTATTCATTTATCATTTCCTATGGCCTTGGTGCCAACGGTCTGAAAACTTTCCTCCACAAGGCTCCAATTACTCTTCACTGCCCTCCATTCCTGCGACTCTATTTTGCCGAAGGAAAACAGTTCACCTCTAGGAACATTCTCACACCAGCTGTTTGCCAACTTGCAGCTGAGACCAGTTGAATTGTGCTGAACATAGGATGAGGCTGAAGAAAAGTTTTCTACGGACCAGCTCTACACACAAAATACATTGTTATTTATTTAGGAAACTTTGGAATACTGTTAATAATACCAATTCAATTGAAAATCTGTACCAACACAGACTTCAAATGATCTCTTGTTGATATAAATCTTAATTACACCGATTCTGCACTTTTGCATTGGCTGTTGGTCTGGACATTGGCTCAACCATACACGGAAACTCATTAACTCCCATTTGTTAATTAAAGTGGTAACATTCTAGAATCAAAACAGACGGGTGTGTCAAATCATTTTCTGAAATGTCTTTGCAGAAAGCCAGAGGCTCGGTGCTCCTGGTGATGAAGACCACCCACTGTGTATTGAGTTTACACTACATCCCTTCCATCTGCCATCTGTTACAGAATCCAACAATAAACACCAATAGATACAAACACTCCTTTATAGCCAATTTAATCAGATTACAGAAGAACTGAAGCTTGATGTTATTCGCATACTGCTATCGGTTTAGTTTTATTGTTTTATACAGTTTTTACTGTTGATCCTGTTTAATATACTCGTGCTCATCACAAACTGTACATTTGCATTTTCATACAACATCAACTATCAAATTCAGGTGTGTCAAAAAAGAGCTAGCATTTTTGAAATATTTCATCATCATCATAAATGTAATTTAATTAAATGTTTATTTTATATGATTTATACAATTTGTAAGCTTGTTTATGTAAGTTACATACTTTTGAATTCATACATTTGTTTTAACATTTGACCTGGGAAAACTCTAAAAAGAATAATTTGTATTTTATTGAATTGTTTCATTTCATTTCATAAATTGAATTTAAAGATACAATTCAATTCTCCGGGTGGAACTCTGAAAAGTAACAGTATGTAGCCATTGTAAATCTTTATTTAAAAAGAAAGATAAATGTAATTTCTTGCAAAATATTAAACAATAATACGTCAACGTTAAGCAGTGCTTCAATGACCTGTACCTTGAATGGCACAGAGGAGTTCACGATAGCTTTTACAGTAACAACGTCATGCTCAGGTTTTAAAATCTAGTCTGACATCTCAGGCTTGTTCTCTGACGTAAAGGAGCTTTACATGACACGCAACACAGAATGAAACAAGCTCGCATCCGGATGCTTTCATTGAACATGTGGATTCTGTCACACCACGAGGTAGATGCTAAGTTAAGTATACTCTCAAATCATTGTTAGTGACTGTGAGAACATCGTCGTGTTGTATCGGAGCAGATGCTACGGGCAAACCCATATGTGTTAGGTCGTAAACCTCATCTTACCGGCGAATTTCAACGGTGGTTGCCATATGGCGCCATATAGAGGTGAAGCGCAGGCTCAACACTACCAGGAGCAGGAGATTAAAACCAATTAATATCCCAGGATTCAATTAAATAGAGCTCTCTAATCATTAGTGCTTTGACATTCATTTGCTGCTAACTCGGTTAATGGCACTTTTCTCTATCTGCCTCTCTCTCTTTCTCTCTTTAATGTGCTGAATACGGCTAATTTCAGCACAGGCCTTGCTGATGTCGCTGTAGAATAAAAATTCATAAAAACACATTTGCCTCCATAATGTTACATTTGATCAGATTTGGCCAGCCGCTGATTTAATATTATGCTCCATAATGCATGCGCATTTACTTTCGCTACTAAAGAACGCTTTTCCGCAATGCATTTAAGATAATAGGAAACCAATGAGAAACTAGTTGAACTAAAATGCATTTGCAGCATTTGCAACTTATTTTCTTTCTGTTTGCGTATTTATTTTATGTTTGTAGATCTGCACCAACTTGTGGAGCCCCCTCAACCCTTCTCAAATTCATGCTGCCATTAAAGCAGACTTTTTAAATAATTATAATAATTTATATTCGTATTTTTATTAATAATATACATTTTATCATTAATAACAGGAACATTACTATTAATAGTAGTACTATTATTCTGTATTACAGTAATAAAACAGCAACTCAATCAAATATTATTATGAATGATGTCATTGTTATTATTATTATTATTATTAATAGTAAAATAATAGAAAAATCCATGTTTTAATTAAACTTTTGGTCTCAAGTGGCAGACAACATTTAAAAGTCGAAATGACAACATCACAAGCCGAAACAGCGTTTGTTTTGCAGATGTGTTGTCTTACAAAAACATGTATTGTCTCGTGCTGCAAATATGAATGGATAAACATTATCATGCACGTTTATCTTAACATGCCTTTACTAATGTGTCAGATAAGAAAAAAAACATCCTAAATTTGTGGGAGGTACTGTGATGATTTTGGACACTTCGTACCATTTCAAGTGTGGCTTAATCATCCCAATATTCTGGAGGGGTAGGCTGTATATTTATCCAGAGACAAAATTCTCAATCAGAGATGAATGGCCTCGACTACAGAATAATCATTACAGTAATTGTGGGTAATTAAAGTAATCCATTAACATCCCTTATTAATACCAACGCAAAACAAGCAGTGATGTTGAAGAAAAATGACTCCGCTGTATTGCTTCCGATCGTGGTCCATGCCAACAGATTCATCACTGGAGATACATGGACAGACAAAGAGGTCTAGATCTTGACCTATAAATGCACCAGGCGGCATCATTCACCTAACCTTCCGCGCTCAGACATATTTTATAGGCAGCGCTGAAGAAGTTAGAAAAACAACCCGAAACACATTCCCCCAGTGTCACTTTCCCAGGTCATAAACTAGCATTGAATTCTATAGAGCGCTTGTGTAAAAATAAATCTATCAACGCTCCTTTCTGCTCTCCGGAACGCACAATAGATCAAAGGCGGGGAGATTTATAAAAGGCCATGTCTCTTGCTCGATGTGCTAAATAAAGAGAATAAAAAGTGTGTGTTGTTGACTCTCAGAGGTGGGTAGTTACGCGCTACATATACTTCGTTACATTTACTTGAGTAACATTTAGGAAATTCTGTACTTTTAAAGTCAAATTAAAATGGGTACTATTACTTGAGTATACTGATTTTTACTTCGTGACCCTGCTTGATGTTACTCCGTTCCTTCATTTTAAAATATGCAAAGTGCGTCGTTTATTTCAAGGTTGTCATCTCTTTTTACTGGGGCGTTCCTGATCGATTCTTTTGAGTAAATGTTTTCTGTAAGCTTCAATTAAAAAATGGGCAAACCGTCTGAATAGGTTCATGAATCAGTTCAAATGATTTGTTCAGTTCACAGCACGAATCGTCTGAAGCGGCGGGGTACTCACTCATCGTAGCGAGAAACTTGCACACTCATTCACTATTCCCTATAGCGAATGCAAAATAGTCCACTATATAGGGAAGAAGTGAATGAAAATGAGTGAACGATTTCGGACACTGACGTAATATATGCTGCTTCTGACTGTCGTGGATATTCCTCATAACGCGTATTACACCTGTGTGGCTTTATGTGTTGTTTTGTAAAATGGAAAAGTAAATTCTGACAATATTTGACACGTTTAGTGTATTATGTTTTAATAAAGAGAACACAATAAATGTTTGCCACGTTTATTTATTATTATCTTTATTAGGTTTAATAAAATAGCTTAATGTATTTCAAATAAAACACTGGTATATATAACATTCATTTAATCAGTTTATTCTCAAAAAGTATAATATAACTGTTAATAAGCACAAACACGAGTGTATAGAGGGTATGGACGTATCGTCACTTTACCAAGTGAACACCACGTGAGCACGCCGGAGCGCCCTCCTGGGTGACAACACACTCAACAAAAGGACTGCTTACAATATCAGGAAATGCAATTCCACGCAACAGTGTCCAGGAACACGTCCAGCTGCTTGTATTTCAGCAAATAATTGCGTGTTTTAGTCCCGGTTCCTTTGTTTCTCCTTTTTACTCCTCAGTCATTTTGCTGCGTGTTTTACCACTCAGGGGAATGTGTCCAGGCGCTCAAGGGGGCCGGTCCCACGTGTTCACTCAATGCATCAGAATGCATTGTGTGTAAAAAGTAGTGAACAAATGTAGGAAATGAGTTGTTCACTCAGAATTCGGAAAACACCACAAAATGGCACTTTTTATATATATATAGTGCACTATATAGGAGATGGGGCGAATTCAGACCTATATCTATCATACCAAAACTGCAAATGCTTCATATTGCTTGCCAGCAGTGATAAATGCCCCCCATAGGAATGCACCCACCCAACCTAATATAGATACAACGTATATAATAAGTAACGCGCTACTTAAGTCGTTCTTTCATTGCATACTTTTTTACTTTTACTCCAGTAATTGTTTAAATAGTGACTTTTATTTTAACTTGAGTTACTTTTACTTGAGTAAAGATTTCGGCTACTTTTTTCTTGACTGTACTTTTCAAATGGCAAGAAATGTTACAAAATAGTGCGTGTTGTTTTTAAAGGCTGTTGGTGAAAGGGAGCTTCATTCATTTAGTTGCTCCTTAGAAACGCTCGAGAAGTTTGCGTTTAATGGCTATAAATCAATCATGGTAACTGTATTCTTGAGAAAGACCCCACGGACAATCCTTGCTTGGTCTCCGCAGTGTAGGCATACGCCGACCCTCTCACATCCACAAAAAAGGCCAAACATTCACTCCCACTGAAAGCAGCAGTTAATGAATAAATGTTTAGGCACGCGTCAGGAGTCAGCTTGTTTGTAGACAGCTTTCCTAACAGTCTAACCTGTGTTCTGACACTTATTCACACCCCAGACGAACTACTCTCTCCACTCAACTCACACACTGTTTAGTTGCTAACAAGTGAAAGAAAGGTCGGAAGGTCACTTAGTGGTCAACATCTCCCTGTAATGGATTGAAAAGGTCAAAATGGCTGGTTTTAATTGTACAAATAAATGTAATCAGTCACAAATGTTTATATTTAAGGGAGAGTTCACCCGAAAATGAAACCTTGAGATGTTCCAAACCTGTTTACACAGAGAAAGATGTTCGAAAGAGGGTCAGTAACCAAACAGCTCTTGGACACCATTAACTACCATAGTAGGAAAACGACCATGATAGTCAAAAACGCCCCAGAACTGTTTGCTATCCTACATTGTTCGATAGAACAAAGAAATGTATAAAGCTAAACTTCCTACTATTGGAGTCAATGGGGGCCATGAACTGTTTGGTTACAAGCATTCTTTCAAATATCTTTCTCTTTGTCCAGCAGAAGAAAATAAATGTATACTGATTTCGAACAACTTGAGGGAGAGTTGACAGCATGTTTAATAATGGGTGACCTGTTCCTTTAATATTTTAACTCTTTGTGACCATGCATGTGAAAAACAAGCTAAGCTATTTTGTGTGTGCGGTTTACTGTTTTCTACATAAAATCATTGTACATAATATAAAGAACGTCCTTTGAATATTAACTTGATATCTTTCATTTTGTTTTATTAAACTGAAATCAAAACTTTGAAATCAGACTTTTCATTATAAGACTGATGGCTGGTTTTCACATTTAAACAACACGACAAAGAATCAGAAAATTGAATTTTATAGAAGAATGTTTGTAAAGTTATTTTTCGACATTTCTTTTTTCTGCTTGATCTTACAACTATGCAAATGTGAAAATGAAGTCAACAACGTTTCAAAACTACCATTGCGTTGAATTTTTACATTCACTTAAATCTTTTTCGTTAACAATAAACAAATATGAGTTAGTAAGCAAGTACGTGTTGAAAACTGTCTCATTACCTTACCATGATTCACAAACTTAAGCTTATAATAATCATTTAAGAGTTGAGCTGGCAGGAATGTTAGTTACGTATATATTTTAGATAATACAGATGGTTTCAGTGGCTCAAAGTTAAGAATGTAGAGTAGTTTTAATTTAATTCGATACAATTAACATACTATAAAATAATAATATTCATTCATATTACTCTAAATGATATATTAAGTAAATTGTTAAATTACAACCAAACACAGACCAGAAGTTAACTACGGGCCAAGCGGGTGTGCGTCCAAAGAAACCGTCTATACCCGATACCTGAAATAATCTCTTCTGTAATCTCTGCTTCTGTTGAATCAGTCTTTTCTGTTCGCAAACAAGACCGTCACCTGCATGTTAATCACAGCTCATACAGGTGCCACGCAGCCACACCTGCTCAATGTGTTTTTAAATGTTCTTTGTATTAATGAATCTGATGGTTTTCTAACACTGATTTTCTCCAGTACTTGTATTCAGTCTGTCATGATCACCCTGGTGGCTTTTTACCTCCAAAACAAATGCACTCAATTACATTAGCAAAACATCTCTAAAAACAAGTGTGAATCATTTGGGAGTGAAAGCATCTAAAAAGTACAGATTTAGATCCATCGCAAACTAGTGAATGTCTAATGAGACTTCTCTTGCAAATGCAAAAACGCTTTCGCTGAAATTAATATGCATGAGCGTAGCACAGTTTCAATAAAAAGAGGCTCTTACATATCAATAGCATTGAAGGTCTCAGGAACTCTTATTATAATTCGCTTTTAATGAACAAGCGAGTGTCTGTCTGCATTTGAAGTTCTTGAAAAATGAAGGATTCCAGAATAAAGTTGCATTCTATGCGGCAGACTTCATTACGCCCACCACGGAGCGTGAATAGGAGTTGTTGAAAATACTTTTTTTACACCCTTCATGAATAAAGAAAGATGTTTTGGTCCCTGAAACATAAAAACCTAATCAGCCTATATTTGGATATTTGGATCCCGTGTGATGGTAAAACAGAGCAGTCAATGTGGTAACCGTAAAATGAGATTGATAAAATGTTACTGCAAAACGCACATACTTGAGAATCTGCCTTCTCATCGAAACCAACAGATTTTATAGATAATAAAAGTACTCGACCCCACGCTGTTTAAACCCATATGTTGCTATTTTGTCTGTGAAAACCAAAAGTGCATCATTTAAGTTCCAAACACTATAAACGTCTCCAATCTCTTCCTCCACATCCCTCTAATCTCATTCAACATCTTATTCAAATTGGTATGTCACATTTGTGAATCCTTTTTTACACTGACATTTTTATTAATATTTGTATTAATTATGGAAAAAATAAAATTCCAACACCATTCGGTCCCATCTCCGATTATTCGAAGTGAATAGGAATTGGACATATGTTCACAGACACACACACAACTTGTGATTGATGAGAACGTCCATTAACATGACTGGCACTCCCCTCCGATGAGCGATTAACGCAGGACACTTGCAGCACTACAAGACTTATGGCATTCTGAGCAGATTTAATGCAAAGCACAAATTCTCTGATCATTTTTATGACCGTCCGGTCACACCAATAACAAACATCCATCTACCGTCTTCGGTCCCATGTGACCGCAGCGCACGCCACGTCCCCAACATTCCCAGCTGAACAATGCCGTTTTTATCCCACTAATGTGTTCTGGCTCGCCGCGGCCTACCGGCGGGACTTTACTGCTTATTTCTCTTCGCTGATTGATTCTCGTGTTATGAATGTTGTCTGTGTGCAAAGCATTGTGGGATGTCATGCAAAACTAATGCACACTCGGTCATTACGGTTTAATGCTTCATATGTCATTGGCTCGTCTCACTTGACCTGACTGCCTCGCACAAAGGGTCACGTTATCGCAGAGGTGAACTATAAACGGTTGGAAACACGTCGATCTTTCTATCGGTCAATAAGACGAACGCCTCAGGAAGCAATGCATGAACGCGCTGCACTGACACGCTTAAAGAGGTGTTTTATTCTAAAACCGCTCCATTTTAATACAATGTAATGCTTTCATAGTGACGTCAACATTCTTGCTTTTTTCTAATCATCATACACTTTTGTAAATGATTCACATTGTTTGTATACATTCAAATGAGTGAACTTGTAAAATAGTCTTTTTTTCTACTATGGGAGTCAATGGTGACCCCAAACTGCTTAAGTAACAAACTTTCATTGAAAAATCTAAATTTTTGTTTCAAGGTGAGCAAATGATGAAACAATTTTCATTTCTGGGTAAACCATAGACCGTTTGGTCTCACTGTTGTGGTGCATGAGGGGTTAAGTGGAAACATAAAAACAAAAGGCAGTAAAGACTCTCGAGTCACTCAGCCGCAACAATCAGCCCATAATGACGTGTTTAACAGAGTGATAGACGCTACGAAAAGAGACAAACAAGCAAAACACAATGATGCATTCTCCCCTGATGAACAGAAACCGCTCTTGACATGTCATCAGGACACCATGATTATATCCAGAGCGCTCTGGTTGGAGGAGGCACATGCACAGGTCTGTAGCCAGCCAGTTGAAAGGGGAGGTTCTTTTTTTCAAAAAGTGGAACAACGATGACAATAATCACATGAAAAAACACAGACTTAAATTCTGGACCTTTGGCAGTGAGGGGGGATTCGTTCAAACCACCCGAACCCCCCCTGCCTACGGGCTTGATGCAGTAGTATGTAAATAAAGAAAATGAGACCCCTGTGACTCCTGCACAATGTCTGAGTGTGTGTTACACCTGTCTCTATTCCCCGCGGTCGATCTCTGCTTGACTGAACGTAGGTCTGTAGAAATGCCGGCTATAGGAAGCTATACGTGTCTTGTTAGCACATTTCAGTGTTCCTGTCAGTGTAAATGCACCCCGTCGCTCTCAGACATGAGGCGTTTGACGTCTGCTTGCAAACGTTAAATTCATCACAACGTTTTGCCTGTACTGCAAGTCATTTCCTGTATTGCACAAAAGAGCTAATGTGGCTCCCCAGTGACTGGGATTTATCATATTTTCACCTAAAGTTGCTTAAGAGAAATAAAACAGAAACAAATGAGACATTTGTTAAAATACGAGCATTGATTTGTAATATGAATATTGATTGTAGTGGTCAAATAATCTGGATTTGGATCAATTTGATGAGAAATGTTTGACTTCATATTGCAATCTTTAATAATATTGACTTTTGATTGTAGACTTGACAAATCTGAGCTCAGTTTGAGACGTCGTTGAGATCACGTCTGAAACTCTGAAGGGGACATTTGTGAGATTTCTGGGTCTTTCAAGAGAAACAGGAAACATACGCAATAGTTTTCATTTGTTACTCATTTATTATTCGGAAGAAATAATTGAGATATTGAAGAGATCTGTGATTTTTCTTTCTTACGGTCAGTGTAAAAAATGCACTTTGCCAGATACAATAAAGGTTCAAACGAGAAGCCGGATGACTTGAAGAGAGAATGTAGAAAAATGTCACCGGACCAAGAAAACAAGCCACTCAAAAGACAAATAAGACAGCAAAGAAGTAAAATGAAGACAACGAGAGCTTACTAAGAAGATAAAAGCTTGCGTCTGTGGCAGAATTTATTTCTGCAATTATCTATGGCTCGAGTAGGGAAGGAACCATCTAATTGCCGAACACAAATACAGCTGACATTTCTCGGATTTTTTGTACTTTTCTGCCTGAAATTGTCAGCAGGGCTGGCACAGTCTTGGTAAATAGAAGAAAAAATTAAAGAGGTATGAAAAGTGAGAGTTAAAGAGCCGGGTGATCAAAGGAGGGTCAGAAGCGTCGCTTGACTCGTCTCTACGGGTGGCAAATTCTACTCCTGTCAGATTCACAGCGTGAGCTTTGCTTGGCAGGTATCTTTTGCATATTAAGCAATAACTGGCAACATCAGAAAAATATATCAAGAACGAGGTGCTTTGGGTCCAAGCCAGACCTGCATTCAAGGTGGACTACTGCAAAGACTGTACTGAAGAACAGAGGAATGAAGAACTGTTACCGAAAGATGCCTGGCACCAAGAAATTCTTGGATTTTACAAGTGTACAGAGGGATAGAAAAGCTGTGTGATATTACACGTGACTTTGTATTTGAAACAGTGGGTACATGAAATTCTGCACCTGTGCATCTATAGCTACAAAAAATGTTCTGAGAACGTATTGTTAACATTCCCATTACGTTATGAAAGCGTTAGTTTAACAAAGTAACAATAAAAATTGCATACAAATTATACTGAAATGTACAAAGGAGATCGTATTAATTTATACGAATTAGCCAAAATTAACCATTAACCAAGTGTAAAATAGTAAAGTTTTTCTCGAAAGATTGTGTTGGAAAAAATTACTCTTTTGACAATATTGCAAGAATGTTTTTTGATAACTTTCAGAGCGTGTTAGCTAAACTTTGGAGAATGTTCTCCATTAGCGTGGACACAATCAACACATTTAAAACATTTCAAAATATAACAGTTAAATAGGAAACTATGCATATCAACAGAAACATCAGCCAAGTTATGTTGAGAAAAAATTGTTCTTGTAATTTCTATAAAAATGTAAAATAAATAGTTCATAGATATTGCATAACTTTCAACACACTACACTACGACAAATATGGCTATGGGCAATGACACAGCAGTAAAGTAAACAAAGCAAGACTTTTACAGCAAATATACATACAGGGGCAATGTTACAATATGGGCTAATACAAAGTTACTAGTTTCAACAAAAGCCAGACCAGTACCTGTGGAGAGAAAGAGTTAGTGTTTATTTTTTCATTTGTCTGTCAAGTATTCACAGAAGAGATGGGTTTGAAAAAGTTTTTTAAAGGTTGTGAGAGATGTGGTTGACCAGACCGAGTTAGGAAGAATGTTCCATCAGAATGGAATTGTGAAGGAGAATGAGCGGGAAAGCTGCCCTTATGAGAGGGCAACACAAGACGCTGCTGGTTTGCTGAACACAGGGTTCTTGATGGAGTGTAGGATGGTGTGAAAGTATGCCGGTGCTGATCCAGTAATAGTCCTGTAGGCAAGCATCAGTGACTTGAATCTGATACAGGCTTCAACCAGTAGCCAGTGGAGAGAGATGAAAAGCGGTATCACATGAGCCCTTTTGGGCTGTTGGAAGACGAGGCATGCTGCTGCATTCTGAACTATCTGGAGTGATTTGATAGCCTTTGCAGGAAGACCAGCAAGGAGAGCATTGCAGTAGTCCAACCTTGCGATCACCAGTGGCTGGACAAGGAGTTGTGCGGCATGCTCAGTGAGGTAGGGTCTAACCTTACTAACGTTGAATAAGGAATATCGGCATTACTGCGTTGTCTTTGCAATGTCTCAGAGGTTCCTGACTGTTTTGGAAAGAGTGATTGTGGTATTGCCAAGTTGGATGGTGAGATCTTGTTGCACTGTGGGGTGCCTTTTCGATTAGCAAAAAAAAGCATGAACGACTTGAATGAGCCACGGATCAAACAGCGATCAACTAGCTCTGTGATTTTAAGTGCAAAACTATAATGTCTAGCGCCAACTTAATGTGACTTCAGTAACACAGTACCCAACGAAAGAAAAACGCTAACACCTTAGTGCTAACACTTTCATTTCACCATAAACCAGTTTGACGACGTTTTATCTCTGTTTGCAAACTGGCGCTGAGGGCCTCATTCACTCAAAAACACATCCATCCAGCTTAGCAGAAGTAGTATAAAGCTTTTAAGAATAACAAACTAAATTAACATATAGGCCTATTGTGGCCCGAAGAAGTCTTTGCACACTTGATCCCAAAATGCATGAATGTTAGCGCATCATATAACAAGTATCAAACCAAGTTACACATATTATAACAGTGTACTTTACAAGAAAAGAAATGTGTACATTGGATGTAAATAAAAAACAACTACTGCTCAAAAACAAATGAGACCGTGGACACATTCTTGTTGTCACATTTACTGGAGCATGTCCACAGATAATGAGATAAAAATGACCTTATGTCCAGCCAGTGTACAGCAACAGCAAACAGAAAGAAATCATAGAAAAGTCTATTATCGCTTGATTTCTGTATGTACCTAATCTGTATTTAGTCCACTGAAATGAATTTTGGCTTTAGCTCAAGTGTAAAATTAGTTTGGTGACACATTATTTAAGATGAATTGCACCAACCAACAGCTTGGCATCTGTCTGACACATCAAATTATGTGTCAATCCTTCCAATAATTTACTCATGATACAAACTTTAAAATACCATCATTCTGAAATTTGAAAAAAGCATATTCCAAAGCATTGTGGGTAGTTTGAAAATGGGACAGGCCAACCTGTCCTGACATCATTTCAGTAGATTTTGCAGTTTTAGGTAGAAAGGCACATTGCTTGACCCCTGCTTGTAAATTTAGAGCACCTGCCCTGTACTGAACAAGACAAACTGTGTACAGAAAGCTCTGTAGTACAAATGCCCTGAGTGTGAAGTGTAAATGAGAGTCGATGCGTTGTGTTCCTGTTGAGCGTGTACTGACCTTGTGTGCTTTCCTGCCTGGAACTGCAACTCCCATGGGACTTTGCAGTCTCTAGTCCACTGGATACTGGATATCAC
Source organism: Barbatula barbatula (assembly GCF_947034865.1). Taxonomy (NCBI): domain Eukaryota; kingdom Metazoa; phylum Chordata; class Actinopteri; order Cypriniformes; family Nemacheilidae; genus Barbatula; species Barbatula barbatula. Next base: position 2,888,328 of record NC_136779.1, read on the forward strand.
TGTGTACATGACAAACCACAACATCTAACCCTTACACACTTCTGTTCACTTCCTTCAGTTGTTGTTGTTATTTTATTTTGTCACTCTCTCTTTTTCTGTCATATCTCATGCTAAACATAGGAATGTGGTAGTATACTTAAAATATACTTACTTATTTATACTTAATAAGTATACTTATTTTTGGGGAGGTTAAGTAGGCAGTAGACAACAACGCAGGTCATTAGCTGTTGAAACAGAGCCATTCTCTCACTCTCTCTCTCTCTCTCTCTAATTCTACTTTGTCGACGTATCTCACCTTTACACAGACAGATGCTGTGATTGGAATCAAGGTCACGCAGTTAGATGCAGAATGACCTTTAGCCTTCACACCCGGACTAGACTAAAGTCACTCCACATAATAGCCAAACAAGCTCGGTCACCTCAGCCCAAGCGTCTGACTTACAGCCGTACCCTTGGCTTACAAAATCTGGGATTTATGAGGCATTCGCAGTCATAGTTTATGTATCACTTGGCCTACAGATAAAGCTTGACTTTCTTTTGTCTTTGCTTGTTTAAGAATAAATACAGAAGCCAATAAGAGAAGCTGCAGTTGAATGAATAATGTCACCATCTGTTGATGCCAATCTGAGGCGCAATAAAGTTTATTTCTCGGTACTTTCACGTGGGGATATACAGGGAACGAGACCTTTTGAAAGCCATCATGTCTGTTGTAAATAGCTGTCATGTTTGACATCAGCTGTTCCATCACATTCAAATGCTTGTTTGTGTGGCATTAATGGTCAGACATTGTCTGTATGGCCGTATTTTTACTTCATAATGAAGAGGTCGGAAGTAATAATTCACAATCTGTTGTTTCTCCAGGAACAGACTGGTGATTTTCGAGTTCATGTAGGTCAACGCCGCTTCTTTTCATGTAAAAGTTGGTGTTATTTGCTTTTTGCCTTTTGATGGAATTATAACAAAACTTTAACCAAGCACTTCCCCGGGCGACTGACTTAAAAACGTATTTCATCATTTACTCGCTCTCATGTCATTTAAAAAATGGATGACTTTCTTTCTTCTGCAGAACAAAAACAAAGATATTTTGACGAATTTTGGTAACCAAACAACATTGTACCCCCATTGACTTCCATTTCTCAAATATCAGTCATATACATGTTGTGAATAAATTATGACATCATTTTTATCTTGGGTGAACCACTTTAAGAAGCATGGCTTTGATTCAGCAGTTATCTTCCAAGATTGCATATTATATGATATTGCTAGTGCAACAATTCCATGAACAAGAAATGAATAAAGAGGAACTAAACAGACACAATATGTCTATTGTGTGTTTCTTGTTACATAAAAAAAACTAAAGATTAAACTGCATGTCACCAAGCAACACAGAGACTGAAAGAGTCTGAAAACAGCAAATACAGACAGCGTGAAACAAACAGTGCAACATATCAGTGCTGTCATTAGAGTCAACACTTTTTCAAGACTCTTGGAGCGCCACTTATCAAAATAAATTAGATGAACGAAGAAACTTATTGTTATGTAATCCTACACTCTCAGAAGAGATTGAACCTTTGGAGTTAGGAAAATAACTTTAAAGTTCAAATCTGAACTTGTAATAATCAAGAAGGTTCAAAGTTGAACTTATAAGTTCCATAAGTTACCCCATTATTTGGTGTACTGTTTACATTTACATTATTTATACTGTATAGAAATATGAATATATAAAAAATGAAGACACACAAACAATTTGAGTGCAGGACACCACCCTCTTAAACTATAAACATGTCATTTACCCATGAAAAACATCTCCAATGGTTTTAACTTATTTAAAACATTTATAATATGGAGTACATGAAGTTTTGATTTCAAATGTCACTCGCGCCCGTGTCGCATCTTAAAATCCTTACAAACTCAACTGTGCGAGCACAGGAACTGAGATGAAATGCTTTAATATCTGAGGTATGGCACTAAAGTACTATGACGTTTATGAAAACATGGAAATAAAACCAATCAAGTGCATTAAAGTTAAGACGTGGATACTCTACATTAAAATACTGACTGAAGCTCTGTTATTTTAGCCATTCCAAAGTGACCTTTTTTTTTATTCAGGACAGTGAATAAGTTATTAAAGCGTCCCTGCAACGGTGTATCATGCATTCTGACTTATTTACGGTGTTCTCATGCTTGATATGGTCAACTTTTCAAAAAACGAGTTGGACGTATGACGTAGTATTTCTGTGCTCGATACTCTCCCCCAGCGTTCGTATAGGTTTCTGAAAGTTTTTTTCAAACATGAAATATTGTTACGTAAGAAGGTAACAAGACCCTTATTGGACAATTCTCCCGGGAAAACACGAGGCACGCCCACTCATCAACCAAGGAGAGCGAGCATGCGCACAAGTCACTTTCATTTGTGTGCAGGAGAGAGAGAGAGAACTACGTTCGCGAAGTTCAGCTGTGTTTGTCTGTTCACTGCATTTGGATGATAAATGTTATATAAACTGTGGATATAACGCTGGATTTGGAGATCGTTTGAAACTGATAGAAGGAGCTGCGGTCCCAGCCCTAAAAGATGCCGGACTTTGAGAGAGATGTATAGGGCTACAAAGGCAACATTTGTGGTAATAATTTTACCACCTTGCTTTCTTTTAAGTATTGAGAAAACGATCAACATATATCACTGAAAGGGGACAGATGTTAAACGACGCAGTTGACAACGCACCTGCCAGATGAATGAACCGCATTTTTAGCGACACAATACGGACAACAATAGAGCGAAAGTATGAACGTAAATTTAGATTGATTTGTTTAATGTTTTGATATTTCTTTCTTATTGAACAGCAAAGTTAACAGCCAACGTAAACTTTGTGCAGATGTGTGTTCAGCAGAACAAAGAAATGTATGCAGATTTGGAAAAACAGAGGGTGAGTAAAAATGACAGAATTAAAATCTTTGAGGTGAAGTGTGAAAGTTTGTTTAATCTTAATTAAGATTATTTACATGACAAGACTGAATATTTATCTGAAACCAATCTATTGAATTCTTGTTCAATTTCACCGTGGTTGATACTATATAACTTGTAATGTGTTTTCCGTAGAATTTGTGGTTTTCCGGATGTGTCTCTCTACTGTCATGTTGCCATTAATGTGGAAACCGTCCCACAACCTTTACACATGTTTGTAACAGGAAACCGTTGGTCTCCATTGACTTGCATTGGTTCTGTGTCCATACAATAGAAGTCCATGGGGACCAACGGTTTTTGGTTACCAACATTTTTGACAACAGGGTGAGTAAATGATGACAGACTTTTCATTTTGAAAATGAACTATTCCTTTAGGCACAAAGTACACATTTCTCATAATAGTGTTTATTTATTTTTCAAAATACAAGCACGGATGAACGTTAATGCTTTTTTTTGCTAACAGGGCTGTCGTCACGATATCAGATATTCACTACCGACTATCGTGGCCAAAGGATATCAATTGGAATGTTTTTAGAAAGACAAATGATGGCATCAGTCACATTCATTTATTATTTTGTGTTTTGTCCGTTATTTGGTCAATGAATCACATTCAAAATGTGTAGGGAGGCATTTTGATTTTGTAAGGTTCACAACATGAATCCTAATATTTTGTTCAAAAGCCATTTTACAATCACACGACAAATCACTTCACTTCATAGATCTCATTATCTTGTACTGTGGTTTACAGATTCTTTTGCTTTTCGCAGCAGTGAGTGTGGACAGTCCTCCAGACGTCTTTTTCCTTTCAACTCTCGTTTACTTTCAAGGCTTGGCAAATCTTTGTTAATTCATGAAATCGATGCAGGGTGGAATAAATAATTCAGGAGCCAACCACACACTGAGTAATCGCAGTGGGTTTGTTTGCATGAAAAGAAGGTGCACATTATTGTTTGTCAGACTCTGTAGGAGTCACACCTTGTGACATGCAAACGCACACACGGCAAAGCAACAGACTGCTACATAGTTCCAAAAACATGCTGACACGCCAAAACATCCATTCAGACCCCCACAGGTCCCACATAGACTCCTGTTGTGATGAAAATGACTACGATGCAAACGTGTATTTGAGAAAATCAAGTGCAAGACAAAATTGATTATTTTACCTTTACAATATATATTTGATTTTACACTTCCATACTGCTCATGGATTTAAACAAATATTTAAATTTTTATTTCTCCTAAGCAATTTTAGTCTAAATTGACACATCTATGAAACACAACTAAGAACTTCATCACATCCCCGGAGAGCAACATCTGAGTAATAACATTTTCTGAGCGGGGCACATTGTCACAATATATGGGGTATCTTTATTTGAATTTCAATCAGTTTTAACTAGATGGTTAAAACCAAAACCCAATTTTCATAGTTTCGAGACAAATACCCTGTTTGCTAACTGGCCCTGGTCTTCCCTGTAAATATCATTCGGGTGTCCAGCACACTCTGGCTTGGCTTAGCTCGGCTCTTACCCAGATTTAAAGAATCTGCAACTGTCTCCAGTTAAAACTAATGGGCAGACACCTCAGCCAAAACAAATGAAGAGGCGCCCTATGAAGACCCGGCACGACGGCCCACTACATCCTGACACAGACACTGCATCCACTCACCTCTGGAATAACTCTCCTTGACCTGTTCACAAATCTCAGGGTTAACAGCAAGACTTTCTTTCCGCTGAACAATGGATTCTTCTCTCCATCCTGCAGGAGACACAAAGCGAGCCATGTTTTGCATTCGAGTCTCTTGTGCCAAAGAACTGTACAGAATATCAAATGCAGGATCATTTAAATGCACCTGGCATAAACACGGCTATAAATCTGTTTTTCAATCATTTTTTTTATAATGAGCCGATACACTTGATTATTTGTGACAAGCTCAGTTTGCATCTCATTAAAGTCACGACACAGACATCTGGTAGATTCTTTCATTGGGTATATAGTGTATGATGGCTTTCCTTTGCTTTTCCTCTGGACTACATTTATTTGTATTATTGGGAAAAGTTTGTTTTGTTGCAAAATCTGACCAATGTTGCATCCTGAAAGGGGCATTGACTAAATACACTTTCTGTGATTGTTGGATGTATTGTTGCTTAGCAACTGGTGGTTACATTTGTAATATTCAAATCTTTTATCTCACTAGCCCATTATACATATAATTTCAAGTGATAGTTTAGCTTCTCATTGGGAACAAATTAGCTTCGAGGGTCCTCAGTTCTCCCATATTTGACTCTTTTAAAGAAATAGTTAACCAAAGAAAAAAACATTCTACAAAATTTCATCCCAAATGTATATGACTTCGTGGGGAAACTCAAGCCCGTTTCTAAAAGAGAGGTAACTTATACTCAGAGTCAGTAGCCATGGTAACTTACTCTGTGAACCTAACCTTGTCGGGAGCAGATTTCCTTTGGTAAAGGAAGTTTATTTCGATCTCCTCCCCATTTTAAAGCGCAAGTGGTGTAACTCATTCATTCATTCATTAATACAGTCATTAATGGCACACATTTTTGATCACACAGAGACCATCTCAGTGAGTAATATAATAAACCCATGAGAATCAATTGAATTAAGTTTTTGTGTTTTCTTATGCAAAATGTTGTGCAAAAAAAGTAAATCATGTTTTTTTGTGCAGTTTTATTTGTGCAAATATCAATCAAAGTGCAGTTGATTTGTATTAAATAAGTTACAATAACTAAACAAATACAGCAAACACTAAAACACAATAAATACACATTAACATAATAAAAAAAACATTTTAGAGAGTTATCTGATTTTACAAATGAAGATGTTCATGGTTTTGTCACTGCAGAAGACATTTAGTAATGTTATATTAGATGTGTACTTTTGTTCGTGAACATTTTTAAACCTACTGGATTTCAAAACATGTTTGTGTTCAGCTGACGAAAAGAAGTCAGAGACCTATTTTACAAATACAGCAATTTATTTTATTTTATTGTAGTAATCCAACCGCTGGTCCAGTGCATCTGAGACGTTAAACCTGACATGCTAAGCAACAAGTTCATTTTTGGTCTCTGTGGATTTACATATTAAAATAACATCAATGTGTATGTGTTATGTCTTGTCAGTCTTTCTACCCGGCCTACGAAAGAACAAAGCAAACTAATTTGAACGGATCCCTTCTCCCTATTAGAGAATCTGTAGGCTACTATATACATCGACCCCATTCACGTTGGATGACAGCACGGGAAAAACAAGAAGAAAGGTTGAAAAGGGCAAGCGTGTAGCTTGAGCGGTTTTGCAGTTTTTTTGACCCTCATACAAACAGATGACATTTGTCACAGCAGTGTGAAAGTCTTTTGTTACATGCTTTGAACACACATAGGCCTGGAGTATGCAAATCGACCCATTTATCCAAAAGCAACAGTTGAATGTTTCACCATCAAGCTGCAAAATTAAAGGTGAAGTGTTCAAGTCCTATCAGGCATAAAAAGTCAATTTTCCAATTATGAACACAGAAGTCATCAAGTTGTTTTCATCCGCGTCTTTACGATAACGTTCCATTCCTGAGGGCTCCTGTTAATTGCCGCTTGCAGCCATATTTGATATGTGATAAATTCTGAAAATAAATTTGCACGAAACTGTCATGTTTGGATGCACCACACCACACCAAAGCTTTGTGTTGGGTGTGAAGAGATGCGCTTCTGTCACTGCAATATTGTCATAGAATTATGTTTGTTAAAGGGTAACACGTCATCCTTGTATCACTCATAACACAGATGTGATATAGCATAACAGATTTCCTTGAATATTCCGAATATAGTTTATGTCATACGGCTTGAAACGGAGAGATATCCAATGACACATTTCTGTGGTAAAAAATATCCTTCGCTTCATTGATTGCCAGCCTGTGATGTAAGCCGGTGTTCCTGGAATATATTTTTAAGCACGTCGCCTACATGTCTGCTCGGGGATATTAATATTCAAAACCAACATTTAAAAGAAGAATTCACAGCACTCGTGTGTAATTAGTAGCCCGGAGAGCTGTGGTGCACACCGTGTCCTAATAGGAGCGAATAATAATGCAGAATTTATAATAGAAAGTAAGAAAGACTATTGCATGAAATTCCTCTTTCATGTATTATAATGAGGATTTGTGCACACTGGAAAATAAAACAAGATGATATTTTGAGAAATGAAATGAGGGTGAGGAAATAATGAAAGATTTTTCATCTGCGTGTGAACCCTCTCTTTAATGTCTCTCAGTGGAGTGGCATTGACGCTTTAATAAACATTCGTTCCGTTACTAAGCTAATTGTCCTGTATGTGTCGATCGGCACCTGCACTCTTTGCCGCCAGGCGGAGGATCCGGTCCGATGGCTGGCGCTGGATATTAGTCAGCTCTGACAGATGGGAAACACGTGATTTATGTTAGCGATGGGAGAAGGCAGGAAAGTGGCCACGATGTGACTGAGATTTCAAAGAGCGGCATTAATCTGCTCCCGCCACTGTGTGGGCCATGGAACAAGTTCAAGGTGGAAGGGAATGAAGGAAGCGGGAGACTGCCGAATGACAGGCAAGATGAGGAGAATATGAGGATGGATGGAGAGGCTCGGGAGACGGGACCAAACTTACCTGTGAGACAGACTTCAGCTTTTACAATTATAAACTTGGGAAGGCTTCTGAAGAAAAAAGTTGCACATAAAATGAAAGTGCTGATATTTTTTGCTCACCATAATTAAATTATAATTATTACATTATAATAATTATTTAGTTTAATATCACAGTTGCGCTGTATTTAAACAAATGTATTCACATTGGATGACACCGGAGTTACACACTATTTCAAAGTATTTTGTATGTAATGAAAGTACTTCGCTGTATGTTTGGCCAAATCAGCATTGTAGCTCTATAAATAAAGGCACGTTTAACAACACAGCAGCTGTTGCTACACAACATGCCAGAACCAGTCGCACGGAAGCATCCAGATGTCCCCAATACTGCATTATTTTATTAAAGATCCAACGCGATGTGAGCAGGTTGCTATTTAAGATTATTTATGTTTTAGTCTTTGTGTATTATTATAATTATACATATTTTTCAATAAAATATTTTATTTAATTTCAATAAAAATAAATGTTTTCAAAATAAACTAAAACAACCCATTGAACGAAAATGAATAAGAATGCATTTGGTTTCTAAACAATGGATGAAACTACATAAAGATATATAAAGGCAACTTTCGGTTTGTAGAGAATTATTCATTAAACATAAACTTTTACTTACATGATCTTTCAAGCACATTTCACAATTTTCATTTATTGCATTTCTACTAGTGATTTTCATAATTTGCATATTTCACCGATCACACCTTTCCTTTTCATTTTAAATGTGCGTTATGCCGTTTTTGTATTACTGCGTTTGTGTGAGAAAGAGTTTGTATGTGTGTAAATAAGGAAAGGAGAATGTCATAAGGCATGTGAGATGTCTCTCTTAATGAGCAGTAATTTCCTTTAATTGACTGCTTTGCTTTACCGCCTCATGATGAAAGTCAGGTGAGGCTTTGAAGTGTTTTCTCATCCTCACTTTCACGGCCTGATGAGCTCATTAGAGGCACAGGGGTCCGTCTGAGACGTGGTCACAGGAAATCTTTTCCTCCTCCCTTTTTGCCTTTTCATTCCCTGATAATATTTCTGTCCACCTTAAATAGTCTTAACGCTGCCTCCCAACAAAACTCCAAACATGTGTACACACAAGCCACCACATGGACAACTAACAAGTGATAGAAGCTGTCCATAATCTTCTCCAATCTGAGTTTAGAGTTGGTTATATATGTTTATCTGTACCTAATTTTAGACAGGACATACAAAAAAAGCCCTATCTATACAAACGTCAAATCCTGTGTCTTTGATCAGGAAGGTTTCACTGGAAGTTACCTTGTCACTTCCCGTTAAGTGACTTTTCCACTTCCTTTCCAAAATGTCTGGAAAGACCTAAGTGAGACGTTAAAGTTTGAGGTGTGTTACGCGGTCGAACCTCGAGGCCAGTATTGACGAGGTGTTGGTTGACATTGATGGATGTAGGTGTCGCCTGGACTGACAAGCAGGTCTAAATTACATTACATTAGCTTGTTTCCCTCTGGCCTTTCAAGGCTACCGCTGCCCATCATAGAAAAGTGGTGGGCAACCTGAGAGAAAGAGGAAACCGCAACTTACTGAATGTTTCAAACCAATTACAGAGCGGAAATATTGGTTCATAGTAATGATACGCACAAATGTAGGTATGGTAACCATAGCAACCAAATGCACTACAGCCTGCGTAATACACAGGTGATGTCTATAAACTCTGAAGAAAGCTAACAGTTAGCATTCTCATTCATTTAATGAAAGCCATCTGCCATTTTGGTTGACAATGCAGGGACAGGAAATAATGTCATGACCACGCTGCACGTTTTTGTAGTCTCCAGCAGCGGAAGGATAAAATTGTTTCACCAAGCGTCTATTCATTTCAAGCGGGGCTACAGCTTAAACAGCTGTAAATGAGCACTGTCACATATTTAAGCTGACATTATACCATGGTCTGTTTGAATACTCGATTCTGATTGGCTGGAAGGTGTTCATTAAAACCCTTTTACGTATGGGTAGCTCCAGTCAGTTTGATTACATTTGAAATTAACTGACGAAAATAGCATTATAAGAAATAGTCATTTTCACCTGTTTGATCTAAAACTACACCGTAGTGGCAAATGGCCGTAAATCACTGACTGGCCATGTGGGATTTGGTTAAGAAGAAGGTTAGGATCGTGGTTCTCCGATAGTTTTACAGCTCGCCATGAGCTCATATTAAATATTTTTGTTATTTCCTATAGCATCTCATTGAGCGTTTGGACCCAGAAACAGTATATGACCTACATGGTATACAGAAATACATGGTGGTGCGTAAGACTAAACAACCGAATTGGCGACTATCTTACATAAAATCATTAAACTATAAAATTACTCTTTCCACCAATGAAAATATTTCTGTATATGCAGTATATTGTTGAATACTTTAGTGTGATGCATACTAGCCTATAGTTTCTGTAATATTCATTTTAGTTATTTGATTAACTGAAGTAAACACTAAAGCGTATTTGAATATTTACTACAGTACACTGTAAAACAAATGGAAAAAGTACTGGCAATTTTAAGTTTAGAATCAGGTCGTCTACGAGTCATTTGGCACAGGGTCTCTCACTTGCAGTGCGTGTCGGAAGAGGGAGGGCGCGTGTCGGGCCTCTCCCCGGTCCCGTCGTGTGAGGCTCTCCGCTGGGGGACGGTCCCCCGGCTATATGTGGCCTATCGAGCTTCCCCCGGCGCTTCGGTATTGCTGCCTATAGGCGTTCAGTCATAATCCAGCAGACGGTACCCTCGTGCCAGTGGCTCCTCAGCCAAGCACACAAACCAAATGTCTGAACTTGCGGTTCCTCTTGTACTGAGCAGGATAACTGTCGCAACAACGTGGCATCAGTAGGGTAACACTAACCTGTCGGTCTTTTTGGTAAATTTAAAAACAATATCTAGGAATGTTTTGGCAGTTTACTATAGAGAATACTACTACAGTATTTTCTCATGTGGGCAATTTTATTAGCCCATAATTCCTTTCCAGCCGTTTTACATTTTCCTATGTTTCCTAACTACACAGCTGCGAAGAACTACATTTAAAAGATGTTGTTTTGGAGAACATTTAGTTTTTAGCTTCTGTAGCTATCTATAACTTTTTTTTGAGTGTCAGACCCAGCCCCTCAGTCAATATGTCCTGCTTTTTCCTATAATATAACACCAATATAATATTACATCTGCCTCTCAGGACTACGCTGGAACACTGAATATCACAATCAATCCAAAGTCACCCCATAAGCCATATTGCAAACAATTACTATGCACAATATGGCAACCATCACAAAGCACTATAAAGCATCGTTTGGAGACGGTTTAACACTGGGCTCAAATGGGAACTGTTTCATTATGTCAATAAAATATGAAGCATTACAGATTGTTATAAATAAAATGTACCTTAAAAAGACAATCTGGACTAAGGTAAATGAGTCCGACGAAAACACTACGAAATACTTCAACTTAAAGGGACACTTCACCCAAAAATGTGCATTCTTTGATCGTTCATGTCATTCCAAACCTGTATTTCTCCACAAAAGAAGATATTTTGAAGAATGTTGCTAACTAGACAACACTGAAACCCATTAAATTCCACCGTAATGGCCACAAAACCAGGAAATATCTTGAAATATCTTAGTGTTTTTGTAATATAATAACAATGGCGTAGCCTACACAGCGATTTTTGTTTCTATAGATCTATGTGCATTAACCGCTTAGCCACAGCACTGACACTGCAGATACAGTTACTTTCAAATATTACTCTCTAAGCGTTTTTTAGATGCGAACACTCTGTAAAGTTTGAAAACGAATATATTTTCTTCACTCCACCGGCATTTGATTAATATTGGGGTATCTGGAGATTTGCAGTTCAAATGGGCCGACTGCACATCTGTGGTTGTTCAAGCATTACTCGCGTAAGATGGCTTTCCATTAGCAAATGTGAAAGCTCCTCCATTTTCCCTCAAACACCCATTTTTCTCCCACAGTCCCACTTTCACCCTTGCGTACGTTTAGCGGTATTATCATCAAGGATTGGTTAAGGTGATTAATAACTTTTAGAACTCAAATCCAACATGCATGAAATGACGCGGTGACCTTGGCTTCACCCAGAGACTTGTGAATCTGCTAATTGGAGGTTAGATGTGTAGTGAGAGACAGAGAGAGAGAGGGCGAGAGACATGCATATGCCTGTGGATGAAGCCATTTTCACTGAGCTTGTGCGTTAGGGAATGGTGGACATGACAAAACAAGGAGAATGTATGAAGTGGCACAAGTCTTATTTAATTATGGACCACTGCCTTGTTTATTTCCTATTTAAAGGAACCAGAGTCAATACTCAAAACGCTGCGGGTACAGAGTGACTCTGTTACGTTCCAATAATCCAAGGGCAGAATAACACAGAAGGTTCATTGATTTTTATACCGCTCTGTTATATACAACTCCCGACATGCCCGTACTGTATTTCACTGATACTGTTGTGACTGTTACTGTTTGATCCTCTTTAAAGGCGGTATGTTTCATTTTTCGCTGTTACATACTTTATCCTCAAATAGCTTAATATGCACACACAGATTTTAGGTTTATACACATTGTGGGAACTTTCCATAGACATAATACATTTTATACTGAGCTAGCTATGCATTCTATTTTTACGTGTTCACGTTTGAAAGTACTGAAACTTAAAACTTTTTCCCATTCGTTTTTGAAAAGTTTCACGTACACACGACAGCATTATCAAAACAATCTGCATTTACATGGATCTGAGAAAACGAGTAAAAATGTATTATGCATGCCTGGCCAGTGGATGGCGCTGTGCCCTGTTTTAAGCTTAAAGCGCCTTTAATATACTTTGTCGGCGTGTATGTGCGTTTATAGTTTATGTGTATAAATACTATGTCTCCGTTGGTTGTAGTGGTGCAGTGAATCTACTTTTTGCTGGAGAAATGATTATGGGTATCCACACCCAAGCAAAATGGAGGCCGCCATTATTGTTTGGGGAATACTCGAACATGCCTACAGACTAAATGCGTAATATGCATGCATATGACGTCATCGTTTTTGGAAAACGCCGCCTTTAAGAGTATCAGCGTTTTCACGGAAACGATAATGCCGTAGTTTTCAAAAAGTTGCACTTCGAGACCCGTTTTCAAAAGTTTGCGTTTTCAGTCCCCCAAAATGCTCTTGAGGTGTAAATGAAAAGCCAAATTCTATTCCTTTTATTGGGCATTTTCTCCGGAAAGGCTCGCCCACGAAAAGTGGAAAGAAAGAGCCCATCCACTCGTCGCCCAACGAGCGATAGGAAGATTATCAAGACTGGCTGCGTTGCATCAAGATTGGCTGCGCTGAGAGCCTGCAGCTGGAGCTTGTTTCTCTTGCGACAGTGAGAGAAGCTGAGGTGTGTTTGTTTGTTCACAGCATTTCAGTGATGGATGTTATATAAACGCTGGATATAACTATGGATTTGGAGATCGTTTGAAACTGATAGATGGAGCGGACTCTGTGCTAAACAGATGCCAGACATGAACTGCCAGCGGTAAGTCAAACTAAGTCATATATCTGTGTTTTGTTGGCAATCGGCGTGTACGTGCATAATGTATAAACATTTGATGTTCGATGATGTATTGTGTGCTTGTGCTTTAGTTACGCCCCCCTGCCCGCCTCCAACAGCTTGTCTTTATCATACAGCTGTTTCTCTCTTTTATAAATTTGAGTATGCAATACTACTGTATAGGTACTCAAGATTAATATGACATGGGCAGAAACTGCGTGTGTTAACTGATCTTTAAGACATACTGTAAATGACGCATCGTGGGGGTTTTGTATCACGGTTATTGGCAATACCGATATATATTGTGACACTTTTGAATGACCGAGGCAATATGCTCCACACAGTGAAAACTCTGATTTGTCAAATATGAGTCACATGAAAAATTTACATACAACCATACAAATAAAACAGTTATTTGATTATTGGTTACAAACCAACTTTAGATCGTTTTATTGTCAGAAGTTAAACAAATCATTACAGTATTACAAAACTTTCAGGCAAACTAAACATTGAATTACAGCACACAGTATGGACTGATGAATGGTGTATAATAAGATGTGTACATCCAAAGCACAATCATGGTTTGTTGCTCATAGACATTATCTTACAATTTATCTTGGTTTTTGTTTTTATTTGTTGCTTTGTTTTGTGCGTCTATAGCTCTCTCTCTCTCTCTCTCTCTCTCTCTCTCTCTGTCCCCCATAGTTCTCTGATTACAACACTAAACTCCTTTATCATTCCTATCTCTCTCTGTCTCTACCTCAACCTTTCATTTTGACCTCAAGCTCTTCTTCAAAACCTCTGTGTGTGTGTGTGTGTGTGTGTGTGTGTATGTGTATGTTTGAGACTTTACCTGCCTAGAAGTTTAAACCAGCAGCGAGGGGTGGACTAAGAATAATTGCCAAATTTTACTTTCTCTCTCTTCTCCTTGTCACCCTCTTATTACTTGGAGCAGCAGAATGGTTGCCATGTTAATATTTCAGGCTGACATTGACACGATGGGGCATGGCCGGGAGCAGGACAGCGAATATCAAAAGATTACAGTACACAAAGACATCAGTCATCCGGCGCAATACATCAACCACTTCCTAGCACGGAAAGTTTCTATTCACGCACACGCTTCCTCTGTGCAGTTTGTCTACTGTAGCCCGACAGTAATTCAATAGCCTTTTGGCTCAGACACACATTACAGTGAGGTCATATTAGGTATGCTTCAAAAATATGAAGTGTCGAGAAATTATTGCTCATTGACTTTACAAAGTTGGACTGATCAGGTCAAGGTTTGACAATTGTTTGAATGATTAAATGATTGTCTGACTGTGTGACTATGGATTCGATTATCACGAAACCGCTGAAACATCACGGCAGTAAAGATTTCAATTATAAAAGATACAATTCTGTAACACAAAAAAATTATCATAATAAATGTAATTGTGTTCTTATCTAACATATTTGACATAATAGTTAATTATGAATTATTCATGAATTCATACTTTTTCTCCTGAAATTTGAATAACCGTAACGCATCCTCATTTGTCTTTGAATGCATTATATGTTGTAATTTAAACTAAAGTTAAAATATTGTGAAAAATTTGATGCTCCACTAGATGTTCTCAAATGACAAAAAATGATTGACAGAAAATTAGTGTATAATAAAAAGAAAGAAAGAAGTGTCCAGGAATGATATGGCTTTTAAAACACACACAAATATATTTACATTAAGTTTGATTTTATGTGAAGAAACACATCTATACTTAATATTTTTTGGGTAAAAGCGTAATATTGTCGTCACGCTACGTACACACGCACACCACTTTTTCGCTTCTCATTACTGATACAGGTAGTTTTCCACAGGTCTTTTTTTACAAGTATAATTGTTAAGGTAATGATCATTTTTAAGGGCTTTTTTTGGTTCTCACAAGCAACTTAAACTCACCAGTAAAAATTTTAACAATTATAATAATATAATACCCAAAATAGACTCACATTTTCCAATCACAGATAATTGCAAAATAATCATTTCAGATATTACTTCTATTATATAATTAATACATTCAATGCATACTCATTTAATCATATAATTGTTTATGTTTTTTGTTTTACATTTTCTTTAATTTACAAAGTGACTTACGTAATTTTAGTTGATTTCAGATATTCCATACACACACACACACACAAACGCGCATGCACACACTCACACACACATAAAGACAGATAGTAAGGTAGCTCGCTAGGCTATAACTGAGGTCAACACCAGTCATTTCCTTACTTTCATCATCACATTAATCTTCCTAGAGGACTTTGAATACGCAACACTGGCAACAAATGAAATGACAAAGGTTTCAGAGAGCTGATCTGCTGAATGAAGCAGCCGCGGGGAGGAAACAACAGCACTGTAAACATCTCGCAACCAGACGCTAATCTGTGCCGTTCTGGATGAAGTGTTACTGTGAGCGCTGTGTCACTTCTGTCTCGAATAAAACAGACAGCAGCCTCGTCAACCGTCTCGTTTCAGCGGGCACATCATGTTATTCGGCCGAAAATGATTTCGTCCTGTCTGGCGTCTCGTATCCCGAACAATGTGTCGATGAAATTCAGTGTAAATATGCAGCTTGCTTCTTGACAATAAGCAAAAGTCTCGTTCACCAGAATCAAACAACCACAGAAGACGACATCTGTTATAATTCGGGATATGTTGTTTGTTCAGGTTATGATTTCTGCGCACGCAATAATAAAAAAGCAATTGCACATACACAGGAAAACAAATGGACGAATCAACTGCAAACACATTTTGTTTTGACTCAAATTTGCCAGAGAGTCTTCCAACCCCAATTGAACCCCTAGCAACAAAACTGTCTGGAAAACACTCCGTCTTAAGTTAAAACAACTCGACAACAGCACTGACCAGCTTGAACCGACCCAAAACAACAGAACACTTCACGCCGGTCTCGACTGGCCTTTCCAGCAGGGTTTCCAAAGGATGCTGCTTTGGTTCCCATCATGCGTCACTAAACCCAACCGTAACCACGGCAACTAGCTCTCCGAAGACCTGAGCTGAGAGTGTCAAAGGTCTTCAAGGGCTTCGTAAATGGATTCGAATGAGACACAGAGGGACGACCGCCAACCCACCTGTTGTTTGGCCCTCTACAAAGAGATAAAAAAGGAAGAGAGGGGAACGGGTTTCTCTGGTCACAGGAATGACACTGGCATTCCTCCCTCCCCCGTCGAGATCAAGATTGCGCTGTTAGTGACAGACAGGTTTTACAGCCCGGTGTGAAAAATCAATGGCATTGAATCCTCACAACAGGTGTATACTGGGCCCCCATAGATTCAGAGAGGAGAAACACAATTACCTCTCAGTAATGGCTGACTGAGGAGAGATAATGCCAACTCGCATCGCCATCAGAAGCACGCACCCTGGTCATATAGGCTCTAAACTCAAATGCGCTCCTCTGATTTCTGTTCAAAGGAAAGTTGTTGTTAAGTAAATCCATCATTTTCACACCTACACTACTTGGATAAACCCCGGAAGACGTGGTGGGAATATATTGTTCACATACTAAGGTCACGCCCTATACTCATGTTAGTGAGTGTGCCATCTGAGGTGCGAGGAAATAAAGCAAAAGAGGAAAAATAGTGGGTGCGTTATTGTTTTTTGCATACAAGTATCACGAGACCATAAAATACTTGTATATCATTTCTGTATAAGCACATACCTCGTAGTGCAACTGTACTTTTGAACTCATCGCCCTGTCTCAAAAACAACCCATGGTTGGGTACAATATGGAGAAACCGAAGCTAAATCCTAGTAAATGTTCATACTTGACGCAAACAAACATTTTCAAACATTCACTGGCTTTATACAAATCCTCTTCATCTTTGTTAATAACAAGAACATTGACACCAGAGCCAGAGATACACAGAGGAACTTTATAAGACTGAGATTTCAACAACATTAATGTCAGAACGTCAGAGAGGAGCTTACGGGCTTTTCGGTTCTTTGTAAATTAAAACTGTAGCTACTTTCAGCTGAATACAACAGCTAGGTGCATTTCGTATGACCTAAATTATTTAAATAATTTCAACCTCATTTTACTTTGAGTCTGTTTAGCGTCATGTAAATCAAGTGAGTTGTAAATCCAATTAAACTAACCTTAAAATTAAAGGCAGCTTTTGAACTAAAGTTTTGAAATTGAATTTCTTAAGTAACAGTCTTTTTTTCTATTTAAAACTTTGGAAAATGTAAACGTTCACCCCTTATTCATACATATTATTAAGGATTTTGTATACGTGTTGTGTAGTTGTGCTTGCACAAAGCTCATTGAGTCTAGGCTCAGGAGAATGAATACTGTAAAGTCAATGCAGACTGTTTTACTATGAGATTTTAGTTTTCCTACATACTATTTTGTATGTAAGAAAAAACTAATCCCTGATTTGCCTTTCTCACGAATATTTTTGTCAAAGCTAACTTGAGATTTAACTTTTTCTTTATTTTGTGACATAAATAAATACTGTTCAAACATTTGTACATCACTTTAGGCCACTACTGTATATGCACAAACAGTTCAACACTACTTCTAATCAGATTTCTTTAATACAAAAATATATAAGTCAAGTGAACTTTATTAATATAGCGCTTTTTACAATTTTCATTGTTACAAAGCAGCTGTAAATGAAACATATTGACTATAAGCAAAACATATAAAGTTATAAACGTAAAAACAAACCAAAATAAAGGTGAAAACACCCAAAAATCTTCCACACACACAATATGCACACTTACTGACACACATTGACACACACACAAATGCGCGCACAGACGGACGCTTAGACAATTTATAAAATCAAATGTTCAAATTAGAGTTTATGAGTCTTAACGAATAAAAGTCATTTTACTGTTGTATATTGGACAGCGTTTCTTGACAATCTTTATTTAATGAGAGCTTCATTTTCTAGTGGATAGCTGCAAGATATAACATACATCCATCGCCGCAGCCAACGATTATTGTGACATGTTTTACATTTTCGCGAGTGCAGGATATGCATCTTGTCACCCGCTCATCTCTCTCTGCTACAGTATATCTAATGATACATCATATGTCCCTACAAATAGACGACAGCTGGAATATTACGCCCCCTCCTTCAATCCACCGCTGCGGCACGACTAAAGAAAAATGGCTGGAATCAAAGCTTTCAGTCCTTAATAATTCACACACTTTATCCTCCACCCATAATTCTGGAGATGGGCAGACGGTGGCTGGGTGTCTAAATAGAGACATGCTTCAACCATGCATTTCATCATCGCCTTTTCGGATCCTCTGCGTAGGGAAAATAAAGGAGAAAGGTGATTTGTTTCATTTCAAATGGTCCGTCTTTCATTTTGATGAAACACGAGGCATTATCTTAGAGCATCTGGATTTCCTGCCATCTCAACTATTTCCTCCCGGCAGTCAAAACAAACAGAAAAAAAGAGAATAGGCAACACTTAATCTTTGCAGATACTGCGAATGCTGTGCCTTGGTAGTCTAGAGAGAAAACTATCGATTGGTCAGAGAGCGTGAAGGAGATCGATTAGGCAGTCATCTCATTTGAAGGTGATCCAAGGTGACACCTCACACGGCGTAGACAATTCAACAACAGTCCTTTCCGAATGTACTCAACACGCTTTGTCTGGCTGCAAAAAAAAAAAAAACGAGAGGAAATGTCAGAATCTTTAAAAGTGCTTTTAGAATGGACTATTTTCTTCTGAGGGAATTGCTAAGGTTACAAGGAAGTCAAAATGGTTTGGGTTTCTTGCAAAGATGGCCAAATAAATGAAATACATTTTTTGATATTAACAATAGGAAGCAAGAAGTGTTTCAGTTTCCTGCATACCACAAATACAGTGTGACCTACAAATGAATGAGTTTATATGACCAAACTATTAGTATTCAGCTGTGTATCTATGTTAGATATATAAAATGGTTTATTTATTGAAAGCCATTGCTTTATAAAGTGGCATATCTCAATTACATGCATCACTTTGTAAACTGTAATCTTTCTGTGATCGTTTCACAACCTTTTCACCTTTATCTTTTCCAACACCAAACCTGGAAAAAGGCACTCGATGAGTTAAGACGCAAACATAAAATCATAGTATTTATGGTTTAACGTTTTGATAGCTTATATATTTTTAAGGCATAACATCTTTTCTGAAGTACCTGCTGAAGTGCCCCTAAAGAGAAACATTTTGTGCACTGCCGAGCTTGTGCAGAGGCTGCAGCTTTTGCCAGAGGGGAACTTGGTTCCCCTGGTTAGGCCTGGTTTCCCTCTGAGGTTTTCTTTATCCTCCAATGGAGTTTTGGGTTTCTCGCCACCGTTTTCATACTGCTAGAATTTTATAGTTTTATTTAATGAACACTGCATATAGGAATTTATTGTCTGTCTTATATTTGACCTGTGTTTTGACTTGCATAACATTATATGTTTTGCTTATAGTTAATATGTTTTCTTGTACAGCTGTTTTAAAAAGCGCTATATAAATAAAGTTGACTTGACTTGAATAGCAAATTACTAAACATTTCTTTTTTTACACATATGCCTACCCTGCTCATGTTTCTTAAGATTTTAACGTCAACATAATGCCAATTTTGCTACATCTGTATGTACACTCAGTGACAACATTTTATATTCTGATTCAATGTTGACTTTAAACTGTATCATTTGGCTGTATTGTAAACCAATTCAGATAAGCAAAACTATGGCTCATTCCACATCTGGCCTGCGCAGACCGAGATATCTCTCTCATCGTCTGTGCTGGGACTAATCCTGGCAGATCCCGCTCATCACCTGAGGCCTGCCAGCTTGCGACAGTCGTTTTGACCATGGCCATGTGCTGTTGATGGAGGGAGGGTAAATGAGGCCTGTGGTAGCATCCAAAGCACCAGCTTTTATCGGACGATTTGGCAGGCGATTCCTGAATCCTGGGGGACGTTCCTTGGATCCACTTGAAGACTTGACTGAAAGACAACGCAACCATCTGTGATTGAGGGCTCGGTGACATTCTTTGTTCATCTTGTTTTTGTAATTAATTGCTTTTCGCTCATTGGCTTTTCGTTTTTTGTAGCTGTTGCCCGTGACACTCGGGAGTAGCGGTTTCATCCTGAGCTCAAAATTAGCACTTAGAGATGCTTCAGGGTTCCGGCACTGGGAGGCTCGAGCAGATGGTCCCGTTCAGCATGTATGGAAGTCTTATGTGTTTATTTTCAACTGGTTGCGGTGATCTCTTTTTTGGAGGGTTGAATGAGACGATTATAACAAGACTGGGGCATCGGTCGCTGTGTGTGATTTTTAAAGACAAATAGAAGTGACATATTCCAAGAATCCTTAAGACTCTCAGTGTAACATTCCAAATGTACTTTTACATACTCAGAAAAAATCTTCTTTTGTATTGAACAGAAGAAAAAGTCATACATACGGATTTTAGTGAGTAAAATGCATAAAAGTAAATTTTTATTTTAGTTTGAACTGTCCATTTAAATGGTGTAGAAACAAACTTCCAGCAAACAAAGCTTCATCACACATGGAGTGGATTAACACCTAAGGTTATTCTTTAAAACACTGGATTTGTTATTTTGAGAAACTCTTAACATCATGTTTTTTTACGTCAGGTGTTATCTGTGTGGGGTTGATGGGGATAAAATTGAACGCTGGACACTCTTCACTTTCTCTATGGTGAGGTATTAGACTTAATGTTTTGAGATGAAGGTCCAAATGACATTGCTATGTAAATGCATTGTCAGGACTGCCGAGTAAGACCCAACAATTGATCTGAAAATTGACACGTTGTCTCCACGAGTGCCCTTTACTCCTAAGATAAACAATCTTGAGATGCCAAAGAAAAGAAATCCATTCAAATGTTTTTTCTGACAAGCTTACAACACAGTAACGCTTCAAGGCAGGGATTTAAACAAACGGACCAAAGTCATTGTATGCAAAGAATAAAAAACGGTGATATAAAAATAACACAATATCATGAAAATTTTTGGTTTTATTCCACCGAATAAAGTATATTTGGCTTAAGGGCTGGCTGCAGATTGAAATATACAACTGACAGACCAACAACCAATCCTAACACCGAGCTCTTGACAGCCACTTAAAGGAACAGTACACTCTATCAAAACTATTATTATTCCTTCTGCAAAGAAGCAAAAACCTGACGAAATCCTGTGTCAGCCACCGTAGTGCTTCGAAAGGTGGGGGTGAAGTGAGTCATCGCTAAGCCCCTCCCGTTGAACGAATGAGAATATGAGTGGCACAGGGAAAGGAACTTGGACAACATTAGGTTTCAGCGCCATAGATAGACATTGTAATATCTGAAGCTCTCATCGGTTTTATGGTGTTTTATGCTACAGACATGATAAAACTATGTCCCTGGGTACTTGTAACACTAATTCCAGGTGTACTGGGAGGATGAGGAATGGAATTTGTTGTGTTCAATTTCCTAAACCCACGGCGTAGTAACCCTATTCAACATCATACGCAGTGAAGACAAAAACTTTTATTTTCTGGTTGTCATATTACATGTCTTACTGCTAGATTTCTTTAATTCATTAAAAATTCACCGTTGTTTCCTAACCTAAAGCAAAACTCTAGCATACAAAATAAATACGAAACAAAGTTTTTTGCTAATAAGAGATATTTAATAAACAAAATATAACTATTCTGGATAATCAATAAATTACATGTTCTAATAAATATTTATCAGATTTTATCATCCATAATAGATCATTCATTTCCTAGCAATAGATTCTTGGATTGTCCTCTCCATAATGCATTTGATGTCTTAAATTTTGTTCTAGTGGTGAGGTTGAGACATTGCAACCAATGGTTCACTCCACCTCTCCCCTTCCAGTGAATCACTATGGAGGCTGACACAGGACTAACTTATTCTTGTGTTTCGCTTCTTTGCCGAAGGAGATTAAGTATTTATGAAACACGCTCTGTAGAGCAGTTTGTCAGTTGAGGGCTACTGTGGAAAAGACAGAGGAGAATTCCTTGTAAGGGGACCCGCGGTGTAAGTAGGTAGAAGTAGCTAATTCTTAGGCAATAAAAACATAATGCTTTATTGTGTACGGTCTTTATACACCTCCGAAGACATTATGTACAGTATATCATATTGCATTTCTGTCAAATATCCTTCATGAAATTACACACTGCTCCTTTAAAATGCTGCTTACTAGCTTTTGGATTCACGTCTACCGTATAAACTATGGCCATTTATAGTGTTGTTTAATATTTCTTTTATAATTTAACAATTTCATATGAATGTTATAGCGTGAAAGCGCATCTGACTGTCAATCACAGCGGGTTGGATTTTTTATTTGTCTATAGTGTCAAAAAGATTGATTGCCATGGTGAGACTCTAAAAAAAGCACCATGTACTTCACTGTTTGTATTTCAAAGAGCGAGGGGGGAAGATTGAAATAAGCCCAAACTGAAAATATAAACAGATTTGCAGGCATTCTTGTGGAAAAGCAGACCAACTGTGTGTGTGTAAGCGAGACACTACTCCATCACTGTACCACCCAAGTCATTTCTCTCTCTCTCCAGTTCTGTCACCAGTGGATCTGAATGCTCCCCAGGATATGGACAGATGCCATATTTCTTCTTCCCGGAAAATGTTGAGCATCTCATATTCAAGGTAAATTGAGCACCTAATTACGGGCAAATTCCATTCCTAAAGCCACACTCTTAAACACTCACACATCATTTTTTCTGGAGAAATCTTGTAGTTTGAACTCACCTGTGATTCATTACATGACAGAGTTAATACCTGAATCCCCTGGCATTTACCAGCATGCTTGTACGTTCCCTGAATTTCCAATGTGAAAGGAACGTCTCTGACAAAGAGCAAGCTGAAGGTCTAAAGGCATGGCCATTTAAAACAGTGTCATAACAAGGTTACTGTGACACACCGAATGCATTTTACTGTTTTGTTTGTAGTTAGAAAATCTCATTGGACTGAGGCATCATCTTTTATTGTAAACACAAGCGCCTGATCTTGCGACACATATTGGGAAACAATCCCCTAATCATTTTTAAGAACTGTCCTATACGTTGGAATACGTTGTTCATTAGTGTCATTCCCATGTGGGGCTCGATATTATCCTTTGCCTTTGGTTTGACACCAGCTCTGGTAACTATATCAATACTACACAGAGGATAGTAGATAGATGACTGAATACATTACATCTAACTGATCTGTATACAGTATTGTAATGGGAACCTATGACATAAAATATTCATGAAATCCTTTATGTGCACCCATGAAACAATTGATAAAATATTTTTGATATATTTTTCAATATAATTTCAGTTCATTTGTAAAACCTTGGTTTTCCTACAAACACTGATAAAATATGGTTTAACAATAGTAACCATTTTCTTTACGCAAACCATTCGTGACACTTAAAGGGGTTATGTTGAGATTTTACCGGCATCTAGTTGTGACGTTGCAAATCGAAACCAACGAATCACTCAACACCTCCCTTTTCAAATACTACGGTGGCTCTCACAGGTCAAATATGACACTTTGATTCTTTTCTGAAGGAGATAACATATTTTCCAAAACGCTCTCTGTAGACCAGTTTGTCCATTTAGAGCCACTGTAAAAACAACATGGCGTGTTCCATGCAAGGTGTATGTAGAAAAGGCTATTGTAAGATGATAGAAACATAACGCTTCATTATGTACGGTCTTTATACACCTCTGAAGACATAGTTATGTACGTTATATTGTATTTCTGTCAAGATCCTCCAAATAAATGACACACTGGACCTTGGAGAACAAATGGAATTGGACTTTTTATACAATACCTAGAACATCATTGAAATAAAACCGTTTGCTGACTTTTCCTTGAGGATCAATCTGACAAACGGAATATATTTTAATTCTGCATATAATACCATCAAACATATGCTTGATTCACACCTCACATTAAGGCGTCAGTATTACCCAGCAGTTGCATCAGAATTCAAGATCTTCTATCCCTGCTGCGCTATGTTCTCTCCTATGCCTCCTTGACTTTTGAAACAATTACTTTCTTTAAAGGTGCATTCGAGAATTTGTTTCCTCAAAAACTTTTTCGCTTAAACGCCAGCAGTACTTTTATCAACTATGTTTAGAATGAACTAAGACATACTCAGTCACTCTGGTAGATTAATAAAAGTCGTCTGAGATCACATGACCAAATGAAGAATTTCCCTTTTTGGAATGACAGGGGGCAAAGCGACATGAATAATATCATTTTCAGGCTTAACTGTTTCTTTAACTAAACCTAAACAACCTCAAGACTTGCTTAAACAGCCCTGAAATAACTGAGCTTAGAGAGAAAACGCTTTCAGAACAGTTTGATCCATGTGTAGCGGTGTGAAATAGACTAACGTCCCTCAAAGCGCTGACTTTTGTTGAAAATCTTGCTTACTCATCCATGAAGAAAACTATCTCCTGGCAAAGCCATTGAAAATCAAAACACGCCGCACTCCAGACGCTAATATCTGTCAACTCTGTTGTATTAACTGCAAGCAAACAGTCTGGTGTAGGCCAACATGCATTTATGTTTACAGACAGCAAGCATCTGCATCATCCACAATAATTACGTGCTCAACAAATCACGACTTCACCCTCTCCTCCCGTTTTGGAATGTAAAGCTGTAAGAAACAAAAGCCTTCGAAAGCAGCCGCATTAATATTTTCAGACAAGCTCGGGCTCTTGGACAGATGGATCTTGCCCAAACCAGGAGCTATAGCATCTGGTGTGGTTGAGATCGCCCCCGTTGCCGACCCTCCCGAAACGAGTAGAGGAATCATAAAGCGGTTGAGACACGTGCAGGATAGAAGCATTTGGGAAATGCAGCGATGGAAAAGAACAAGGGTTAGAGGATAGACAGATGTGTTTTGCAATACATGGTGTGGATTATACGCTTTATAGGAGGTATTAAATGCTGTGCTAAACGTACGCGGTGCGGGTCGTATAACATCCTGCCAATGACATATCCGAGGAAGAGTAACAAATCTCAACAAATCAGTTTCCGACTGTGAAAGTCAAATTTCTCTGAATACAAACAGGTACTTTGCTATGCGTCACAGAGACAGATGTTTAAACAATGCTTACAAAATGGCCAAACTCTAGCTGATTTTTAAAACCACAGGACGCTCCAGTTACACTGAACGTGACCCATTAGACAAAACATTGAAATGACTGTTTACATACAAACACTCAACAGCAAGAGAACCATTAGATTAGCACTTCATTTTAATTGGCTGAAAATGAATAAAAAGTGCCATATGGGGGTCTAAACACAACGTTTCCACAATATTGCAGCAGATTTGCGCTTCTGAAGTGACTCTAGGCCAATTACAGTCGAATAAATGCTGGGTTATTTTCAACCTTTTTTCTAAGTCAAGATGATTTTCAAGATTGTCAATATGAAGAATTTCTTGGTTAATTTTTCCCAACAGTTGGGTTTGTTTCTTTTTGACCAAACCATGTGTTAAAAATAACCCAGGATAATAGTCACATAGTAAGAACATGGTATTCATGGCTTACATTTTTTCGCAGCCGTAAGTAAGTTTTCATTATTACAGAATTTGAAACTGACTATTCAAACGTAAGCTTTTTGTCAGTCCTAAGATCACAAGGGCAAAACAAATGTATATTGCTGGATTCAGCCTCGTATCCTCTTGGCTTTTTTCCCCTGCAGCGTTATGTTACACAAAAAAGTCAGTATAAGTCATTATATTCAGAAACTATGTCCTCGCTGGATGCAACAAATGCCTCATTATAATGTTTTATTGACATACTCACGTTGCGTAGAGACACAGCATCATCAAAGGCAGCTCAAGAAGTTTTTCTCAAGAAACTAATTGTT
Organism: Barbatula barbatula; assembly: GCF_947034865.1. Lineage (NCBI taxonomy): Eukaryota > Metazoa > Chordata > Actinopteri > Cypriniformes > Nemacheilidae > Barbatula > Barbatula barbatula. Next base: position 2,914,412 of record NC_136779.1, read on the forward strand.
AAACCTGATTTTTTAAAAGAACTTACCGATCTGTTGCAAAGTTGATTAATGGTCAATGCATTTTCTTGATCAAATTCAGGCTTGAACTCACACGGTCAGTGCCGCTGCCTGGGATTGCATGGGATTGTTCAGCCGTTTTTCTTTTTACATATACATGGCTAAAATGTGCCTAATGAAATAATATTAGATTTTTTTATGTTTTTCATTTGGCTACTTTTGGTGCCCCCTCAGCACTTGGTGCCCTACGCACAGCGCGTGATGCGCCTGGTGGGAGCGGCGGCGCTGCACACGCTACCGGTGACATTATCAGCTGTTCAATGCTTTGAAGGCTGATGTTCCGAATATAGTAAGGAGCGTTACATTTCTACCACATGCCACTGGCCAATCAGAGCACTCACTGCTTTTCACAACGATGAGCTTTGTTAAAAATTAAGGCGTTTCAGAAAGGCGGGGCTCAGAGGAGCAACAGTAATGCATAATATTTGAAAACGAATGTGTTTTTACCGTCTAAACACACTGTATTACAACACATTCGCTCAATTAGGTTAGTTTTATCCATCCAATATGGCCCATTTAAAGCTGCAATTCATAAATACACATATAAGTACATACAGCCACGGAAAGAAGTTAGAAACTAAATTTTACAAAGAATTTTCAATTAATCAGCATTTCTAGATGTATTGTGGCAATTCCAGTCCATTGAATTAAATTTCTTCTCATGTTTGATTTTGTTTAAAAGTCATCCAACAGCAATGTGAAAGACAGCCTTGATTTTTATCACAGTGTTCATGAGTCTTTTCATTCTATCACATATAAAAATGTTTTACAACTTTTCCAAAGTAGAAGTATGACTGTTGTTTTACTTAAAAGTGAACATGAACTCCTTTTCCTTGCAGTACTTGAGGTCTGAAATTTTTTTGACCCGTTTCATTTTCTGCAAATATATCCAAATGGGGGGAAATATTGGGAGAAATATTGTTATTTGTTTACAGAATAAAAAAAGATAATTTTACCTAAACACAAACCTATATATAATCAATTCTGAAAAACTGAATATAATTTTGAAATGGTCTCTTAGCTGTGAATAAAGGTATAAGTATAAATTTCATACAGGTTATTATTAAACATAACATATATTTTGTATATATATATATATACTGTATTTGAGCTGCCGGGTAGGATTTTGCGAATGTCTTTTGACTTCAATCGTTTCAAAAAATATTTTGACAAAGAAACACAAGTTTTGTAATGCAGATTTTAACCTTATTATATTATTGCTTTATTTATTAGCAAGTTATCCAATCACATTTGCCTTTAATATCGTAAAGTCCTATCCCGCACGCCTCATTTCATAATTCCTTTGAAGTTGTGTATTATACAACCCGTTACATGACCTGTATTTAACAATTCCAAAAGCGTAGTTGTTTGACATTAATATGTCTTACGCCGTCAACGTATGTGATTCTTACATACAGTTACAACGTAATGAAATGAAGGACAGACACAATCGACCACAAGCACTGGCTCATTAAACTCGAAGGCCTGAAAGAGCGTGTTTTCTTCATTTTATCTAGATGGCACAGCAATATTCCGCCTGGCTTTCAGACTCCACAGGAGCTAACACGGGACTCTTTGATGCTGCCCGCGGACACACAGTTAATAGCGAAGCCATTAGCATACATGAGAAAGACACAATATTGATATTCAGGTCTCATCAGCCCTGTGGAAGCCGGGTTTGGCAGAGTGAAGTGAAATTGAATTGGCAGCAGTGATGACAAAGGAAGTGATGAAACCTAATCAAATCACAGTGACCATTTTCACCTTGAGTGTATTCTAGTAGATGTGCCCTTGACGCCTCCTGTTAAAAAGTGCGAGGGCTGATTTCTCCAGACGTTTAATTAGACCAATCTTTGATATCTTAATCTACAGCTTTGTAAAGTGCGAATACGGAGAATTATTTTATCTTGTCAACGTGTCAACACCCGACACCGCCGCAATCTGCGCGACGTCTGCCGGCGTTTCCTTCAGGTACCTGAACACCCGGCACGCTCACCTGGGGCGGAAGACATTATTTTTGGCCGATTAGCCATTTTGGCTCTCTGTTTTAGTTCGGCCTGTTTTCTAATGAAGTTGTCGGGCAAAGCACTTTATTGCGGATTACTAAGCCCAAAACCGTCCTGGCAGACCTGACGTTCATCTCCTCGAGACCAAAACAGGTCGGGTTAAAACCCCTCCGAGATCTTTCTCATTCAGTCATTAAAGTTCAACGGCGGCCTCGGGGGAAATCAGGGGAGGTAAGGTCCGCGAGCTCCGGTTTAATGCCGTCTACTAGAAGATGAGTAAGCCAAGCGGCGCGGTAATATGAGCAATAAAGACAGGAAATATTTAGCTCACACGGAGCTTGAGCTGGTGAGGAAGAAATAAATGCAAATTGACAGATCTATCCCAGCGGTTTGTTTCCTGGCAATTGCATTTTGCGGTATGACTTGTGTGTTTGTTGTGGGCGTACGAGAAACTCGAAGGGGCAGATACTTAATGGGAGATAAATTTCTCTATTGACCGCTGCATTCTTCCGATAGGTCGCGGGTATCTCTTCCACACTCATTATTTGAAACATCTATTATCAGATTAGAGGCCCATTTCACACTTATGACGCTGCACTTCGAAGAAAAATGATTTGGAAAGTAAATAAAGCAGCAGAAATAGGTACACGAAACTCCATACCGCACAGTGCAGCGTAAGCTGTTTTAAAGCAGGCGCTTGGGTACCTTTCATGTGCTCTCCCAGCATGCAATAGCGGCTCCTACAACGTTCCTCAGAGCAAAGAGCTTCTTCATTTCATTTGGCGCAGACGTCTTTGATAAGTCGTGAGAATTCGCACTCGGGGGTATTACCTTATCCACATTGTTGCTTGAAGCTACTCGCTGTGGAGCGAAGAGCGAGCTGTTTCTGTACCAGGTGGAGAAAATAGAATCTTGAAATGAAGAATGAAGATTTTTGTTAATGTCCACTTTGTGCACTTATATATGTGAAGGCTAAAACTTGAGAGATAGTTCACTAAAAAAAACTAATTCTGTTATTGTTTATTCACCCTTGTGTTGTTTAAAACCTGTTTATTATTATTTTTTCTTCTGTGGAATATAAAAGAAGATATTTTGAGAAATGTCCAAACAATGGAGCTGGGCCGGCATGCTATTTTGACGGTGTGGTTGCAACAACATATCATGGTCTTGCAACACTAAAATGTGTTATTTTCTGCATATACAAAGAACAACTTTTTAACTGGACACAATACATCTTATTATTAAGCAACATATAAAACATGTATGTCATGTAAAAGTATTCTTTCCTCCAAAATATTGGGCCTAGTTTTGTACGATTTAATGATTTAATTCATTTTGTGTAAACAGAACTTTGCTTTACCTTGAAACCAGTACCCGGCACATGCCTAGACCAATGTTGTCTGGGTACCAGCGATATTGAAAATAATAAGAGCAGAAGAAATAATGTCATAAAGGTTTCCAATGACTTAAATGTGAGCAAATGATGAAATTTGTTCCCTTTTTATGCTCTTCAAGTTGACATTTGTAATGAATACCAATTACCTCCATTTTTTCCAGCATCGGATGGTATGTATACAGTTTTAAACCCAAGGTCGAATTCAAAGCACTGTCGAGATGACTGAAAATGCATTTAAGAAAAATGAAAGAACATATAAACCATCTAAACACATCAGTTTTAAATATTTGTCAAGGATTTGTTAAAAGGCTCACATTCATTGCACACAGAGGATCGATGAATCCATGATGGATGACTATTGGCAGAAAAAAGAAGGTCTGTTGGATGCATGCTGGAAATATTGTACTCTGAAGCATTTATATATAAAGAAAAAACATTCAAGTGAGTCCTCAAAGCTAATAAAAAGACTCCATGTGCCATATGCACTTGTGATTTATAGACTTCCAAGGACTAGTCACGATAAAAAAAGGCCTCCAACCTTCATCTCTCCGTTCATTCTCCTCTGACCTTCCAGGATGCACACATCTCATTAGGAAAGCTGTTTTTACTTCGAATGGTTAAACTGTGCGTCGTCAATTTCATTTGCCTCCGGGCTCGGGGTTTGTAAGAGGAATTGGTTGGGGGCGAGGAATGCCTCTTCAGCTCTTCAGGTGAACGTCTTTGATTTGCATCTTTTTATCATTATTCCACCCGTAAAGCCCCCACTGGCTTTTCTTTTATTCTATGGCAGACTCAATGCTAATTACCTCACTATTCAATTTCTGTCCTGGATTGCATAATTAATTATATGCATATTTAAATGACCCCAAGTATTTTCTCAAGGTCAGTGGAAAGACTTTTGTCCGTATAGCGAAGAGTAAATGTGACACTTTCTATGATGAAACACTGTGACGATCATGACTATTACGATTGACATTACTTGGAGTAAAGGGGATGACAACAAAATGTTCTCCCAGATCTACGAAGAGTCATATTTTGAATTATGAATGGAATAAAGTGTATTACACAGCTGGTTTAGGTAGCAGACACTTTTTCACAGCACGAGATTACAGGAATAATTTAACAAAATATGAAAATTCTCTCATAATTTACTCATCCTCGTTCCATGCAAAAAGTATATGACTTGAATATGAACACAAACCAATGATTTCACATCACCATGTTATCATGCTGACGTCATATATGAGCACATTCATATAATGTGCTCATATAATGTTTCTCATTTAGATTTTGATCTTAAAGTGCATGCTTAAGTTTCTGAAAGTAGTTTTGCAGACAAAAAAGAATTCTGCAAACATAACTGCGTTTTATTATTAAACAAAGATCTTATTTGAAAAATGATTTAAAAAGGATAAAGCCATCAAAAGATCTGTGTAGATAGATCTACTTCAATATTCTATTAAGTATCTCAGAATGAGTCCTCAAAGAAGTAAACGACAAAACATCTAGACAAAATCTGTCTAAAGATAATAAACTAAAAAAACTAAAAAAATTCCTTAAAAAGTTTCTTATTTAATAAAAAATTTAATTTAAATTCTAAATTTATTGTATTTTTATGACTTCAATAGTTCCCTATGTTTTATTTAACAATTTTAAAAAGTAGTATTATTCTAAAACGTGTATAAATGTGTTACATTTTTTATTAAAAGTATACACTTATGATGCCATGGAAGAACCTTTTTTGTTTAACTGGTTCCATAAAGAACCTTTTAACATCCAAAGAATCTTTATGTTTCACAAAAGATTCTCCACGTTATAAAAAGCTAAGAAAGAGATGGGTCTTTAAATACCTTTTGACTGAATTGTTCTTTGTGGAACCATGTGGTTCTTCTATGGCATCGCTGTGAAGAACCTTATGAGCACCTTTATTTTCAAGAGTGAATGTTCATCAAAAAGTAATTCAGTTGGTTATTAAATGTTGTCTGAAGCCAAACAACAAACACTTATCTTATAATTCTCAGAATTTTCATATTCAATATTTTATTGAATACATTTTCTTTAATGCTTTCAATATAAATATCTATCAATAGAAATATGAGGTGCATTACCTTATAAAACGATATAGATAAATTGAATTATGAAATATCCTTAAAATATGTTGCTTTCATAATAATGCCAGCAGCATGGCAAGTACCGTCATCTCTGGCTGTTTCTCTGCAAACAAATTGAAAATAAAATTGTACTTAACGTTATTTTTCATGGTACTAAAGCTTCTTCAACAATGCAACACAGGAAAAAAGCAGTAAAAAAGTTTCAATTAAAAACCTATTATTGCTGGTGCAAGGACTAGACTTCAGGAAAAGGAGTGAAATTGATGTCAGATTACTTTGACTTAAAGTCTGGTGATAGCACCATTAGGTGAACTGTACAATGCTGCATTCTCCATTTCAGGGTCAAAAAATCACTGAAGTGGAAAACCAAATCTGTCACGCTACCTTTTCATTCTAATCGAGCTTTAACGTGATCAATAACACACAGGCAGAGGCATCTGGATATCCTCCCCCTCCAGAGAATGAAAGAACGTGAGCCAGACCACCTACAACCACCCTGGTCTCTTGAAAAGACATGCTCTCCGTCTCTACACATAAGACAAGTTGAGAAATGACGATGAGCTATATGTTTCAGACATTGGCAGATTTCATAATGTCTAAAATTTTGGAATGTATCTCTGATTCATGTTAACCAAAACCATTCCATATGAAACCTATCTGAAAACTTTTTTTTACATTTTCAATATTTATCAATTTTAGTTTCATGATTTCCATATATTGTGGTTTCATATAATTCATGAATATGCAACTGAATGATTTGTTATAGCTTCAAAAAAAAAAACACATAGCACGAGCTGTTCAGAATCTGAGGCTTTTCACAAGTCCAAACCGTTTTAACGATTCAACACACAAAGCCAAACCTTTGCAAGACTAATAAATACTTACTGTGCGTCCAATCCATCTGCCAACACTAAACAATAAAACCAACATAGATAGCATTATATCGAACCCCATGTTTGTCAGAGCTTTCTCCTATATGTCACGGAATTGATCTGGTTTGTAATTTATTATGGCTGAATGCTAAAGTTCTGCTTACTATGTGTTAGTTATACTTTCGCTGTCACAGCGATGCCATAGAAGAACCATTTTTGGTTCTACAAATAACCATTCAGTCAAGGGTTCTATAAAGAACCGTATCTTTCTTAATCTTTTAGAATCTGTAGAACCTTTATCGCCACAAAGAACCTATTTATGAAACAGAAAGGTTCTTTGGATGGAACCAAAAGGTTCAAAGAAAAATGAGGACTAAGAGAATCTTGTGCTATTTTCTTAGAATAGTATATTATTAGCAGTTTGTTTTCTAAATGAAGGCTTGTCCACATCAGGACAATAATCGCTCGTTTATCCTCAACGTTTAACGTCTCATGACTAAACGAAGGGTGCCAATGTGAGTGTGCACACCAATGCACAAAACGGCAGCTGTAAAAAGTGTCATTTAAAAAAACGCCTCAGGCTCGTTTGTTTTAGTTTGACGCGGCGCGTTAAAAACTGGCCGACCAATGAGATTGGTGCTTTTGTGCCTGGAGCTGCTGAAGTTATAGTAAAACACGATTTTGTGACGCTCAAGCAAAAAACGGTCTTGCCAACTACATTGAAGAAGAGTAAGCAAGATGAAATATTCTTCTGTGTGACAAGCAGGTGTCAGAGAGGTAAAGTTGCGCAGCGCCACCCTGTGTTCCGGAGAATTTATGTTTTTCATTAAGCGCCTTCTATGTCAGGGATCTATTTTTCATGTTCACTCGACTAATCGCCAGTCAAAACCGTTTGGGTATGAACGCCGATCAACAATTCAGACGTTTGTACTGTACTTTGACAAGAGCAAGCTTCAGTGGAAAAAGTAACCTGTTCTATAAACTTTTATATGTATTACAACTTTTCTGACAGATAAAATAATCTTGAAGCGTTCCAGATGTCATAAATAATAAAGATCATCAAATCTAAAAACAATCAACTGATCCCAAAATTACCATTCTACCTCACTCCTGTATAAAACTGTGCTGAGAATACAAAGCAACCAACTCTTCAATACAGTTACATAACCAGTCGTTCATTCGGAAATCTTTGAAGTCCAATGTGTGAAAATGTGTCTTCTGACTCTCAAAATCCAACCCATAAAACTCCCAATTCATTATTTCTCAGGTTAGTAAATTATTAATGCTGGTTTCTCTCTCTCTCTCTCTCTCTCTCTCTCTCTCTCTCTAGCAATGCAAGTAACATATGCATTATGGATTCGGCCAATGTGCTCACAGGAAGCCACCATGTGTTTCCACTGATAATGGAGAAGAGAAGCCTCTCGGGAAATGCAGAACGGCTTCATTATAGGTGACACCTAAGGCCATGGCTGGTTATATATGGAAGGTGTTATTTACTCTTAGGTTTATAAAAATGTTAAAACTGATGGATTTTTTGTTGTGAACGTTTGCAAAGTTTGGGTAATCAGGCGTCAGAGTCTGAAGCTTTAAAATGAAACTTACAAGAAACTTCAGAATAAAGTTAAACAATTAGGCCTAAAACATTTTTTTATAAAACAGAAATATAAAGCGTAATAATAGGCGTATATACAGCCGCAGAAAAAATCACTCCAAATTAATCTTAAAGGAGGATTTTGTATTACTTTAACACAAATGTCATATAAATCATGGGGTCCACAGAACGTGTCTGTGAAGTTTCAGCTCATAATACACCACAGATCTTTTATGATGCCATGCTAGATCCCAGTTTGCATATGAGGAGAGCCCGGGCAAGAAAGAAGGATCACATTAAGCAAATGAGAAACGCTGTGTCTCAATATATTTATATTCCATAAACCAAAACTGACCAGAATGTAAATATTACCTGTAACTATATATGAAGGGTTTGGTTCCAAAATGAGGTTTTTTATTATGTTATCATGTTTCTATAGTGATATACTGTGTTAGTTAGCTGTGTTTTCTTAGTTATTATGGCTTGAATCAAAACAAACCAACTACTATTGATTTACATTAATTGTAATGCACAATTAAAAAACATGATTTCTGAGAAATTCTCATTTAACATACTCTTCATATTTACTCTCTGGTTGAATTTTATGACATTTTTGTAATGTACTGTACTTTTCACTTGGTTGAAAAGACAGAATCGATGACCACACTTGCTTCAAAACATCATCAAGTCAAGACCTCATCTGACCTTCTCATCTGAGACCTGCTTATTTTCTTACTGTCCCATCACTACACACATGACCCGAGAGATCTCCCATACAGGGTGACGTTATAAAGCCAGATGAGATCGACAGTATAAGTTTAGAGCTAAAGTCAAGTCAAATAAATCATATTAATGCATAAGAGGACTGCAAGATGTCAAATTATTGAAATATGTCACAATGGATTGAAATAACAAATTATTCAACGTAAGTTCACACCACTCATCTATGAAAACAAACATAGTGAAAAGTCTGGTATTTTTAGCAATTGTAATCAATATCACACAGCCCTAAAATATATCGATGCACTAAAAACTACACTGTTTGGTTTTATCTTCCAACTTTTAAGGGGGACAAGATGAGTCATTCACACAAGTGTGTGTGTGTGTGTGTGTGTGTGTGTTTTACACCCCAAAAACACTTTTGCGAAGTCAGCAGTCTATTAAACATCCCAATTCACACTCATTCGTGCTAATTATAGCCCATTAATCAAGTCATTATTAGATACAGCTTTATTTCTCAGTTCAGGATCATTGCATTGTTCTTAATCTTTCTCTAACAGGGGGTACAAATTAAAACCCCACCGATGCAAAAGTCTCCAATAACTGTGATTGTCCAGTCTGACGGGACCATTGACCAGTGCTCGATCCTACATTGAGAGGAATGGAGACTTTGTTATCTAATTACATGGACGCAGCTTAATTCAGGCTCAACAAAGGTTCAATCGATGATAAGGAAGTAGAGGAGAGTGGCTTTGACACCAGTCAATTGCTTATGGCAGCGTCCGACCCAGATGGTGCACGCTGGCACACGCTCAATTGAATTAACCGCACCCCTCTGCACCACGGGGAGGAGAAAACTGTCTCCCTACTCATTTCTTATCTAATCCAGCGCTCATAGTCTAGAAGTCATCACCAAATCAATAACCTCATATGGGCTTTTTGATGCTTGTTATACACACCTTTACTAAAACGGGCTTCGGGTCAATGCAACATTAGTGTATTAAATTAGAAAACTGTTGGCAGGATGGAAGTCAGATTTAGTTACTGGAGGAAGTTTAGGGCCGAATGTAGAGTTAGACCAGATTAGATCACAAGTCATGCTGGGTCTGATTTACTTGCCCGGGTGTGAATCACTTAGTCGACAGCGTATCGATTCACGATTCATTGGTTTTTCATTGAATTCGATTGTAAATTGACTTTGTAAATTCACGGTTTTGGTACAGTGATTCTTCTGGGTAACTTTTTAGATATAGGATTCTTAAAATACTTCTCCTTAATGTATCTCTGGTCAGAAAAAACAGGAATGATTAACTGCTTCAGACTGTATTGCACGAAAAGTAATCGAAAAAGTTACCCACAAAGTCACAATTGATTTTCAATGAGAGCAGAGAGCAGTCGGCCCAGACTGCTTTAGAGAACACTGCCATCCTACACTGGTTTATTTCAATATTTACAAATGTATATGGGTTAAAATATACTGTCACAGACTTTAAAAAGGAATGTATTACTATTTATTCTTGTTTAAAATTCTTAAATCATGACACGTTTATATGACAAGGATAAGTGACATAAGATATTTGGACTTGTTTTTATGAAAGAAAATATAATCAGTGGATTTAAAAAATCTGCCAATGTGTTAAAAAATAAACCTTATCAAAGAGTTAAAACGAAATTCAAGTAATTTTTTATCCCACTGATTGGTTTTTCTTATCGCACTGATTTCGCTTGTTTTAAACCAAATAAATTATTATATTTTTCCTTGACAAGTAAATGTATCTTGATTTAAAAGGTTTTAATTAAAATTAAACAAAATGTGTTTTTTCTGAACAACACAAATAATTGAAGTAAGGAAGGAAAAAGAAAGAAAGAAAGAAAGAAAGAGAGAGAGAGAGAGAGAAAGAAAGAAAGAAAGAAAGAAAGAAAGAAAGAAAGAAAGAAAGAAAGAAAGAAAGAAAGAAAGAAAGAAAGAAAGAAAGAAAGAAAGAAAGAAAGAAAGAAAGAAAGAAAGAGAGAGAAAGAAAGACAGAGAAAGAAAGAAGTTAGAAAGAAAGAGACATCACACACAATTGGTTAACATTCAACATTTGCTAGCTTAGATTTTTTTTCAGCTCATCCTGCAACAAATTGTGTATGAGAAGCGCTAAATATTGAATAAGAAGTCAAGCTTCCCAGTATAATTTAATAATTTAATAATAAAGTCAAGCTTCCCAGTATAATTTAATAATGTAATAATAAAGTCAAGCCTCCCAGTATAATTTACCGAGAAATGTCAACTGGACGTCACTTGACTTCAACTCTTATAAACATACTATAAGCACAAAAAGTAACCTGCAATGTCAGATCTATTTCAATAAGAGATGGTGATATGGAGGAAAAAGTTTGAGATTGCCGCTGTAAAATATATTCAAACTGTCTCCAGCCAATTAACAATCCTCTCTTAATTGTGGCTCTGAATTGACATGCTTGACGTGTTTTACGAACATGTCGATGAGGAGAGTTAACACAGCTTAAATGGTGTTTATCTCCACTTGTGCTCGTGCCATGGCAACAGACAGTCCAGGAAATCCATCTCAGTTTGATTGGCCACGTTCTGAAATGACTGCACCGCATGCTAAGCTTCCCCACTTTATGTGTGTTCACAGTAATTAAACATTTCTTTCTCTGACGGCTTCAGGGTTGCATTTTAACTCCTATTGCGGTCCTGATGTGCTCGGTGTGGAATATTCACAGTCAGGGATGAGCTTTACCCGAATTCACACGCTGAGAGCTTTAATCGTCCGTTAATGGAAAACACGACAGAAGCTGCGTTTTTATTTTACATGTGAAATACATCTTGAGAATAATGATGAAAGAAAGTTATGGGTAATGGTTTTCGCTGCTAAACTTTGGCTCTTTCCGCTATCAATCAATCATTCGTGTTGTTCAGGTCTTGTATGAGTTTTCCTATGTGGAACACAAAAGGCAGAGAAGGGAATTTACTCAAAACAAATCAGGTGATGCTATAACATTTCTAGCACAGACAGCAAAATGGATAAAATACTCTCCAAAGATCTAATCTGGAATTTAAATACTTTTTTTTACATTTCATTACACTTTATAGTGCTCGGCGGTTTACCGGTTCATATCGAATACATATCGGTTTGTATTTTGTTATTATATTAATTTTTTATATACCGCAGTACCGTTATATTAATTTATGGGCATACCGCCCAGCACTTTATCTACTCAACATTGTGATTGACAGCTGCTAAAACAGGCTACGTTCTTATTATTCCAAATCTGTATGATATAAAAGAGAACAAATAAAAGATGACAGGATTTGTTCGTAAAGGCTCAAACACATTTTTCTTGATTATTTATGAGATTGTGTACATTTACACATTTGACAGACACATTTATGTTGCATTTCTAAATATTTTGGCCTTGTTTTACAAGAACAATATCTAAAGATTCATAAAATAAACATACATTGAGTACATTTACTTTGATATTAAAACGACGGTTCACCCAAAAATGCTAATTCTGTCTTCATTCGTTCACCCTCAAGCTGTTCCAAATCTGTATTTTGAAATATATTGAAGAATCAAACAATGTTGTAACCAAACAATTATTGGCCGCCATTGACCATAGAAACATTGCTTTATAAATGTCTTTGTTCTGTTGAACACAACATTTTGACGAATGTTGGAAAGCACTTCTGACATTTTCTCTACTATGGTAGTCTATGGGGTCCAAGAACTTTTTGGTTACAAGCTTTCTTTCATATATATTTCTCTGTGTTCATCAGAACACATTTGGAACAACTGGCGGGAGAGTAAATTATGACAGAATTTTTATTGAACTCTTTCTATAAGTCTTTCCATAAATTATGTAATAAAAAATGTCTGCCATAAAAACATGTGCCAATGGTGCAAGAAAAATTTACTTGAATTAAACACATAATAAAGAGGTAAAACGGTTATTTTTCTTCCCCGTTGGCAGATATTTGTATGTGAGCATGAACTCACATTTTGACAAATAATTTTCGTAAAACAAGAATTTCTTCATATCTTAGGTTATTTTGCTTGTCGAGTAAATGTATCTTGCATTGCCAAGGTCGGGGGTTCGATACCCGGGGGATACATACTTAGAAACAAATGTATAGCATAATGCAATTAAGCCGCCTTGGATAAAAGCATCTGCCAAATGCATAAATGGAAATGGAAAAAGTAAAAAATATCAAGAAATAAATGCAACTTTTGAAGTGTATTCATAGTAACTCACAAGCGCATTCAAGCTATACATTTGGATCACCATAGATTTCCTTGTAGACTCTCTTGCTATAACTAAAACGAAAAAAATGACTGCGACGGTTCATGCACAGTTTGCAGCCATCCACATATGGACGGTTGCTGGCTTGATCCCTGCAAGAAGTGAGCAATGAGCCACTTAACCCCAAGGGGCTCCAGGATGATTGTCCTGAAAAAAGTTGATGTTGCCATTTGGGGGTGACGTGGTGTGAAAACAGAGAAATAACAGATTCCACCAGCTCTGTCGTGGGGCAATAAATATTCTTGTCTAGTATTTCATGGCAACAACATTGAGATTAAAGGCTTTAAAGTGCTGTTGGTGATTTACTGCTTTTGGACCTTTACACTCTTGACAGGTATCATTGAGAAATCCCACCTGTTCTTGGGACAGCCCTAGGGTTCTGTAAACAGCCAAAGGTCAGTCTGCACTTTTTAAGCCAAATTTAAGTTCATCAGAAACTCTCTGCAGTATTATTTATGGATACGTTGGCGTGTTTAGAATTTGGGGTTTGTCAAACAGGCGTGTTGTTAAAACAAAATGGCGTAAGATGGCAAAATGGACGAAACCACTTACCATCAAACCTTTCAAGGTGCTATAAAGCACTACCGAAGTGAAGTATTGACACAGCGGCTCTGCTCCATTTCAGCATGTGTGAAACTCAATAAACTGTCCACCCAAATCAAATCAACTCAGGCATCCTTCACCAAGAACAATCGCTATCATGTTTTTCAGAGTCTCTGGGCTGTTGCTTCCTCTCTATGGAGACATCCGCACCATATTCTGCTCATAACACAGACATATTACCACACGTAAGAAAAGAAGTGCAAGACCAATGGGCATACTGTAAACAAATGAATCAGCAATATCATGGTCATGAATTCCCCAGCCTGGGAAAGTGTTGCAACATTACTAGACGTATAACGTCATATTGAAGCAAACCTTTAAATGTATGCCAGAATATGCCTTTGCACAGTAAAAGCATGGTAATACTGTAGGAGCAGAAACAGTAACTGTAAAAAGGATAAAATATGATGACATTAAATGATAAAAACAGTATCATGGCTAAGAAATAGGTTGCCAAGTTTTTTTAATCTTTCTTCATTGGTTATTGAGTTCAAGTATTGTGACATTGTGGGGTCAACCACATTACTGAAAAGATACTAATTTGTATGTACATTAAGATCATTAAAAACATCAGGAACATGTTTTTAATTACCTTCATATACATGAACATTAAGTATGCCTTACACACACAAATCCCATGAAAGCAATTGGAATTGAGCTGCAGGCTTTACATTTTCTGCCGTGCAGTGGGCATTTCAAACAGGGAACTCTTGACAAACAGCCTTTCTCTGATTTATTGCTGCGGGCAAAACTGATTCTTTTGGTTAATAATCAGTCCAGCTGCATGCGGACGCAAGATGCCTCCCATTGCGTTTGACAAAAGAAATCTTTATGAGAGACTTCAGGAGGTGGAGGTGAAAATAAAGATGATACCTTACATGAACAGGGTACAAAAAAGGGCCTGAAGGTCTTCGAAAAAGTTTTTTCTTTAGGGATGAAGGTGCATAACATTTAAGATGTTGATCCTCGACTGGAGAAGGTTTAAAGAAACTGCGTTACTGTCTATTCATTTTCTGTAAGGTTTGAAATATTTTATTCAGTTATTACGATTTTGGATGTGCATATGTTTTATGTTCTTCCGAAAACCTTGGATGTCCAAATCTCCTGTTTTTCAAGAAAACACTGTACTTAATAATACTTAACAAGCACTTTTTTATACTTTATATTGGGTAGATATTTGCAAAACCCAGTGCTAATGAAGGGTGACCTATAATAATGATTGAGTTTTCAGAAGGACAGCGGCGACATAATATATGTTAAAATAGTTTTTTTAGGATTGTGGGTAATGGTCAACCTTGCCATGAATATATCATAATTTGGGGGAAATCAAAAATCAACTATTAAAAAACATGTATTTTAAGATTTCTAATGGTTAAAATGCACATGAGACCCCAATGGGCCATATTCAACAAACAATAGTTTAAGAGCGTGATAAGGGTAAAAAGTGTCTTTCAGTGAAAAAATAAAGAGAGCAGAACATACAAAATACAATACATACAAATTAAACATTGCTGTCTAGCATCTGGCAGATGTGATTGCAAACAAACACATATTCATATAACTAAATGGACCAAGTGTATCTGCAAGTCTCTCTTCTAGTCCTTTCCTCAACGTTTTAGTATTTAACATATAAGGAATATCTGACGGCAGACCATTACATTATTGATGTGGTTAAATTATTAAAAATGAATTCTCGCCCGAGGCGTCAAATTAGGTTAACTTTTAATAATTCAATTACTGCACTTATTCTACAATTACCCCATGTATGTATAGCTTTGCTTTCTCACAACAGCAATTACGAATCAGCCATTACTAGTTCATAGTGGAATAAGAATACGTTTTACCTGCTTGATATGACATATAATGTCAACAAACCTGTAAACTTAATAGCTTTGCTGTTACGGAACATTCAACAGCTTTGGAGATGATTGGTTGAGACGGCCCCTAAAATAACCACCATGAAACCCCTCCAACTGCTACAGTTGTCTAATGAGATGCAGAAGCGCTTGTTTAAATAGAGATTTACATGTATGTTATTTACACATTTGCTGTCGTTTGCCAGGTGAATAAAACAATCTGACTCTTTACATGAAACGTTTGTTGTTGTCTCTGAAGTGCCAAACCATGAGAGGTTTCTCCGAACACCTAAATGAGAGAAAAACATGAGTTTCAAAGTCTTAGAATTTTCTTGGCAATTGCAGGTAAATCCAGAGCTGCACAGCTATCATTTATTTTTGATAAATTTCTCTAAAACATTTCATTAAACTAGACTTTCTTCTATTATATTTCATACAGTATCTACTTTTATCTCCCTATATTCACAAATCTCTATATCTCTTTATCTATCACCCCTTGCAGAATCTTGAAAAACATTTGGGAAAAAATGTATTTACTCTTGAAAGAAATGTTAGATGTTAAATGAATGAATCGCCTTCATGCAGGCATCACTGAATGTTTCTCTCTATTGAAATAGTTGTGTATGAGTCTCTTTATCGTGAACTTTATGTTAACATTTCTTTCGTGAAATAACTTGCTCAGGGCAGGACTAAATTAATTTTCTGCTTTTTCCAGATTCTGCAAGGGGTGTGTGTTAACTTTTGAGCAGCACTGTATCTATCAATATACATTACTTTATGCAGACGTAAACCAGACTGGTCCAACGCTGGAAAAGAAGATTTTTTTAACACTACACAAACGTTTGAACAAAATACAACTGAACATTTATAACCAAATCAAAATGATAAGCTAACATCTTTAAGAAAACATTAACATTGTTTGTATTATGTGTAACTGAATGTAAATCAAATGCAAGTAAAACAACCAATTGAAACCAAACCAGGTTTTACAGATTGCAAAGTGGTCTATATAAATATCTCTTTACTTAATGTATGTCTGTCCGTTTCTATATTTCTCATCTTTTCTCATTCTCATTGTTGCACAATGAAAATCTGGCTCATACCAAATGGCCTCCTGAGTTGCCATCACGGAGCTGCTTCCATGTTGCATTACCATGCAAAAATCCCACCCACATTTTCTTTATAACCCCTACAGCTCCCCCTGGCTAGGTCACTTTGAGTCTTTGAGGAGGCCGTCCTCTATAAAGGATGCGGTGGGTTGAGGAGATAAATGCAGTATGAAGCTCTAGGCCATAAGAGCACATTCCTTCACCTGTTAATCGTGACCATTAATCACGCTGCCTGCTTCTCTCTTTCCCATAGGCCACACAACAGCCGGGTCAGGGCCGTGGTCTGCAGCTCGCTATAGGCATGCAGGTTGATGTTGATGCTACTCTTCAAGGCACTGAGAGGTTTTAACACGGTATCATAGTGCTGAGTGCGAGACACTGGATGAAAACCCTTTACCTTCAAGTCAAGTGATGCTATTGATATGCAATTATAAAGAAGTATTTCTAAAAGAAATTTAATGTAGAAGTTACACAGACGGCTCGGATGTGAAGCTTTCTCCAAAAATCGATTGCTATACTTTATAAGGTACTTTATTGTGAATGATCAGTGTTACATTTTAAGCTTGCATATACTTTTATAGGGTGGTCATTTATTTTAGATAATGGGTCACGTCTTTATCGTTAATAAGGTATTGATCAAAAATGTTGTTTTATCATAATATCTAACACTATCATATCAACTTGATCATAAATCTGAATCCCAATAAATGTGACAAATGTGATGTTTTCAAGCAACGTCATATATTTTCCACCATGTGAGTTTGATGTGTTTTCTTGCCTTCTTGAAGACAAGCAATCTCAATGATCGAACTTACAAGAAATGTTCACATGAATGCCACTACATATGTTATAATTATCGCCATGTTTTCAAACTCCTGACCTTAAGAGTAGGTCTGTGATGTTAAAACTCAAACATACAGATAAAGCATCAATTATTTTACATCAAAAATAAAAAACAGTTTCCTCTTTGTAAGTGGAAAACCTAAATGAAACCACCCAACGTGCCCGTCTTTCCTAAACAAAAGCACATCATGTAATTATGTGTTGTGCACTTTCAAACAACTTTCTTTGCACACGCATTGACATAATCCTGAAAATCTGTCAAAAATGAAGTGTGAAAGTGCTCAACACATCTTGATCGTGTTTCATTCTAATTATGAATTCTGTCAGAGAAATGCTTATCCATAAAACACTGCTAAACTTACATTTGAGTGTATCAAAATTAAAGGGATAACTCAAAATTCTAGCCAACTATGGTCGCAAGTTCCATCGTTCCAGCATAGATGAACGATTTAAGGGTTTCTCAAAACCATCGTTCCAACGATCAACCGCAAGCAGCATCGCAAAGTTGCATGGTTGGAACTGCAGTTCAAGAGCTGTGGTTAGATGCATCGTTCCTTGTCATTATGACATGTAGACTTTCCATCAATGTTCCACTTATAGAAAACAACAGTGCAATCTTTAGTGCCTTGAGCTATTTGTGTTTACAGCTATAGACAGACCTGTATTAACAATTCATATCCGCTTGTGTTGTTCCCGACAGTGATGGAGAGACAGATATTCCTTCTGAAAGAAAATAAAAATTCAAACCTCAGAAGTTTGACACAAACCTGTGTTTTTCTTTAATTATCTTAAAATACCCTTTTCCCATCACACCTGACCACAGATGTTAAACAAACAAATCTTTACATTATTTATCTTTAGCACAAACACAAATGCTCTTTACACATTAACACGGCTAACATTGATTTATGGTTTTCTGTGTAGGGGGAATCCTATAACCAACAAGGAAAACAGTGTTACTAGATAAACAAATGTCTTAACAAAAATCGAATAATGCAGAAAGGTTTGTAAAAATAATATTGCCGAAAGGCTGAAAGCTAAATGTGTTGCATATACATATTCATATTAATCTTCGCTTTAAAATGGCCTAAAGTGCTTTTTTTAAAGGAACTATGGTTTCAACTAAACAACCGATATGTAAAAAAATATGTAACAAAGCAAAGACAAATCACAGATGCTATTAAATCAATTAATCCTCAAAATTATCATACAATTTGGGAGTGTAATGGCACTTAAAGGCACAGTTCACCCAAACATGATCTCGTCATTTATCACCTTCCTGTCATTACAAAACCTGCATGTTCTTCTGCAGAACACAAAAGAAGATATTTTGAAGAATGTTGGTAACCAAACTGTATTTACATTCCATGATTTGCATTGTATGGAAACAGCCACTGAGACATTTCTCATAATATCTTCTTTTGTGTTTCACAGAATAAAAAGACATATGCAGGTATACAACAACATAAAGGTGAATAAATGATGACAATTGTATTTTTAGATGAACTATCCCTTAAGGAATTATTATTAATCGTCCTATATATCCGACATTGAAATCAACTGGACAAACATTGGGAGTCAACAACATTGGGGTCTACTTTGCTTGAGGCGAAACAATGTACATTTCTGTGTACATCCACTAAAAGATCAATAGTTTTCAATATTTTGACACACAAAAGCACATTGTGGCTAATTGTAAATCACTAGAAACAGAGCTACACGTATATCTTGAATACTCATAACATATGATCCAGCCCTAGAGTCTGTGTGCATACAGTATGTGTTAGAGAAATGTCATAAACCATTCTGCACACATCCATTTGCTGCAAGGCATAACAACCCGATGAGCAGATAACAGAATAAAACATCAGAATCCTCAAAGCCTCATTCATTATATCTCATAAACACACAATCATACAAATTATTCCATGATATCTCGCTGCCCGATCAAGATGCCATTTCATTGAAACAGACATCAGCTCGTATCTATGGCCTTGGGTGTTTTCAAGCCTTCCACAGAAACAATATATTTATAACTTAGATCACATAATTCATAAATCACAGTCTGAGCTCCCTGTGTATTTATGATATCAGTTCAGCTTTGAATACAGTAAGACGGTGGTAATGACGTAATAGACACAGCTGTGCTATAACAGCTTTGAGTAAAATCTGAGGTTCCTCATGTGGCTGAAATTAAGAAACATTTGAACAAACCGTCCAATTAAACGATAATATGTTACAGTAAACTGCGTTCATTTATGCTTTATCAGACCATTAAACAAAACAGCGAGACCATGGTTATGTTCAGAATGGAACGCGTGCTCGCTTAAGTGCATTGCGTTGTGGGATACAGTACACCACACACCTGCATAATACTCAATTTGGCAAATGTTTTAAATTGATTGGGGTTTCCCATAAAGATTATATATAAGGGATGTAACGCTTTA